>NC_074695.1:17470985-17818485 GCF_029448725.1 Salvelinus fontinalis
CAGGGTGGCGTACACTGGGTTGGTGAAGTTGGTGGGCTGTAGGGAGGGAAATAATTAAATAATGTTTGGACAAAGAGCACACGAGGGTCCTACATTTGGTTTCATTGCAGAGTATTATGGAGTGCAGAAAAAAGATTTAAAGGTAGACTCAGCGAAAGTCTACCAACGAGCAGCACCGCAGATATTGAGGTGAGCGAGATGCAAGACTTGTCTCTCACACAGTCACACACAGTATCTGCGCATGTGCACGGGTTCACATCACACTGTTCACAGCGTGGTTTCCACGGGACCAAAACAGAGGAGAAGTTGAGCCTCACACTTCAACACTCAGTTGTTGTGGAAATTGACCCACTGTGCTGTTTACTTGCTGCATCTACGGCGTATCGAGTCTACCTTTAATGTGTCAATGACAAATGAATAACTATGAGCTAATAAGTGCTGCAGTGTTAAAACAAGTATAAAAACAATTAACCCGAGTGTTAAAATAAGTGTTAAAGTGTTTAGGATTGGTCAAATGTGAATATACACCAGTTTATTAGGTACACCCCCCCCACCCATTCACAAAAATGGTTTGCTCTTACAGACAGTGGCCTGCTTTATAAAGCAGGCAGACAGGCATCGAGACATTCAGTTACTGCTCGATTGAACGTGAGAATGGGCAAAACGAGTGACCTAACCGACTTTGAGCGTGGTACTGCATGATCGTCGGTGTCAGGGGCTGGCCTCCTGGGCTTTTCACGCACAAAAGTATCTAGGGTCCACCGAGAATGGTGCAACAAACAAAAAACATCCATTCAGCGGCAGTCCTGTGGGCGAAAACAGCTCGTTGATGAGAGAATGGCAAGAATCGTACAACAGTGGTGTGCAGAACAGCATCTTGGAACACACAACTCGTCGGCCCTCGTCATGGATGGGCTATTGCAGCAGACGACCACACCGGGTTCCACTCGTATCAGCTAAAAACAAGGAGAAGCGGCTCCGTTGGGCACGCAATCACCAACACTGGACACTTGAGGACTGGAAAAATATTGCCTGGTATGACGCATCCTGGTCCCTGTGCATCATGCTGATGGCAGAGTCAGGTGTTGCATCATGCTGATGGCAGAGCCATCCTGCCTGGTGTCAACAGTATAGCGCTGGTGGTGGTGGTGTGGGGAATGTTTTCCTGGCAACATTTCAATTCCCCGGAGAATTCTAGCTGTTATGGAGGAAAAGGCGGGTCCGACCCGGTAGTAGATGGGTATACCTAATGAACTGGCGACTGAGTGTAAGAGTATGTGTATGTGTTACCTTATCTGGGTCTAAAGCAAAGTCTGAATCCAGGAGTTCCCCAGCATCGTCGTCTGGCTCCCCTTCGTAGATCTTATAGGCTGGGTTCCCTATCTCCACATTCATGGCCCCGTTGGTCATCCTGTGGTGCTGAAAGCCCTTAGCACTGTGCACACACACACACACACACACACACACACACACACACACACACACACACACACACACACACACACACACACACACACACACACACACACACACACACACACACACACACACAGAGTTTGTGTCCTCTCAACACTTCAACATTAGCAGAGACGTAGCCACAACACAGTAACACACACTGAAAGTACTGAGAGCCTTGGTTCAAGCCACTGACAGGATAGAAAAATCCAGCATACAGAAAACCATCACACCACCAGCTACATGTACAGTACATTAAAATGTTTCCACACAGTCAAGGCAACACAGAACCACGGTAAATTGACAAATCAAATTAGCTTTTTTCAAAAGTCCATTTGGACACGTCCAGTGTCTATCCTGGTAAATGCTGGATTTTCCACAACGCAAATGTTCCACTTCTACAATGCAGGCACAGAAGCATCACTGTAATATATGTAGACAGGGAAAGGTATGGATGTGTCGGGAAGAACCAGTCAATCTGTCAATAGCCTCCTGTGTTCCTGGGTGGGAAACCCTGTACTAAACAGGAGAGAGCAGGCAGGGACAGACAGACAGACTCTACTACAGAAAGACCAGCAAAATGGAGGACTGTCACTGAACCCACGGACAAGATGGTGGCTTAGATGAGGCTTTGGGGAGAGGGAGGAGAAGGGGGGAGGGTCTGGGGGGGAGACGTGTTAGATGTGACCCTATTAAGTTACCGAGAATGTCGGGAGCGTTTGCCCGGCCATACAGACCTGGGGGACAGGAAAGAGGTGGTTATCCACAGAAGAGAGAGAGAGATAGATATGGTGGGAGGTACAGATGAGGTGAAAAATATATTTGAGTTTGACCGAATGAGTGGGACCTCTCACACCCAGTCTCAACACAAAGGTTGTCTACTCTACTCACCCACGCATTCTCCTCTTGTACCACAAGATGGCGCTGACAATCAGCAGCGCCAGTAATAACAGCAGCAGCACTGGGATGATTATGGAGGCAGAACCTGCAGAGAGAGCAACACGCCCATCAATGAGAAATATGCAACACCGACCAATGAGCTCAGAGTACATCGACCAATGAGCTCAGACAGTTTATAACATGTATTGTGTTATAATCTGTAGTTATCAAATGTATTTCACTGACACTGTAAAGAGACTACAAAGTAACTAAAGTAACTTACTTCCACTGGATTCAGGAGAGTCCACAGGAGAGGCAGTGACTTCACATCGATACCCCCTCCACCCTATAGAACACCTAAATACACATCACACACATTACAGATTTGTATTCCTTTTTTTTTATTTCCCCTTTATTTAACCAGGTAGGCCAGTTGAGAACAAGTTCTAATTTACAACTGTGACAGTTACACCGAAATACACACCACACAGGTTACACCTAAATACACACCACACAGGTTACACCTAAATACACACCACACAGGTTACACCTAAATACACACCCCACAGGTTACACCTAAATACACACCACACAGGTTACATCTAAATACACAACACACAGGTTACACCTAAATACACACCACACAGGTTACACCTAAATACACACCACACAGGTTACACCTAAATACACACCACGCAGGTTACACCTAAATACACACCACACAGGTTACATCTAAATACACACCACGCAGGTTACATCTAAATACACACCACACAGGTTACATCTAAATACATAACACACAGGTTACACCTAAATACACACCACACAGGTTACATCTAAATACACACCACACAGGTTACATCTAAATACACACCACGCAGGTTACACCTAAATACATACCATGCAGGTTACACCTAAATACACCACACAGGTTACACCTAAATACACACCATGCAGGTTACACCTAAATACACACCACACAGGTTACATCTAAATACACCACACAGGTTACAGATAGTCACAAATCGTGTATCTGTGTGTATGTCTGAATGAGCTTGAGTGTGTGTGGGTGTACATCTGAGTGATTGGGGTCATATTCTTACTTGCACTGGGGCAGTAGTGTGCCTGGTTCGATAGAGCAGAGTCCATTGGTGCAGAAATCTAGACAGGTGTAGCAGCTGGGCTGGGTACGACCGTTAGGACAGCTGGACATTGACAGTTACACAGAGACAAAGAGAGAGAGACAGACAGAGACAACCAACAGAACTAGATTGAATCTTTACAGGATAACACCAGGATAAATGTGTGTGTGTGAGTGAGTGTGAATGGACTGAAAAATGTGTTTAGTGTGTGTGTGTGTGTGTGTATTTATGTTTGAGTGTGTTCTGTATATGTACTGTGTATGACCCCTACCTGCACATGACCTCTCCTGAGGCTTTGGGCAGACACTTGCCGTTAGGTCCGCAGTACTCACACTTGTCCAGCTCACAGAGCTGTCCATGGAACTGAGAGGTACAGCGACACAGCTTGGTGGCATTGGACGTCTGCAGACACATGGCCTCGTTCTCACAGTAACCCTCACATGTACCTGGAGGGGTGATGAGAAGATAGAGCCAGGGAAACAGGGCTTACAGTCAGTTCCTTTTCAGCCATTTCTGATTAAGGATTAAGTATTACATTACAAAGTGGAATGAAGAAATTATTATTGTTATTCAAATGAAAAAAATCACAGGAATGAAAGATACACCTGAAAATACAGGAACTATAGATTTAGTGACTCTGTTACAATACAGGAACTATAGATTTAGTTAGTCTGTTATAATACAGGAACTATAGATTTAGTTACTCTGTTATAATACAGGAACTATAGATTTAGTGACTCTGTTATAATACAGGAACTATAGATTTAGTTAGTCTGTTATAATACAGGAACTATAGATTTAGTGACTCTGTTACAATACAGGAACTATAGATTTAGTTAGTCTGTTATAATACAGGAACTGTAGATTTAGTTACTCTGTTACAATACAGCAACTATAGACTTAGTTACTCTGTTACAATACAGCAACTATAGATTTAGTTACTCTGTTACAATACAGCAACTATAGATTTAGTTACTCTGTTACATTACAGTAACTATAGATTTTGTTACTCTGTTACATTACAGTAACTATAGATTTAGTTAGTCTGTTACAATACAGGAACTATAAATTTAGTTACTCTGTTATAATACAGGAACTATAGATTTAGTTAAACTGTTACACAGATCAATCAATCAATCAATCAAATGTATTTATAAAGCCCTTCTTACATCAGCCGATATCACAAAGTGCTGTACAGAAACCCAGCCTAAAACCCCAAACAGCAAGCAATGCAGGTGTAGAAGCATGGTGGCTAGGAGAAACTCCCTAGAAAGGCAGGAACCTAGGAAGAAACTTAGAGAGGAACCAGGTTCTGAGGGGTGGCCAGTCCTCTTTGCTGTGCCGGGTGGAGATTATAGTACATGGCCAAGATGTTCAAGAGGTTGGCATTGTTGCTTAATCATCCCTTATTAACCCATTATAAACTACACACTCACTGTATTGACACTGGTCTCCCAGATACTCAGGCGGACAGCGGCAGGTGGGCTGGTTGCCCTGGGATACAGTGCAGCTGCCTCCATTATGACAGTGGTCCTGACAGGTGTGGAGTTTACACTGGGGCCCCGTGAAGCCCTTCAGACAGCGGCAGGTAGGGGCCCCTGGGAACAAAGGGTCAAGTTAAATAAGAACAAAAATCTAAATAAAATGGGCACAATTCAGACTTTGGAAAATTGACGCCTTTCCTACGCACTTGACGCCTTTCCTACGCACTTATCAGTTGTTGGTGTTCAGACTTACCTAATGCAGGTGCGTAGTGTGCTCTACAGGTGTGTCTACCTTGCATACACTGAATAAATGTAATTCAACCACTGAAAACCGTCCCCCTTGCTGGCCAACAGATTTTCTTGTGGAGTTTTCATTCAATAGGGTTTTCAGTACATTTATCTTAAGCCATCACTTTAAATACGGTGTACCTTTAATTAGAGTTTTGTCGACAGACTCACTACAACACATTGAGAGAACGGGTTCAGAATACAGGGATCAATTAAAGAAAGCCATCTATATATATGCATATTCGTCTCCGTTTCAACACCAACTGGTAGATAAAAAAATACTGAGATTTTGTAGATTATTTAGGCCATTTTGGGGTTAGGAAAGTATATATGAATGGTTTGGAGAGACTTTACACACAAACTATATTGATGAATCAAAGATAGTGGTTTGATTCATCCTGAAAGTTGCCATATTCAAATTCAGTTCATGGAATTTTGGAAGGTGAGAAATGTGTACAATAGGGGTGGAACAGTAGTTCTATAAATCTACTCTAATCCTCTGTCACAAACGTCGTCAGGGAAATGACCGGACCAAGGTGCAGCGTGGAGAGCGTACATTTTCTTTTAATGTTATAAATGTCGCCAACAAAACAAGAAACAACAAAAACGACAGTGAAGCTTACTAGGGCTATACAGGCCACTAACAAAGTCAACTACCCACAACTAAGGTGGAAAAACAGGCTGCCTAAGTATGATTCCCAATCAGAGACAACGATAGACAGCTGTACCTGATTGAGAACCATACCCGGCCAAAACATAGAAACAGAAAACATAGAAATAAAGAAACTAGAATGCCCACCCTAGTCACACCCTGGCCTAACCAACATAGAGAATAAAAGCCTCTCTATGGCCAGGGCGTGACATCCTCATTAATCATGGAACTGTTCGACAACATGCGCCAGGCTCCAGGTTTAACCTGTTACGTGTGGTCTGAGATCCATAATAATTCAAAAAGGCTGCATGTCCCAAATGATTAAACAACGTTAACCTAGGATGATCCAGTAACGCTAGCCTCCCTCAGGAACAACTACACAAAAGTGACAGAGGAAAAAGGTCAACAGAATGGAATGAAGCAAAATGTAGGCTACAAATTGAAGGAAATGAACACGACAGTGACAGTTATAAATGTATGTGGGTATTACTGGCGGTGGCTCCCGATAGTGGCTAATATTTATCATGATACACATTGTCAAATAAAATGGAGAAAAGGGAATATAATGAAAACGTTATAAAGCCTCAACTCAGCAGGTTCAGCCCTACAGAAGCCTATAGCTTGGCTCTCCAAATGTCATCCAAGCAAATTATGAGGGCACACAAATTCTGAATAATGGCACAGCAATTTATCGCCTACTTCACTGTGGAAAAGGGACAGCAACATGCAATACATATCATGTTGATATGATTTTCAGTTTGCTTCCATATGACTGTTTTCACATTCGTGTCCAGTGATCATAAGGAAACATTTTACTAAAACAATTGCTATGTGTATTTACAATCCACCTCTCTAAATGGATTATGCATTTACCTAGCTGTTATCAATGGCTCTTATCAATTTATAAATTACAGTGCATTGAGAATGCTGTTATTTCTATCGGTGGTTTCCTCACGCGTAAAGGTGGTGGAATTATGAGGGAATGAAGTCAAGTGGGTGAATAGCCTGCTATTATCATGCTTATAGTTATAGGTCAGAACACAAATAGAAAAAACATCTCATTTACATGCACTTAACACACATAGGGCTGAATCTTAGAAGGGTTCCTATTAATATCAATGCACAATAGAGTCGCCACAGTCCCCCTAAAGCAGCCCCTACAGTCTGCAATAGAAAATGGCTGCTACCGGCACCTAGACTAGTTTGCCAGTTGCAGCCACACCAATGACTGTATATGCTCAGGTAACCTACCTATGACTGAGGCAGTGCAGGCTCCTCCATTCTTACAGTAGTCTCTACACTGGTTGACCTCACACCTCTCTCCAGTGAAACTGGGCTGGCACTGACACTTAGCCTGCTGCCTGGTGTTCAGGAAACAGTTCCCTCCGTTCAGGCACTGGACCGTACACGGCCCGAGGGGAGAGGGGGCTGGGAGAAGAGGGGGAGAGGTTATTGATAAGAGTCCCACTGGGCACCAGATGTCAATTCAACATCTATTCCATGTTGGTCCAAGTAATTTTGTTGAAATGACGTGAAAACAACGTTGATTCAACCAGTGTGTGCCCAGTGGGGCGTGTGTACTCACAGAATGGAGACCGTGTGGAAGGGGGTCTCTCCACACATGTGCCGTTTTCAGCCACGCGATCGTTTGGACAGGTACAGACTGGACCACTGGGGCTGAGCAGACACAACCACTCACACTTCTTCCTGTCACATGGGTTGGTCACTAATGACACAGAGAGAGCAGACAGAGGGATAACAGACAGTAAGAGCCAGAACAGGATAAAGAGAAACGTCACTAAAATGTGTTAAACTCCACTGAACCATATGTGGAATAGATGTCAACAGTAGTGCACTATGGGAAATAGGGGTCTGAAGAAGAACACTATGTGAAATACAGCATATAATGGATAGTGAAATACTGTATATCATGGATAGTGAAATACTGTATATAATGGATAGTGTGTCACAGACAGAGTCAGCTAGACAGAGAGAGAGAGAGAGAGAGAGAGAGAGAGAGAGACAGAGAGAGAGAAACTACGCAATTAAAAAGCAAATTCAAATTGAAATACCTATTAAAATTTGGCTAAAAATAATTGAATATGTCATTGAACCAATTGCACTTTATGGCAGCGAGGTGTGGGGTCCACTTGCAAAAAAAGATTTCATCAAATGGGACAAACATCACATTGAAACCCTGCATGCAGAGTTCTGTAAGATTCTCCTACATGTCCAGAGGAAAACTACAAACAATGCATGCAGGGCAGAATTAGGCAAATATCCACTAATAATAAAAACTCAAAAAAGAGCAATTAAGTTTTGGAAACATCTAAAATACAGTGACCCCCTCTCATATCACTACCAAGCCCTGCAATGCCAAGAGCTGAGCAAAGAAAAGAGTCCCCTCATCCAGCTGGTCCTGGGGCTGAGTTCACAAACCTGTTCTACTAACACACTGAAACCTCAGGACCAGAACATCCAATCAATCAGAATAAACCAAATTACAACACAGTCAAAACAAAACTATATTGCTTATTGGGAAACACAAGCACAAGCACAGAGCAAAATGCAGTGCTATCTGGCCCTAAATCGACAGTACACCGTGGCTAAATATTTGACCATGGTTACTGATCAAAAGACCTCTCTGATGAGGATAGGCTAGACGTCCTGTTGGGGGAGGACGCAGAGAGCTGTGGGTTGGCAGTGCACTACATTGCTGCCTGCCATAAGTTGAGGGACAGTGTCTGACAGACCAATCAACCTGCACATGTCCTCTACTGTATGCTTATTGTTATTGTTGAATGTATGGTTATTTTGACCCTTGGTTATTGTTATTACTGTTGTCCCGTTGACAATTTTGATTCTCATTTTTATATTGTAAATAAGCTTTGGCAATATGTACATTTTTACGTCATGCCAATAAAGCAAATTGAAATTGAAATTTTGAGAGAGAGAGAGAGAGAGACAGACAGACAGACAGACAGACAGACAGACAGACAGACAGACAGACAGAGAGTGACAGACAGAGACAGAGACACAGAGACAGACAGAGAGTGAGACAGACTGACAGAGAGCGAGACAGACAGAGACAGAGAGACAGACAGACAGACAGAGAGTGACAGACAGACAGAAAGAGACCCACAGACAGACAGAGAGAGAGAGAGAGACAGACACTCTCTACCGGTTTTTAGCGGTGGTGGTTTGATAGGGGTCAAAAAGAAGTGTACTATATGGGGGAGTAGGGTTTCATTTAAAGAAATTAGCTATAGTGTAGGCAGACAGCCACTCACTCTCTGGTTGTTTGTAACGGTGGTAAAGGACTATGTCTGTGGCGTGGTTAATGCCAGTGGTCAGGTTCTCCATGGGGCTCTTGCCAAACTTGTTGACCCGGAACACAAAGTTATTAATGTAGGTGACGCCATATATGTAGTCCTCAAAGATGTCGATGCTGAACGGATGGAGCAGGTCTGGGGATGGAAGGAGAGAGAGTTAGGAACTGTTCATCCTGCCTTAACTATGTCCCTTTGAGAACTGAACAAGGTCAACCCACTCTGTAAAACAGTGACAACTGTATCAATTTCACTACTTATCCTTTAATTCATAAATTGTTACCCATGTAAAATTTTGTAGGAAGCAAAGATGGGTGGTATCCTCATAAAACTACACTGAACCCCAGCCCTGAGATAAGTGTAGTTTAGTGTTGTGAACTGAACTGTTTTTGAGTCCTGTGATGGAGATGACAGGGTCGGAGCCGTTGAGTCGCACGCTCCCGATAACAGACAGCTTAGCGTCCGCCCAGTACAAGCGCTCATTGAAGTAGTCTACCGCCAGACCTGGAGAGAGGAGGAGGAGGAGGTGGTGGTAGAGGAAGAGGAGTAGGAGCGGAGGGTTAAAGAGGACATGGATAACACAAACAGTGACCAGAAAAAAGGTATGACACCACTTACACCACTATGCTAATGCTAGGGCATAATGCTATGTATAATGCTAAGTGTTAATACTAATGCTAGGCTACAATGCTAATGCTATACAGACCTGTGGGCCACTGGATGTTCTCATGGACCAGGGTCTGTCTCAGGGTTCCATCCATGGCTGCTGTCTCAATCTTAGGGTGGTTTCCCCAGTCGGCCCAGTACAGGGTCCTGAGGACACAGAAACGCAGTCAAAACAGCTCAGCAGGAAATACAAGTTTATTATTCAATTTCTTTTGATAATTTATTTTCGCATTGTCTTTTCCAGGACACTAGTGGATGCATAACTAGGCCAACTCAATATAGCTGGGGTTGGCTGGGCTTGGCTGGGGTTGGCTCAGTAGTGGTAAAGGGTACTAGTCTCTGAGTGGTGCAGCGGTCTAAGGCACTGCATCGCAGTGCTCGAGGCATCACTACAGACATAGGTTCGATCCAGACCTGTATCACAACCGGCCGTGATCAGGAGTCCCATAGGGCGGTGCACAGTTGGCCCAGCACCGTCCGGTTTAGGGGAGGGTTTGGCCGGGATAGGCCATCATTGTAAATAAGAATTTGTTCCTAACTGACTTGCCTATTTAAATAAAGGTTAAATAAAATACAAAAATCTCACCCTCTCTGGGGGTCCACTACAATGGCGTTAGGCTCGTCTATCATGCCTGAGATTAGGGTCTTGCGGTGTTTGCCTGAAAGTTGGGCCACCTCGATCACATCTCTGCCAGATTCAGTCCAGTACAGGTTACCAGCCACCCAGTCCACTGCTATACCCCGAGGCATGTTTAGATGCCCTACAATCTAGTCAGAGGGAGAGATGACAGAGGGATGTTTAGGTACATCTCATTATGTTGTGAACAGAAAACAACAGACCTTTCTGAACTATGAGACTTGGCACTAACTGCATTCCACTTATATTGTATCACACATAGGATGTCATAACAGTGCCCATGTTTTAGTGTGTGTGTCTGTTTGTGTGTGTGTGCATGTGTGAGTGTGTTAATGTGTGTGTGTGTGTGTACATGTGTTTGTGTTTGTGTGTGTGTGCATGTGTGTGTGAGAATGTGAGTGTGTGTGTAAGTGTGTGTCCTTGTGTGTGTGTGTGCGCACGTGCCTACATTCCTGTTTGCGTCACTCAAGCCTCACCTCCAGGGTAGTAACACCTCCCTCACTATGGCGGCGGTTGCGGCGTGTATTTGACGATGTGCCAGAAGAGGAAGATGACGATGATGAAGGCAGCTCGTAGGAGGAGATTCTGCCAGTGTGCCAGTTGGTCCAGTAGATGCGGTTGGTCTTGACGTGCAGGTCCATGGCATCGATGCGTACGTTGGCATCGCCCTGGAAGCTCTGCTCGTAGCGCCAGTTGGGCATGCCAGGGTCCAGGCTGCGGATCTCGTTGTCATCGGCGATGTAGAGCACCTGTCTGCTACTGTTCTGGTCTGGAAAGACCGGAGGGAGGGGTGGAGGGCGGGAGGAGTGAGAGAGCGAGAGCGAGCGAGTGGTAGGGAAGGAGGGAGAGAGGAGTCAGGAAATGAAGTCAGAACTTCCACACAGAATTCATGAAATGTCAATGCATTCATTGTGGCTGCGGAAGGTTTAAGAAAACACTATTTCAAAGTATTTAGGGTTTGAAGAAGAAAACTACACAACTAAATAAAACTACACTACACTACTAAAATAAACTACACTACACTACTAGAAGAACACTACTAGAAGAACACTGCACTACTATAAGAACACTACACCACTAGAAGAACACTACTAGAAGAACACTACACTACTAGAAGAACACTACAATACTAGAAGAACACTACTAGAAGAACACTACACCACTAGGAGAACACTACACCACTAGAAGAACACTACTAGAAGAACACTACACTACTAGAAGAACACTACAATACTAGAAGAACACTACTAGAAGAACGCTACACTACTAGAAGAACACTACAATACTAGAAGAACACTACTAGAAGAACACTACACCACTAGGAGAACACTACACCACTAGAAGAACACTACTAGAAGAACACTACACTACTAGAAGAACACTACACTACTATAAGAACACTACACTACTATAAGAACACTACACTACTAAAAGAACACTACACCACTAGAAGAACACTACACCACTAGAAGAACACTACACCACTAGAAGAACACTACTATAAGAACACTACACTACTAGAAGAACACTACACCACTAGAAGAACACTACAATACTATAAGAACACTACACCACTAGAAGAACACTACACCACTAGAAGAACACTACAATACTAGAAGAACACTACACTGCTAGAAGAACACTACTAGAAGAACACTACTAGAAGAACACTACTAGAAGAACACTACACTACTAGAAGAGCACTACATCACTAGAAGAACACTACACTACTAGAAGAACACTACACTACTAGAAGAACACTACACTACTAGAAGAACACTACACTACTAGAAGAACACTACACTACTAGAAGAACACTGCACTACTAGAAGAACACTACTAGAAGTTCGCTACTAGAAGAACACTACTAGAAGAGCGCTACACCACTAGAAGAACACTACACTACAATAAAAACACTACACCACTAGGAGAACACAACACTACTAGAAGAACACTACAATAAAAACACTACACCACTAGAAGAACACTACACTACTAGAAGAACACTACACCACTCGAAGAACACTACTAGAAGAACACCACACTACTAGAAAAACACTACACCACTAGAAGAACACTACACCACTAGAAGAACACTACACTACTAGAAGAACACGACACTACTAGAAGAACACTACACTACTAGAAGAACACTACACCACCTGAAGAACACTACTGGAGGAACACTACTAGAAGAACACTACACTACTCGAAGAACACTACTAGAAGAACACTACACCGCTAGAAGAACACTACTAGAAGAACACTACACTACTAGAAGAACACTACACCGCTAGAAGAACACTACTAGAAGAACACTACACTACTAGAAGAACACTACTAGAAGAACGCCACTAGAAGTACACTACTAGAAGAACACTACTAGAAGAACACCACACTACTAGAAGAACACTACTAGAAGAACACTACGCTACTGGAAGAACATCACACTACTAGAAGAACACTACACTGCTAGAAGAACACTACTAGAAGAACGCTACTAGAAGAGCACGGTACTACTAGAAGAACACTACTAGAAGAACACTACTAGAAGAACACGGCACTACTAGAAGAGCACCACTAGAAGAACACTACTAGAAGAACACTGCACTACTAGAAGAACACTACACTACTAGAAGAACACTACTGGAAGAACGCTACTAGAAGAACACTACTAGAAGAACGCTACTAGAAGAACACTACTAGAAGAACACTACACTACTAGAAGAATATGCTACTTACTGTCAGCCTTGCAGGTGTCATTGATCCTGGTGAAGTGTTTGTGGCAGCTACACTTGTAGGATCCCTTGGTGTTGTTGCACATGTGGGAGCACACTCCAAACTGCTTACACTCATTCTTATCTGAGAGGGGTCAGGGGTTAAAAGTTAACTCAATCAGCATTTGAAGGACAAAATGAAATATACTGATTGAGCTCTGAGTGAGCGAGTGTACATGAAATGTGGGCTTGTAACCTTGTAATTATATTTTGGGATATGGGATTGAAAGTGAGATATCCCAGTAGATACTGTTTGTAACACGTGTGTACATAGTGTAATAAGCTTGACCCTGTAGAGGACATCCTGGTGTGTGTAATAGGCTTGTCCCTGTAGAGGACATCCTGGTGTGTGTAATAGGCTTGTCCCTGTAGAGGACATCCTGGTGTGTGTAATAAGCTTGACCCTGTAGAGGACATCCTGGTGTGTGGAGTGTACCTTCACAGGTGTTATGAGCAGTCTTCTGGAAGCCTGGTTTGCAGGAGCAGAAGGAGTCTGTCCGGTTGCTGACACAGTGTGCCTCATCCCCGTCCCCACACAGAGTCCTGTTACTCCTGCAGTCGTTCAGCTTGGTGTCTGCAGGGTCAGAGACACACCACAAGCAGAGAAGAAAACGTTTAGGATACACAACAGTGTTGAGCCATTGGAAGGTTAACGGAACATTGTGTGAGAAAAATAAACCAACGCTGTCTCCTCCAACATGCCATTAGAACGGTAGACATGGTGATGTGGTAAACAGTCATGACTTGGGGCACCTGTCTTGCAGTGGATCTCATCTGAACCGTAGTCCTCACAGTCATTGAAGAAGTTACAGCGCAGGCTGGAGCTGATGCACCTGCCATTGGCACACAGGAACTCATCCTTGTCACAGGTAGGCTGGGCTGGAGGGGGCTCTGAGAAAACACACATAGACCAACCATCACATTGCTCCTGAGGAGATATATAAAGGTGTATTAAATGTCTATTGAATGAAATGAACACAACCATTCTGATCCAATGTCTATAATTGCATACCACTGAATAAAACGACAATGAAGCCCTGTATTGGATATGCATTCTGTCATAGGTAACATAAGTGGTATGGTAGGTGTAACGATGGAACCTCTCCACAGGGAACAACGTCTCATCAAGGAGACAGCCTTGTGTTGGTGTGTGCTAAAGGCCAGCAGCACAGGAAACTCACGGCAGTTGAGCTCATCAGAGTTGTCCCCGCAGTTGTCAACTCCGTCACACTGTTTGGACACTTTCAGACACACACGGTCGTTCTGGCAGCGGAAAGTCCTGGTGGGGGGGCACTGGAACCTCCCTAAGGGGAGGAGAAAGAGCGGTTAGGAGTCAAGGAGTTAGGAGTCAGGACAGGCTTTAGGATACATACCCTTTTGTGACCATCGTGACAACTAGACCTGAACTGTGATGGCGCTGATATTTTATTTCACATTGTCCTTCCCATCATGATGGATGAGTAACCAGGCCAGCACAGTACAAGTCAGCTCAGCGCGGTACTGTGAAAAGGGTACTAGTAGACAGGATATGATGTCACAGGATCTGATGTCACTACTCACTGCACTCGTCAGGGTTCTCATCCGAGTTGTCTCCACAGTCGTCCTCTCCGTCGCATTTCCAGGCCAGGGGCTTACACAGCGTGTTGTTACACTGGAAGTCGTCCAGGGGGCAGTGTCTCTCAACTGAGACATGGAGAAGGGAAGAAGAACAGTAGGTTGCCCATTATTGACCCTGTTCCTGTTGATCCTACCACAGGCTGTGGAAAAGGATCCTACGCACCTCTCCACAATCCCTCTCAATTAATAAACGTAGAGGGCTCCCGAGTGGCACAGCGATCTAAGGCACTGCATCTCAGTGCTAGAGGCGTCACTATAGACCCTGGTTCGATTCCAGGCTGTATCACAACCGGCCGTGATTGGGATTCCCATAGGGTGGCGCCAAGTGTTGTCCGGGTTAGGGGAGGGTTTGGCTGGGGTAGGCCTTCATTGTAAATAAGTTCTTAACTAATTTGCCTATTAAATAAAGGTTAAATAAAAAGGATGTTTAATCTCAGTCTAACCACTCTCTTTTAGCACTGTGGCCATCTCAAACGCCAGCATGAGCGAGGCACATGAGGACACAAACACACTCACCAGCTATGTGACACTTCTCCTCATCGCTGCCATCCAAACAGTCAGCATCTGCGTCACAGCGCCAGCGGTTGGGGATACAGTGGCCGTTCTCACACTGGAACTGGTCACTGTCACACTTCAGGTCACAGCCGCCCTGAGGAACACACACACACACACACACACACACACACACACACACACACACACACACACACACACACACACACACACACACACACACACACACACACACACACACACACACACACACACACACACTTTTAACCATTCAAGTAAAAGGCACATCTCTAAACTATAAGGTCAACCGATAACATAGAGAGGTTGTTAGTAGGGGAGAGTGGGGTAAGTGGAGCCAAAGGGGTAAGTTGAGCCACCCTATAATTTATAATTTGACCAAATATTTACTGAAGAGGTCATCATTTCATGGAGTTTGTGAAGGAAGAAACCACATGGAAAAAGAGGTAAAAAAAACGTGTTTTTACCAAGTCAAATTAATTTATTGTGTTTGAGGTTTCATGATGCTTGTATACTAACCAAAGTAGATCATTGAATGATTTTTCTATACATGAGTTGTGGTCTCTATAAGCTTCATTATAGACATATAGCTGGGTGGTTCGAGCCCTGAATGCTGATTGGCCGAAAGCCATTGTATATCAGATTGTATACCACGGGTATGACAAAAAATTTCTTTTTACTGTTCTAATTACATTGTTAACCAATTTATTATAATAGCAATAAGGCACCTCGGGGGGGTTGTGATATACGACCAATATACCACAGCTGAGGGCTGTATCCAGGCACTCCGCGTTGCGCATAAGAACAGTGGTATATTGGCCATCTATCACAACCCCCCTCGTGCCGTATTGCTTCAATTTGAGGTCCTCAACCTAGCAGGAAAGTGCATCCTTGTAGCTGTATGGGCTAGTATAGTCAAAATGTTTGCCCTGGGGTAAGTTGAGCCAATGGCCATGGGGTAAGTTGAGCCAATTGAAGTGTTCTTCCAGGCATAATACAAGGCATTTTCGCTGGGATATGAGGTAACAACAGGGCCTGGCCTATGTTACAAATGTAAAAAAAAAGTTACAAGTGCTTGTTAGGTGTTAAGCCTTGAATGATTTAAAGAAAAAAGAGCAATTGTGATTGTGTTGAATTGTGTTTGGGAAATTAAGAAATAAAGAAGGTAGTGGTAATATTTCATTCAGTACAGAAGTTTGTAGACGGCTTAACTTACCCCATACACGGGAATAAGTTGTGCCAAGAGACACTTTTTTTGGACAAGCTATGTTTTCAAAACTAATATTTAAATGAATTCTGATTATTTCCAGGTATACACACCATCCTGAAATATATGTAGATATCTTTGTTAGAATATTTACCTTGACGGAATGATGCTGAATGTAAAGAATGTCTCAACTTACCCCACTCTCCCCTACAGTATGAGTCAGTAGCGTTATCTATTACACATGTGTCTAACTCAGATATGTTGCTGTGGTTGAGTCAGGTGTGTTACCTCATCAGATCCGTCAGCACAGTCATGGTCTCCATCACACTTCCACCTCCCGGCGATACAGCGTCCATTGGTACAGGCAAACTCACTCTCTGAGCACTGCCGTGGGACTGTAAAGACACAGCAACACAGGTCTCATATAACAAACATTATACTGTACAGCTTAGCTGGAAATGGATTCCAAATACGTGTTGTTTTTAGTAAAAGTCAAAATTCACAGGGGAGAGAGTACTGTACAGAACACCTCATAACAGACCACAACACAACACCTCACAACACACCACAACACCTCACAACACAAGACCTCACAGCACACCACAACAGACCACAACACATCCCAACACACCACAACACCTCATAAGACACCACAACACACAACAACACCTCATAACACCTCACAACACAACACACCACCTCACAACACACCACAACAGACCACATCACATCACAACACCTCACATCACAGCACCTCACACCACAACACAACACAACACCTCACAGCACACCAAAACATACCACAACACATCACAACACCTCACAGCACATCACAACAGACCACAACACATCACAGCACATCACAACAGACCACAACACATCACAACATACCACAACACACCACAACACATTACAACACCTCACACCACAACACACCACAACACCTCACACCACACCATAACACATCACAGGACCTCACACCACACCACAGCACAACACCTCACAGCACAACATACCACAACACCTCACAGCACATCACAACAGACCACAACACAACACCTCATAAGACACCACAACACACAATGACACCTCATAACACCTCACAACACACCACACCATAACACATCACAGCACCTCACACCACACCACATCACAACACCTCACAACACATAACAGCACCTCACCTCACCTCACAACACACCACAACACCTCAGCTCACAACCCACCACAAAACATCACACCACAACACACCACAAAACATCACAACACCTCACACCACACTATAACACATCACAGCACCTCACACCAAAACACACCACAACACCTCACAACACATCATAACAGCACCTCACAACACACCACAACACCTCAGCTCACAACCCACCACAACACATCCCAGCACCTCAAACCACAACACAACACATCACAGCACAACACCTCACAACAACATCATATTACTCCAGTGCTAGCCTCTCTACACTGGCTTCCTGTTAAGGCTGGGCTGATTAAAAGGTTTTACTGCTAACCTACAAAACATTACATGGGCTTGCTCCTATCTTTCTGATTTGGTCCTGCCGTACATACCTACACATACGCTACGGTCACAAGACGCAGGCCTCCTTATTGACCCTAGAATTCCTAAGCAAACAGCTGGAGGCAGGGCTTTCTCCTATAGAGCTCCATTTTTATGGAATGGTCTGCCTATCCATGTGAGAGACACAGACCTGGTCTTGACCTTTAAGTCTTTACTGAAGACTCATCTCTTCAGTAGGTCCTAAAATTGAGTGTAGTCTGGCCCAGGAGTGTGAAGGTGAACGGAAAGGTACTGGAGCAATGAACCACCCTTGCTGTCTCTGCTTGGCCGGTTCCCCTCTCTCCACTGGGATTCTCTGCCTCTAACCCTATTACAGGTGCTGAGTCACTGGCTTACTGGTGCTCTTCCATGCCGTCCCTAGGAGGGGTGCATCACTTGAGTGGGTTGAGTCACTGACGTGATCTTCCTGTCCGGGTTGGTGCCCCCCCTTGGGTTGTGCCGTGGTGGAGATCTTTGTGGGCTATTCTCGGCCTTGTCTCAGGATGGTAAGTTGGTGGTTGAAGATATCCCTCTAGTGGTGTGGGGGCTGTGCTTCGGCAAAGTGGGTGGGGTTATATCCTGCCTGTTTGGCACTGTGCGGGGGTATCGTCGGATGGGGCCACGGTGTCTCCTGACCCCTCCTGTCTCAGCCTCCAGTATTTATGCTGCAGTAGTTTATGTGTCGGGGGGCTAGGGTCCGTCTGTTATATCTGGAGTATTTCTCCTGTCTTATCATGTGTTCTGTGTGAATTTAATTATGACCTCTCTAATTCTCTCTTTCTTTCTTGGATGACCTGAGCCCTAGGACCATGCCTCAGGACAACCTGGCTTGATGACTCCTTGCTGTCCCCAGTCGGCCTGCGGCTATGGAACCCTGACCTGTTCACCGGACGTGCTACCTGTCCCAGACCTGCTGTTTTAAACTCTCTAGAGACAGCAGGAGCAGTAGAGATACTCTGAATGATCGGCTATGAAAAGCCAACTGACATTTACTCCTGAGGTGCTCACCTGTTGCACCCTCGACAACCACTGTGATTATTATTATTTGACCCTGCTGGTCATCTATGAACATTTGAACATCTTGGCCATGTTCTGTTATAATCTCCACCCGGCACAGCCAGAAGAGGACTGGCCACCCCTCAGAGCCTGGTTCCTTTCTTGGTCTCTTCCTAGTGTTGGATTCGACATTTTGAACATTGAGATGTGAAATAAATGATAGAGAAGAAGCATAGAATATCTGTAGAAAGACAGATAGCTGTGGAATGTGTTGGGGGATGGGAGCAGAGCAACATGTTGATACAGGAAAAACAGATGGACATCTGTGGATGAGGTGAAGGAGGGGTTTAGGTCAGGAGGTGAGGACAGTTCACCCGAAGGAGGTAATAAGTGTTTGGTATCTTGTTACTCTTTTCCTGTTAAACCATAAGATATAAGGATAGGAGAGAAGGAGGAGTGTCTTATGTGGGATATATACACTGCTCAAAAAAATAAAGGGAACACTTAAACAACACAATGTAACTCCAAGTCAATCCCACTTCTGTGAAATCAAACTGTCCACTTAGGAAGCAACACTGATTGACAATAAATTTCACATGCTGTTGTGCAAATGGAATAGAAAAAAGGTGGAAATGACAGGCAATTAGCAAGACACCCAGAAAAAAGGAGTGATTCTGCAGGTGGTGATCACAGACCACTTCTCAGTTCCTATGCTTCCTGGCTGATGTTTTGGTCACTTTTGAATGCTGGCGGTGCTCTCACTCTAGTGGTAGCATGAGACGGAGTCTACAACCCACACAAGTGGCTCAGTGCAGTTCATCCAGGATGGCACATCAATGCGAGCTGTGGCAAAAAGGTTTGCTGTGTCTGTCAGCGTAGTGTCCAGAGCATGGAGGCGCTACCAGGAGACAGGCCAGTACATCAGGAGATGTGGAGGAGGCCGTAGGAGGGCAACAACCCAGCAGCAGGACCGCTACCTCCGCCTTTGTGCAAGGAGGTGCACTGCCAGCACCCTGCAAAATGACCTCCAGCAGGCCACAAATGTGCATGTGTCTGCTCAAACGGTCAGAAACAGACTCCATGAGGGTGGTATGAGGGCCCGACGTCCACAGGTGGGGGTTGTGCTTACAGCCCAACACCGTGCAGGACGTTTGGCATTTGCCAGAGAACACCAAGATTGGCAAATTCGCCACTGGCGCCCTGTGCTCTTCACAGATGAAAGCAGGTTCACACTGAGCACATGAGCACATGTGACAGACGTGACAGAGTCTGGAGACGCCGTGGAGAACGTTCTGCTGCCTGCAACATCCTCCAGCATGACCGGTTTGGCAATGGGTCAGTCATGGTGTGGGGTGGCATTTCTTTGTGGGGCCGCACAGCCCTCCATGTGCTCGCCAGAGGTAGCCTGACTGCCATTAGGTACCGAGATGAGATCCTCAGACCCCTTGTGAGACCATATGCTGACAAATGCACATTTGTGGCCTGCTGGAGGTCATTTTGCAGGGCTCTGGCAGTGCACCTCCTTGCACAAAGGCGGAGGTAGCGGTCCTGCTGCTGGGTTGTTGCCCTCCTACGGCCTCCTCCACGTCTCCTGATGTACTGGCCTGTCTCCTGGTAGCGCCTCCATGCTCTGGACACTACGCTGACAGACACAGTAAACCTTTTTGCCAAAGCTCGCATTGATGTGCCATCCTGGATGAACTGCACTACCTGAGCCACTTGTGTGGGTTGTAGACTCCGTCTCATGCTACCACTAGAGTGAGAGCACCGCCAGCATTCAAAAGTGACCAAAACATCAGCCAGGAAGCATAGGAACTGAGAAGTGGTCTGTGGTCACCACCTGCAGAATCACTCCTTTTTTGGGGGTGTCTTGCTAATTGCCTATAATTTCCACCTTGTGTCTATTCCATTTGCACAACCGCATGTGAAATTTATTGTCAATCAGTGTTGCTTCCTAAGTGGACAGTTTGATTTCACAAAAGTGTGATTGACTTGGAGTTACATTGTGTTGTTTAAGTGTTCCCTTTATTTTTTTGAGCAGTGTATATATATATATATATATGGATGGGAGAAGTGTTGGGTTGTATGAATACAGCTGTACAGAACCTTTGGGAAGAATTAAACTTGGTTAAAGCTTCTCTAGTGTCCGTGAGTTATTTACTCTGAAAAATAAGAACCACTATGTTCTGGCTTTTCTAGAGAGTTTTTCCTAGCCACTGTGCTTCTACAACTGCATTGCTTGCTGTTTGGGGTTTTAGGCTGGGTTTCTGTATAGCACTTTGAGATATCAGCTGATGTAAGAAGAGTTTTATAAATACATTTATAAATACAACAACCCACAACACAACAAACCACAACAACACCTCACAACACAACACCTCACAACACCTCACAACAACACACAACAAGCCACAACACCTCACAACACAACACCTCACAACACAACACAACACAACAAACCACAACAACACCTCACAACACAACACCTCACAACACCTCACAACAACACACAACAAGCCACAACACCTCACAACACAACACCTCACAACACAACACAACACAACAAACCACAACAACACCTCACAACACAACACCTCACAACACCTCACAACAACACACAACAACACACAACAAGCCACAACACCTCACAACACAACACCTCACAACAACACACAACAAACCACAACAACACCTCACAACAACACACAACACAACACAACAAACCACAACACCTCACAACACACCACAAGCATGGACACACAGAGGGAGGCCAAACAATGATGGTCAAAGGAGAGCTCCAGAGATTCAATAGAAGATGTTCTAGGTGTCTGATAAACAACATTGCATCTTTACTGAAACTGGTAACATAGCTGTGTGCTTTCACCCTGCTTATTTTGATTTAATTTTGTTGTACTTTTTACCCCTTTTTGGCCCCAATTTTGCGATACCCAATTGGTAGTTACAGTCTTGTCCCATCGCTGCAACTCCCGTGCGAACTCAGGAGAGGCGAAGGTCAAGAGCCATGCGTCCTCCGAAACACGTCCCCGCCAAGCCACACTGCTTCTTGACACACTGTTCACTTAATCCAGAAGTCAGCCTCACCAATGTGTCGGAGGAAACACCGTACACCTGGCGACCGTGTCAGCGTGCACTGCGCCCGGCCACCACAAGGAGTTGCTAGAGCGCGAGGACATCCCAGCAGGCCAAACCCTCCCTAACCCGGACGACACTAGGCCAATTGTGCGCCGTCTCATGGGTCTCCCGGTCACGGCCGGCTGCGACCCAGCCTGGCATCGAACCCGGGCCTGTAGTGACGTCTCTAGCACTGCGATGCAGTGCCTTAGACCGCTGCACCACTTGGGAGGTCCCAGAAGTTAGCGTCTTAGACAATTAGTCATAAACTTTGTTGAGTACAGTGGCCTCAGGTGGTCATGTAGGAAATTACAATACTTGACTGTAGAAACAAGCCCTACTTTTGACCTGTCACTGTCTGAGGAGATATCAGAGGGGCTGGGTTGAAATGGGCAGCATCAGACATATACATGACTGCAATGTGATTGAATAGGATGCAATGGGAGGGGAGGAGCAGAGTGACGTTAGGGGTTGGTGAAATGGGGATGGTTGAAAGTGGAGACCTACCTCTGGCTCATGCCAACAGGTCAGTGAGAGGGAAATGAAAGGTAAACATTAGATGAGGTGAGACGCATCACAGATGAGTTAAGGACAAACTAAATGACAATGTCTCAGTGTGTGTTACAAAACATCTACAGACACTGGGAAGCAAAACAAACACACAAGAATCAAACAATTGAAAGTGTATTCCAACGGTCAGTCATGAGGACTAAGGAGCAAGCTTCCAATGCAGAACATGTTATGTCCAAAACATCACAAACCATGAGCATACTATAAATGCAATGAAACAATGCAGTGGCATTGGCCAGGGTGAGATGGGGTCACAAGGATAGTGTAACAGGAATGACAGAGAGACATACCACACTTGTCCTCGTCCGAGTTGTCCCCACAGTCGTTGTCATAGTCACACTGCCAGCGACCCGGGACACAGCGGTTGTTCTTACACCTGAACTGGTATGGCTCACACGTCCTCTCATCTACACAGAGACACAGCAAGGGTCAGACCCTCAGCTCCATAACACCACACTACAGTACATACACACCGTACAGGAGGTTAACACCATAGCATGAACCTTCATAGAGGAGATAAATACCCCTCTACAATACACCTATGATCTTGTTGGCAATCTCAAGGGTTGTTATAGGGAATTCAGAGAGGGAGAGAGTGAATTTTGTATTAAAGTGTAATGGATGCTGTACCGGTCCTCCAGATTCTACGGTAAGGATCCAGAGGAATGCTTTGTAGCCCTTGTTGGAGATTTCCGTTTCCTGTGTGACAGACAGAACACTCACCACACTCTTCTTTGGGTTCGTCAGATGAGTCTCCACAGTCATCCTCCCCGTCACACTTCCACCGGGCCGGGATGCAGCGACCAGAGTCCTTACAACGAAACTCATCCACGCCACACGTCATCTGGGCTGGAGGGGGGAGGAGAGTTAGGAGAGGAGGGGTGGGAGAGGGGAGGAGAGGGAGAGGAGGTGGGATGGGGGGTTAGGAGAGGGGACTGAGGCTTGTCACAGGCCAGATGACAGACTGAGTTTAAGGTGGAGGGAGGATGTGATGAGGTCTGAAAGATCTAGTGCATCTGAAATGCATTAGTTTGGTTTGTTAGCAGAAACATGTATTCTACTGCAACATGGATGTTGAACTTGATTTGCGTGTCTGTCATTATTCTAGAATAGTCCTCTGAAACAAAGGAGCGGTGTCTTACTGCAGTTGGCTGGTTCGTCCGATCCATCCACACAGTCATTGTCACGGTCACACACCCAGACACGAGGGACACAGCGCTTGGTGATGGCACACTGGAACTGGGTGGATGCACAGGTGACCTCGGCTAGAGGGAGCGAGAACAGACGACTGTTACTGACTGGAGAGAACAACCCATAACAACAGTATATTTCTTATTTCACATTCATCTATCCAGGTTAGTCTCACTGAAATACAATCTATTTTACATAGAGACCACGTGCAACAAGGCAGTATTACCATACTAAATGTATAACATGCAATAAAGCATGCAGATGAGGAGATAGGAAGGAAAAAGAGGAGGTGTTGACTCACGACAGTCCGTCTCGTCCTCGCCTTCTCCACAGTTGTCCTGTCCATTACAGCGGAAGATTCCCGGGATACAGCGGCTGGGGTGGGAGCACTTGAACTGACTGGGCAGACACACGTGGATATCTGTAGAACAATCACACATAGACAGACACAAGACGTGTCAGAAAGACGACAGAGGATGACAGACAGACAAGAGGTGTCAGAAAGACGACAGAGTGTGACAGACAGACAAGACGTGTCAGAAAGACGACAGAGGATGACAGACAGACAAGAGGTGTCAGAAAGACGACAGAGTGTGACAGACAGACAAGAGGTGTCAGAAAGACGACAGAGTGTGACAGACAGACAAGAGGTGTCAGAAAGACGACAGAGTGTGACAGACAGACAAGAGGTGTCAGAAAGACGACAGAGTGTGACAGACAGACAAGAGGTGTCAGAAAGACGACAGAGGATGACAGACAGACAAGACGTGTCAGAAAGACGACAGAGGATGACAGACAGACAAGACGTGTCAGAAAGACGACAGAGTGTGACAGACAGACAAGAGGTGTCAGAAAGACGACAGAGTGTGACAGACAGACAAGAGGTGTCAGAAAGACGACAGAGGATGACAGACAGACAAGACGTGTCAGAAAGACGACAGAGTGTGACAGACAGACAAGAGGTGTCAGAAAGACGACAGAGTGTGACAGACAGACAAGAGGTGTCAGAAAGACGACAGAGGATGACAGACAGACAAGAGGTGTCAGAAAGACGACAGAGTGTGACAGACAGACAAGAGGTGTCAGAAAGACGACAGAGTGTGACAGACAGACAAGAGGTGTCAGAAAGACGACAGAGGATGACAGACAGACAAGAGGTGTCAGAAAGACGACAGAGTGTGACAGACAGACAAGAGGTGTCAGAAAGACGACAGAGTGTGACAGACACAAGAGGTGTCAGAAAGACGGCAGAGTGTGACAGACAGACAAGAGGTGTCAGAAAGACGACAGAGTGTGACAGACAGACAAGAGGTGTCAGAAAGACGACAGAGTGTGACAGACACAAGAGGTGTCAGAAAGACGACAGAGGATGACAGACAGACAAGACGTGTCAGAAAGACGACAGAGGATGACAGACAGACAAGAGGTGTCAGAAAGACGACAGAGTGTGACAGACAGACAAGAGGTGTCAGAAAGACGACAGAGTGTGACAGACAGACAAGAGGTGTCAGAAAGACGACAGAGTGTGACAGACAGACAAGAGGTGTCAGAAAGACGACAGAGTGTGACAGACAGACAAGAGGTGTCAGAAAGACGACAGAGGATGACAGACAGACAAGACATGTCAGAAAGACGACAGAGTGTGACAGACAGACAAGAGGTGTCAGAAAGACGACAGAGGATGACAGACAAGACATGTCAGAGAGACGACAGAGGATGACAGACAGACAAGAGGTGTCAGAAAGACGACAGAGGATGACAGACAGACAAGACGTGTCAGAAAGACGACAGAGGATGACAGACAGACAAGAGGTGTCAGAAAGACGGCAGAGTGTGACAGACAGACAAGAGGTGTCAGAAAGACGACAGAGTGTGACAGACAGACAAGAGGTGTCAGAAAGACGACAGAGTGTGACAGACAGACAAGAGGTGTCAGAAAGACGACAGAGTGTGACAGACAGACAAGAGGTGTCAGAAAGACGGCAGAGTGTGACAGACAAGACGTGTCAGAGAGACGACAGAGGATGACAGACAGACAAGAGGTGTCAGAAAGACGACAGAGGATGACAGACAGACAAGACGTGTCAGAAAGACGACAGAGGATGACAGACAGACAAGAGGTGTCAGAAAGACGGCAGAGTGTGACAGACAGACAAGAGGTGTCAGAAAGACGACAGAGTGTGACAGACAGACAAGAGGTGTCAGAAAGACGACAGAGTGTGACAGACAGACAAGAGGTGTCAGAAAGACGACAGAGTGTGACAGACAGACAAGAGGTGTCAGAAAGACGGCAGAGTGTGACAGACAGACAAGAGGTGTCAGAAAGACGACAGAGTGTGACAGACAGACAAGAGGTGTCAGAAAGACGACAGAGTGTGACAGACAGACAAGAGGTGTCAGAAAGACGGCAGAGTGTGACAGACAGACAAGAGGTGTCAGAAAGACGACAGAGTGTGACAGACACAAGAGGTGTCAGAAAGACGACAGAGGATGACAGACAAGACGTGTCAGAGAGATGACAGAAGATGACAGATAGGACGTGTCAGAAAGACGACAGACACAAGACGTGTCAGAGAGACGACAGAGGATGACAGACACAAGACGTGTCAGAAATACGACAGAGGATGACAGAAACAAGACGTGTCAGAGAGACGACAAAGGATGACAGACAAGACGTGTCAGAGAGATGACAGACGTTGACAGACACAAGACGTGTCAGAGAGATGACAGAGGATGACCGACACAAGACATGTCAGGGAGACGACAGAGGATGACAGACACAAGACGTGTCAGAGAGACGACAAAGGATGACAGACAAGACGTGTCAGAGAGATGACAGACGTTGACAGACACAAGACGTGTCAGAGAGATGACAGAGGATGACCGACACAAGACATGTCAGGGAGAAGACAGAGGATGACAGACACAAGACGTGTCAGAGAGACGACAGAGGATGACAGACAAGACGTGTCAGAAAGACGACAGAGAATGACAGACACAAGACGTGTCAGAGAGATGACAGAGGATGACAGACACAAGACGTGTCAGAGAGACGACAGAGGATGACAGACACAAGACTTGTCAGAGAGACGATAGAGGACTGGTAAGAATAGATGTTAGGGGGTGAAGATATGAAGGACAAAGAACGAGGCAGAGAGAGAACGAGGCAGAGAGAGAACGAGGCAGAGAGAGAACGAGGCAGAGACAGAAGGGGGAGGAGAGAGAAGTGGGAGGAGAGAGGGAAAGAGAGAGAGTGTGTGGGTGAGAAAGGTTTGATATCCGGTTTGGAGCGAGCGGTCGCATTTGCATTCGCTCTGCAGGTAGTATAACTTTTCATTACATTTCATTACATTTCATTATAGTACAACGGTTTAATTTGTCCAACCTTAGCAATTTCTTCTTAGCTAGCTACATAGCCGTCTGTGTATCAAAGATAATTGCGTAATTATCGTATTTCGTCGTCTATCGTAGTCCACACTGCTATCTGCCCAGCAGCTAGCCAGCTAGCAAACGTCCACCGTCTACCGAATAGTAGTATAACTTTTCATTACATTTCATTATAGTACAACGGTCTGATTTTCATTTTCATTACAGTACAACGGTTTGATTTGTTTGATCTTAGCTAGCTACATAGCCGTCTTTGTATCAAACATAATTGTGTAGTTATTGAGGTTCGCTAGCCAGCTATTTTCGTCCTAACGTAACGCAACGTAGCCAACACTGCTAGCTAGCCAGCTTGCCACCGAATAGCAGCATTGTAGAAACGAGTGCATTACAACGGAACGACTTGATTAGTGTAGTGTTAGCTGGCTACACAGTTGTCTTTGCTATCTTTGATTTGTTTGATCTTAGCTAGCTACTTAGCTGGCTACATAGCCGTCTTTGTATCAAAGATAATTGTGCAGTTATCGAGGTTCACTGAGGTTCGCTAGCCAGGTATTCTCGTCCTAACGTAACGTAACGTAACGTAGTCAACCCTGCTAGCTAGCCAGCTAGCCACCGATTAGCAGCACTGTAGAAACGATTACATTACAACGGAACGACTTGATTTGTGTAGTGTTAGCTAGCTACATAGTTTTCTTTGCTATCTTTGTATCTAAGATAATTGTGTAGCTTTGAGTAATTATCGGTTAGCTAGCCAGCTATTTTCGCCTGCCGCGCTGCCGTCCTCCTACCTAGCCAACACTGCTTGCTAACACTGCTAGCTAGCCAACTTCTACCGAATAGCAGCACTGTAGAAACTTACATTACAACGGAACGACTTGATTAGCGTAGTGTTAGCTAGTTGTCTTTGCTGTCCTTGTATCCATGATAATTGTGTAGTTTAGAGAAATTTAGAGAAATTGTCGAGGTCACCTAGCCAGCTTCACTTTCAACAACGCAGCCACTGCTAGCCAGGCTACTTCACCAGCCAGCAGTACTATATCATTTTAGTCAATCAGATCTTTTATTTTATTTTTTTTTGCAACGTAAGCTTAACTTTCTGAACATTCGAGACGTGTAGCCCACTTGTCATTCTAATCTCCTTTGCTTTAGCGTAGCCTCTTCTGTAGCCTGTCAACTATGTGTCTGTCTATCCCTGTTCTCTCCGCTCTGCACAGACCATACAAACGCTTCACACCGCGTGGCCGCGCCCACCCTAACCTGGTGGTCCCAGCCCGCACGACCCACGTGGAGTTCCAGGTCTCCGGTAGCCTCTGGAACTGCCGATCCGCGGCCAACAAGGCAGAGCTCATCTCAGCCTATGCGTCCCTCCAGTCCCTCGACTTCTTGGCACTGACGGAAACATGGCTCACCACAGATAACACTGCTACTCCTACTGCTCTCTCTTCGTCTGCCCACGTGTTCTCGCACACCCCGAGAGCTTCTGGTCAGCGGGGTGGTGGCACCGGGATCCTCATCTCTCCCAAGTGGTCATTCTCTCTTTCTCCCCTTACCCATCTGTCTATCGCCTCCTTTGAATTCCATGCTGTCACAGTTACCAGCCCTTTCAAGCTTAACATCCTTATCATTTATCGCCCTCCAGGTTCCCTTGGAGAGTTCATCAATGAGCTTGATGCCTTGATAAGCTCCTTTCCTGAGGACGGCTCACCTCTCACAGTTCTGGGTGACTTTAACCTCCCCATGTCTACCTTTGACTCATTCCTCTCTGCCTCCTTCTTTCCACTCCTCTCCTCTTTTGACCTCACCCTCTCACCTTCCCCCCCTACTCACAAGGCAGGCAATACGCTTGACCTCATCTTTACTAGATGCTGTTCTTCCACTAACCTCATTGCAACTCCCCTCCAAGTCTCCGACCACTACCTTGTATCCTTTTCCCTCTCGCTCTCATCCAACACTTCCCACACTGCCCCTACTCGGATGGTATCGCGCCGTCCCAACCTTCGCTCTCTCTCCGCCGCTACTCTCTCCTCTTCCATCCTATCATCTCTTCCCTCTGCCCAAACCTTCTCCAACCTATCTCCTGATTCTGCCTCCTCAACCCTCCTCTCCTCCCTTTCTGCATCCTTTGACTCTCTATGTCCCCTATCCTCCAGGCCGGCTCGGTCCTCCCCTCCCGCTCCGTGGCTCGACGACTCATTGCGAGCTCACAGAACAGGGCTCCGGGCAGCCGAGCGGAAATGGAGGAAAACTCGCCTCCCTGCGGACCTGGCATCCTTTCACTCCCTCCTCTCTACATTTTCCTCTTCTGTCTCTGCTGCTAAAGCCACTTTCTACCACTCTAAATTCCAAGCATCTGCCTCTAACCCTAGGAAGCTCTTTGCCACCTTCTCCTCCCTCCTGAATCCTCCTCCCCCTCCCCCCCCCCCTCCTCCCTCTCTGCAGACGACTTCGTCAACCATTTTGAAAAGAAGGTCGACGACATCCGATCCTCGTTTGCTAAGTCAAACGACACCGCTGGTTCTGCTCACACTGCCCTACCCTGTGCTTTGACCTCTTTCTCCCCTCTCTCTCCAGATGAAATCTCGCGTCTTGTGACGGCCGGCCGCCCAACAACCTGCCCGCTTGACCCTATCCCCTCCTCTCTTCTCCAGACCATTTCCGGAGACCTTCTCCCTTACCTCACCTCGCTCATCAACTCATCCTTGACCGCTGGCTACGTCCCTTCCGTCTTCAAGAGAGCGAGAGTTGCACCCCTTCTGAAAAAACCTACACTCGATCCCTCCGATGTCAACAACTACAGACCAGTATCCCTTCTTTCTTTTCTCTCCAAAACTCTTGAACGTGCCGTCCTTGGCCAGCTCTCCTGCTATCTCTCTCAGAATGACCTTCTTGATCCAAATCAGTCAGGTTTCAAGACTAGTCACTCAACTGAGACTGCTCTTCTCTGTATCACGGAGGCGCTCCGCACTGCTAAAGCTAACTCTCTCTCCTCTGCTCTCATCCTTCTAGACCTATCGGCTGCCTTCGATACTGTGAACCATCAGATCCTCCTCTCCACCCTCTCCGAGTTGGGCATCTCCGGCGCGGCCCACGCTTGGATTGCGTCCTACCTGACAGGTCGCTCCTACCAGGTGGCGTGGCGAGAATCTGTCTCCTCACCACGCGCTCTCACCACTGGTGTCCCCCAGGGCTCTGTTCTAGGCCCTCTCCTATTCTCGCTATACACCAAGTCACTTGGCTCTGTCATAACCTCACATGGTCTCTCCTATCATTGCTATGCAGACGACACACAATTAATCTTCTCCTTTCCCCCTTCTGATGACCAGGTGGCGAATCGCATCTCTGCATGTCTGGCAGACATATCAGTGTGGATGACGGATCACCACCTCAAGCTGAACCTCGGCAAGACGGAGCTGCTCTTCCTCCCGGGGAAGGACTGCCCGTTCCATGATCTCGCCATCACGGTTGACAACTCCATTGTGTCCTCCTCCCAGAGCGCTAAGAACCTTGGCGTGATCCTGGACAACACCCTGTCGTTCTCAACTAACATCAAGGCGGTGGCCCGTTCCTGTAGGTTCATGCTCTACAACATCCGCAGAGTACGACCCTGCCTCACACAGGAAGCGGCGCAGGTCCTAATCCAGGCACTTGTCATCTCCCGTCTGGATTACTGCAACTCGCTGTTGGCTGGGCTCCCTGCCTGTGCCATCAAACCCCTACAACTCATCCAGAACGCCGCAGCCCGTCTGGTGTTCAACCTTCCCAAGTTCTCTCACGTCACCCCGCTCCTCCGCTCTCTCCACTGGCTTCCAGTTGAAGCTCGCATCCGCTACAAGACCATGGTGCTTGCCTACGGAGCTGTGAGGGGAACGGCACCTCAGTACCTTCAGGCTCTGATCAGGCCCTACACCCAAACAAGGGCACTGCGTTCATCCACCTCTGGCCTGCTCGCCTCCCTACCACTGAGGAAGTACAGTTCCCGCTCAGCCCAGTCAAAACTGTTCGCTGCTCTGGCACCCCAATGGTGGAACAAACTCCCTCACGATGCCAGGACAGCGGAGTCAATCACCACCTTCCGGAGACACCTGAAACCCCACCTCTTCAAGGAATACCTAGGATAAAGCAATCCTTCTGCCCCCCACCCCCCCCCCCCTTAAAAGATTTAGCTGCACTATTGTAAAGTGGCTGTTCCACTGGATGTCATAAGGTGAATGCACCAATTTGTAAGTCGCTCTGGATAAGAGCGTCTGCTAAATGACTTAAATGTAAATGTAAATGATATACAGAGAGAGAAAGAGAGACAGACAGAGACAGACAGACAGACAGCATAAAATAGTATGTACCGCAGTTCGCCTCGTCTGAATGATCCTGGCAGTCGTTGTCCCCATCACAGATGTAAGCTGGGTTGGTACAGATGCCTGTCCCACACTGGAACTGGCCTGGCCGGCATTTGAACTTAGCTACAGGAAACAACGGATGTCACAGGCAGAGAGACAGTCAGAGGTTATTTCAAAGTCTGAAACAGGCCCACAGCAGTTTCCCCAACCATCTTCCTATTCTACCCCGTCGTCATCCCAGATCCCCGTAGAAACATCCATGAGACTTTGCATCCACATACTCCTCATTCACTCATCATCATTTACGTGGCACTGACTTTGCCAAGGTCGTGGGTTCAATTCCCCCAGGGACCACATACACACACTAGAAGTGTATGCAGTCACTGTACTATACTGTAAGTCGCTTTGGATGAAAAAGTGGCACACTCACGGCATTCTGCAGGCTCGTCCGAGCGATCCCCACAGTCGTCCTCCGTGTCACACTTCCACCAGAAGGGGATGCACTTGTCGTTCTTACACACAAACTGGACAAGGAGAGGAGAAGAGAGGAGAGAGGAGGAGAGATGAGATGAGGACAACGTTCAAAGTCGCTGCTGTTTTTGTCTGTTACTAAGGCTAGAACTGAGATTGGGAAACAATCTTTTTCACATAATATCCCTTTATACATGTATGATCTTGATGAGAAGGGATGAGGAGAGAGGAGAGGGGAGGGGACGAGATGAGAAGGAGAGAGGAGGAGAGAGGAGAGGATGAGATGAGGAGAGGAGGAGGAGAGGAGGGAGGAGGAGATAGGAGCAAGGAGGGAGGAGGAGATAGGAGCAAGGAGGGAGGAGGAGAGAGGAGGAGAGAGGAGAAAATAGGAGGAGCGGAGAGGAGAGAGGAGAAAGTAGGAGAGGAGGAGAGAGGAGGGGGAGGAGAGAGAAGGAGAAAGGAGGAGAGGAGAGAGTAGTCGAGAGGAGGAGAGAGTAGGTGAGGAGGAGAGAGGAAAGAGTAGGCAAGGAGGAGAGAGGAGGAGAAAGTAGGCGAGGAGGAGAGAGGAGAGAAGGAGAAAGGAGGGTAGGAAAGAGGAGGAGAGAGGTAGAGGGTAGAAAGGAGGAGAAAGGAGGGAGGAGGAGAGTGGAGGAGAAAGGAGGAAAGAGGAGAGAGGAGAGGAAAGAGGGGAGAGGAGGAGAGAGGAGGGGAGAGGAGAGGAGGGGAGAGGAGATGAGGACGTTCACAGTCGCTGCTGTTTTTGTTTGTTCCTAAGGCTAGAACTGAGATTGGGAAACAATCTTTTTCACATAATGCCCCTTCATACACGTATGATCTTGATGAAAAGGGAGGAGGAGAGAGGAGGAGAGAGGAGAGAGGAGGGAGGAGGAAAGGACGAGAGGAGGAGAGAGAAAGAGAGAGGAGGAGAGAGGAGAGGACAAGATGAGAAGGGAGGAGGAGAGAAGAGGGAGAATGAGATAAGGAGAGAGGAGAGGACGAGATGAGAAGGGAGGAGGAGAGAAGAGGGAGAAGGAAATGAGGAGGAGAGGAGGAGAGAAGTGGAGAGGATGAGAGAAGAGGAGGAGGAGAGAAGAGGAGAGGAGGAGAGAAGAGGAGAGAGGGGGAGAGGAGGAGAGAGGGAGAGGAAAGGAGGGTATTACAGAGAAGGCGAGAGGAGGAGAGAGGAGGGTGGAGGAGAGAGTAGAGAGGAGGGAGGAGGAGAGAGAAGGAGAGGAGAAGAAAGGAGCAGAGGAGAACATAGAAGAAGAGAAGAGAGGAAGAGAGAAGGAGAGAGAAGGTGAGAGGAGGAGAGAGGAGGAGAGAGAGAAAGAGAGTGAACTCAAGCTGATGACACACTGTACACTACGTACTGTGGAGATAATTATGCTTAATTAACCAATCACAAAGCAGCCCCCATTCCACAACAGGCACTGCTGCCCCCTAGCTGTCTGGCCCCCCAATGGCCATATCATTACACAGTCCCTCACCTGGCTGGCAGTGCAGTTGGACATGCAGGTGTGTCCATCATTGGCCAGGTAGAAGTTGGTGGGACAGGCACACTTGTAGCCCCCTCCAGGGCTCAGTAGACACAGGTTACTACAGCCACCGTTGTCTGTCTGGCACGGGTGGTTGAACACTAGAACCACAGCAGGGAGACTGTTTCAACTGGAACAACCATGTTGGGTGTGTGTATGTGTGTGTGTGTGTGTGTGTGTGTGTGTGTGTGTGTGTGTGTGTGTGTGTGTGTGTGTGTGTGTGTTGTACATGCGTATCTCTTACCCTCAGGCTGGCGGTAAGGGTGGTAGATGTGGATGTCCATGGGCCGGTGGAGGGTAGTGATCAGGGTGGTCTTGTTGATACCCAGGGTCTTGTGACACCTGTTGATGGACTTGGTCTCCCAGTCGGTCCAGTAGATGTACTCCTCAAACAGAGTCATGGCGAAGATGTGGGGGACGTCCTGGGTATGCACTGTGGACAAAAACACACAGCCATACAGTAGTGAGGCAATTAGTATCACATTACACTGGGTTTTACCTGGCCACCACGTGACTTGACCAGGAAAACAAGGGTCCAAGGTCATAACTCTGGGGGCCATAATTACATCACAATGTTGTCAGTCAAATCACCCATGGACACACAATGCCCAACGACCAACACAAGGAAAATGGATATGGAGCATTAGCCATTCATGACAGCATGACAATACCTCACAACTTTATCTCTGGGTTATGTAGCATCATTGCTATCTCTGGGTTATGTAGCATCCCTACTTTGTATCTGGGTATTGTAGCATCATTACCTTATCTCGGGGTTATGTAGCATCACTACTATCTCTAGGTTATGTAGCACCATTACTATCTCTGGGTTATGTAGCATCATTCCTATCTCTGGGTTATGTAGCATCACTACTATCTCTGGGTTATATAGCATCACCACTATCTCTGGGTTATGTAGCACCATTACTATCTCTGGGTATTGTAGCATCATTACTATATCTGGGTTATATAGCATCATTACTATCTCTGGGTTATGTAGCATCATTACTATCTCTGGGTTATATAGCATCATGACTATCTCTGGATTATGTAGCATCACTACTATCTCTGGGTTATATAGCATCATTACCTTATCTCTGGGTTATGTAGCATCACTACTATCTCTGGGTTATGTAGCACCATTACTATCTCTGGGTTATATAGCATCATTACTATCTCTGGGTTATGTAGTATCATTACTATCTCTGGGTTATGTAGCACCATTACTATCCCTGGGTGATGTAGCATCATTACTATCTCTGGGTTATGTAGCATCACTACTATCTCTGGGTGATGTAGCATCACTACTATCTTTGGGTTATGAAGCATCATTACTATCTCTGGGTTATATAGCATCATTACTATCTCTGGGTTATGTAGTATCATTACTATCTCTGTGTTATGTAGGACCATTACTATCTCTGGGTTATGTAGCATCATTACTATCTCTGGGTTATGTAGCATCATTACTATCTCTGGGTGATGTAGCATCATTACTATCTCTGGGTTATGTAGTATTAGTACCTTGTATCTGGGTGATGTAGCATCATTACTATCTCTGGGTAATGTAGTATCAGTACCTTGTATCTGGGTGATGTAGCATCATTACTATCTCTGGGTAATGTAGTATTAGTACCTTGTATCTGGGTGATGTAGCATCATTACTATCTCTGGGTTATGTAGCATTAGTACCTTGTATCTGGGTGATGTAGCATCATTACTATCTCTGGGTAATGTAGTATCAGTACCTTGTATCTGGGTTATGTAGTATCATTACTATCTCTGGGTTATGTAGTATCATTACTATCTCTGGGTTATGTAGGACCATTACTATCTCTGGGTTATGTAGCATCATTACTATCTCTGGGTTATGTAGCATAGTCTTAAACAAATCTACTTTGAAACAAAAGTATACACCTCACAGACATGGTTATGGGTTTAAAGAAAGAAGACACCTGTACCATGTCAGATATAGAGTTGAAATGTATTACATCTAGAGTTTGCATTCCAATATTACACTTTATATACATCACAGAAGACTGAAATATAACAAAACTGTTCGGCATAGTAACGGCAGATTTTTTTGTGTGTTTTTAAAAATAATGTTGAAAAATATGAATAACATTCCATCCATGAGGCCACTAGAGGGCGATTTGGTCATCTGACTGCGAGAACGGTGTCCACCTACAGAACCAAAATATTTATTTGCTTCAGGCAATGGGAACCATGGTCAGCCAGGTCAGGACAAGGCCCACAGAACTCTGGATCCCAACTCTACTATGAAACCTCCATGAAGACAAAGACATGGGCGAGGAGATAAATCATCTGAAAGCGTGCTTTGTGTGCAACATGCTCTAGTGTCAAACTGAGGTTTGTGAATGTGAGGAATTCAAATCAGGAACTTCCTCTGTATCCCTGCATTCTTCTGCATGGCTGATTGGCTGACAATAATTATGTATTGTTCTAAGTTTGGTAACAAGGTTGGGAATATTCAGAGTCATCCATGTGAGATCCTCATCAGTAGTCTGACAGAACAAGAGTCTTCTCTCTCTGTCCATTGGGCCTGTGTACTGTGGCAGGGCTATCCCCAGCACCACTGTGACCTGGTCTATGCCATCATGTCATGTGTGTGTGTTTTACATAATTACATAACCTATTATGCGACAGCGGTTTGATGTTCCATGATGGCAAATGTAATATAGTAATCTCTCCTATTACATGACTGTGTGTGTCTATGACAATATACATTACCCGTGTGTCTGTTACTCCCGTCCAGGCTGGCGAACTCGATGTAGTCCTCTCTGGCGTCGGCCCAGTAGATGCGGTCATTGATTAAGTCCAGCGTGAGGCCGTTGGGCCAGGTGATCTTATCCTCTACGATCACACTTCTGTTGGAGCCGTCCATCCCGATCCGCCCTATATGCGGGTTGTCCCCCCAGTCTGACCAATACAGGTACCTGATGAACAGGACAGGGGACAGCATCACAATATTACACCATTACATCAGCATCCCATTATTACACCATTACATCAGCATCCCATTATTACACCATTACATCAGCATCCCATTATTACATCATTACATCAGCATCCCATTATTACACCATTACATCAGCATCCCAATATTACACCATTACATCAGCATCCCAGTATTACACCATTACATCAGCATCCCATTATTACACCATTACATCAGCATCCCATGATTACACCATTACACCAGCATCCCATTATTACACCATTACATCAGCATCCCATTATTACACCATTACATCAGCATCCCAGTATTACACCATTACATCAGCATCCCATTATTACACCATTACATCAGCATCCCATGATTACACCATTACATCAGCATCACATTATTACACCATTACATCAGCATCCCATTATTACACCATTACATCACCATCCCATTATTACACCATTACATCAGCATCCCAGTATTACACCATTACATCAGCATCCCAGTATTACACCATTACATCAGCATCCCATTATTACACCATTACATCAGCATCCCATTATTACACCATTACATCAGCATCCCATTATTACACCATTACATCAGCATCCCATTATTACACCATTACATCACCATCCCATTATTACACCATTACATCAGCATCCCATTATTACACCATTACATCACCATCCCATTATTACACCATTACATCACCATCCCATTATTACACCATTACATCAGCATCCCATTATTACACCATTACATCAGCATCCCATTATTACACCATTACATCAGCATCCCATTATTACATCATTACATCAGCATCCCATTATTACACCATTACATCAGCATCCTATTATTACATCATTACATCAGCATCCCATTATTACACCATTACATCAGCATCCCATTATTACATCATTACATCAGCATCCCATTATTACACCATGGCCAGCGAAGATCCTGGATCTCAATCCCATTGAGCACGTCTGATACCTGTTGGATCGGAGGGTGAGGGCTAGGGCCATTCCTCCCAGAAATGTCTGGGAACTTGCAGGTGCCTTTGTGGAAGAGTGGGGTAACATCTCACAGCAAGAACGTGCAAATCTGGTGCAGTCCATGAGGAGGAGATGCACTGCAGTACTTAATGCAGCTGGTGGCCACACCAGATACTGACTGTTACTTTTGATTTTGACCCCCACTTTGTTCAGGGACACATTATTCAATTTCTGTTAGTCACATGTCTGTGGAACTTGTTCAGTTTATGTCTCAGTTGTTGACTCTTGTTGTGTTAATACCAATATTTACACATGTTAAGTTTGCTGAAAATGAACACAGTTGACAGTGAGAGGACGTTTTTTTTGTCGCTGAGTTAAGTTGTATCCTAAATCTGGACAAGTTGTCAGGAATAATATCTGTCCTTAATATACCATTATATTTCATTATCATGTGACAAAGCTCCAGTCTCAGACCATGCAGGAGTTTCTAGTGCAGGCTCCTGTACAGTATTATATTCTGGGCTGTGCCTCTTACCCGTTGCGTACGTCCAAAGCCACAGCGCGTGGTTCCCTCAGGCCGGCGTTCACCAAGACCGTCCGGAAGGTTCCGTTGAGCTTGGACACCTCGATGGTGTCCCGCCCCTTATCACACCAGTAAAGGTTCCCTCCCACCCAGTCCACAGCCAATCCATCTGGGTTACTGAGGGAGGTCCGGTGCAGCACCTGGACAAGAGCCAATCAGAGAGTCAGATACTGGCTAACTGATCAACCAGAGAGTCATAGACTGGCCAACTGTCCAATCATAGCCACAGAAAAGCCAACTGTCCAATAAGAGAGAAATAAACTAGCCTACTGTCTAATGAGAATCACACACTGGGGAAATGTCCAATCCGAAAGTTACTAACAGGTCAGTTGCCCAACCAGAGAGTCACAAATAGGCCAACTGACCAATCAGAGTCACAAACAGATCAATGGTACAATCAGAGTCAATGACTAGCCAGCTGTCCTTAGACTCAATGAGAGAGTCACAGACCGGACAACCGCCCTACTGACCTCTATGTTACTGCCGTTGATGTTCATGCGTCGTATCATGGAGCCCTGAGTGGTCACGTCGGTCCAGTAGAGCATCTGTTCTGCATAGTGGAAGTCCAGCGCCACCGCATTGTTCAGGCCCTGGTATCCACACACATACAGTTGAATTCTGAAGTGTACATACACATTTCAAAACATTTCAACTCAGTTTCACAATTCCTGACAATGTGAAATGTCAGAATAATAGTAGAGATAATGATTTATTTCAGCTTTTATTTCTTTCATCACATTCACAGTGGGTCAGAAGTTTACATACACTCATTTAGTATTTGGTAGCATTGCCGTTAAATTGTTTAACTTGAGTCAAACGTTTCGGGTAGTCTTCCACAAGCTTCCCACAATAAGTTGGGTGAATTTTGGTCCATTCCTCCTGACAAAGCTGGTGTACCTGAGTCAGGTTTGTAGGCCTCTGTCACGCCCTGACCAGAGAGAGCTGTTTATTATCTATGTTGGTTAGGGCGTGACAGTGACTAGGGTGGGTTATCTAGGTGATTTATATTTCTATGTTGGCCTGGTATGGTTCCCAATCAGAGGCAGCTGTTTATCGTTGTCACTGATTGGGGAACATATTTAGGCAGCCATTTCCCCATTGTGCTTTGTGGGATCTTGTCTAGGTATAGTTGCCTGTGAGCACTACATTGAGCTTCACGTTTCGTTTTACGTTTTATTGTTTTTTCTTTGAGTTTCCCTTCCAAATAAAGAGGATGGAAACATACCACACTGCATCTTGGTCCACTCCTTATCACGATCGTGACAGCCTCCTTGCTCGCACACACTTTTTCAGTTGTGCCCACAAATTGTCTATAGGATTGAGGTCAGGGCTTTGTGATGGCCACTCCAATACCTTGACTTTGTTGTCATTAAGCCATTTTGCTACAACTTTGGAAGTATTCTTGGGGTCATTGTCCATTTGAAAGACCCATTTGCGACCAAGCTTGCATTCTATTTTGGGAAGTGCACCAGTCCCTCCTGCAGCAAAGCACCCCCACAACATGATGCTGCCACCCCCATGCTTCACGGTTGGGATGGTGTTCTTCGGCTTGCAAGCCTCCCCCAAACATAACAATGGTCATTATGGTCAAACAGTTCTATTTTTGTTTCATCAGACCAGAGGACATTTCTCCAAAAAGTACGATCTTCGTCCCCATGTGCAGTTGCAAACCATAGGCTGGCTTTTTATGGCGGTTTTGGAGCAGTGGCTTCTTCCTTGCTTCCTTGGTCTTTCAGGTTATGTCGATATAGGACTCGTTTTACTGTGGATATAGATACTTTTGTACCTGTTTCCTCCAGCATCTTCACAAGGTCCTTTGCTGTTGTTCTGGGATTGATTTGCACTTTTCGCACCAAAGTACGTTCATCTCTAGGAGACAGAACGCGTCTCATTCCTGAGCGGTATGACGGCTGCATGGTTCCATGGTGTTTATACTTGCGTCTATTGTTTGTACAGATGAACGTGGTACCGTCAGGCATTTGGAAATTGCTCCCAAGGATGAACCAGACTTGTGGAGGTCTACAATTTGTTTTCTGAGGTCTTGGATGATTTCTTTACATTTTCCCATGATGTCAAACAAAGAGGCACTGAGTTTGAAGGTAGGCCTTGAAATACATCCATAGGTACAGCTCCAACTGACTCAAATTATGTAAATTAGCCTATCAGAAGCTTATAAAGCCATGACATCATTTTCTGGAATTTTCCAAGCTGTTTAAAGGCACAGTCAACTTAGTGTATGTAAACTTCTGACCCACTGGAATAGTGATACATTGAATTATAAGTGAAATAATCTGTCTGTAAACAATTGTTGGAAAAATTACTTGCACTAAGTAGATGTCCTAACCTGACTTGCCAAAACTATAGTTTGTTAACAAGACATTTGTGGAGTGGTTGAAATACGAGTTTTAATGACTCCAACCTAAGTGTATATAAACTTCTGACTTCAACTATACATTTTAAGTTGGTTATTTGGATCCACAAATTACATTACACACACACATTCATTTTGAACTCCAAACATCCAAACATTCCAAAGATCATGCTTTGGATGTATATAATGTCTGGGCACCTAGTCATGGAAACAACAATCATAGTCACCTTCAGTTCGCCAAGCATACACACTGGAATACACACACATGCACGCAAACGCAAGACATACACATTCACACGCCATGATACAGGATACATGATACAGGATACAGGATACAGGATACATGATACAGGATACAGGATACAGGATACAGGATACAGGATACAGGATACATGATACATGATACATGATACAGGATACATGATACAGGATACATCCGGTATTGTCACGTGCCTGATCTGTTTTCCTTTGTCTTGTATTTATTTAGTTGGTCAGGGCGTGAGTTGGGTGGGTTTGTCTATGTGTGATTTTCTATGTTGGGATTTTGTGTTCGGCCTGGTATGATTCTCAATCAGAGGCAGCTGTCAATCGTTGTCCCTGATTGAGAATCATACTAAGGCAGCCGGGGTTTCACGTGTGTTTTGTGGGTGTTTGTCTTTCATGTTAGTATTCGTGCCACACGGGACTGTTTTCATTTGGATTCTATTTGTTATTTTGTTTCATGTTAGTGTTCAGTTTCGATATAATAAATCATCATGAGCACTACCCACTCCGCGTGTTGGTCCGATCCTTCTCGCCTCTCCTCGTCCGATGAGGAGGAAGAATATGACAGCCGTTACAGGTATCACTATCACCGATTGTGAATAATGATAAAAAGTGACACATGGTTAACATTTAGCTCATTGTTCCCACACAGTGCTTGTTGTCCCACCTGTTTTATCAGGGTGTAGTTGGAACCATCCAGGCCCAGCTTCCTCAGGTAGTACCGATTAGCAAAGATCAGGAACGGCTCCTCATCTGTAGAGAGACAAACAGATTGGGGAAAGGGGCTCTGTTCATGGTTGAACTTGTCACAAAGAAAGACATATTTTTACCAGCTAAGTTGACTGAGAACACATACTCATTTACAGCAACGACCTGGTGAATAGTTACAAGGGAGAGGAGTGGGGATGAATGAGCCAATTGTAAACTGGGGATGAATAGGTGGCCATAATGGTAGGAGGGTCAGGTTTGAAATTGAACCACTTACAGCTGGGCCATGTTCCTTGAGGCACGCAATGGAAGATGTTTGAAAACATTTCGCAATGGAAAACAAAAATGTGACTTTGTTACTGGACCTTAAGTCCAAGAAGTCCCCGCTGTTGGTCTTACCAGAGGTGGACTTGCAGATAGTAGGATTGTCAGGCCGTAGCTGGAAGCCCTCCACACAGAGACAGTGGAAGGATCCGTGTGTATTGATACAGCGCTGGGTACAGGGGTAGGACGTGGTACACTCATCTATATCCACACACGTCTTCCCATCCCGCTTCAGCTGGAAACCAGGAAGACACCTGCACTGTAGGGACCCAGGGGACACACAGACAACATGTCAATACAGTAGAACACTGTAGAGACCCAGGGGACAAGCAGACAACATGTCAATACAGTAGAACACTGTAGAGACCCAGGGGACACACAGACAACATGTCAATACAGTAGAACACTGTAGAGACCCAGAGGACACACAGACAACATGTCAATACAGTAGAACACTGTAGAGACCCAGGGGACACACAGACAACATGTCAATACAGTAGAACACTGTAGAGACCCAGGGGACACACAGACAACATGTCAATACAGTAGAACACTGTAGAGACCCAGGGGACACACAGACAACATGTCAATACAGTAGAACACTGTAGAGACCCAGGGGACACACAGACAACATGTCAATACAGTAGAACACTGTAGAGACCCAGGGGACACACAGACAACATGTCAATACAGTAGAACACTGTAGAGACCCAGGGGACAAGCAGACAACATGTCAATACAGTAGAACACTGTAGAGACCCAGGGGACAAGCAGACAACATGTCAATACAGTAGAACACTGTAGAGACCCAGGGGACACACAGACAACATGTCAATGCAGTAGAACACTGTAGAGACCCAGGGGACACACAGACAACATGTCAATACAGTAGAACACTGTAGAGACCCAGGGGACACACAGACAACATGTCAATGCAGTAGAACACTGTAGAGACCCAGAGGACAAGCAGACAACATGTCAATACAGTAGAACACTGTAGAGACCCAGGGGACACACAGACAACATGTCAATACAGTAGAACACTGTAGAGACCCAGGGGACACACAGACAACATGTCAATACAGTAAAACACTGTAGAGACCCAGGGGACAAGCAGACAACATGTCAATACAGTAGAACACTGTAGAGACCCAGGGGACACACAGACAACATGTCAATACAGTAGAACACTGTAGAGACCCAGGGGACACACAGACAACATGTCAATACAGTAGAACACTGTAGAGACCCAGGGGACACACAGACAACATGTCAATACAGTAGAACACTGTAGAGACCCAGGGGACACACAGACAACATGTCAATACAGTAGAACACTGTAGAGACCCAGGGGACAAGCAGACAACATGTCAATACAGTAGGTCAGTGCTGTACCAGCAGATTCACACTGTTCACCAACAGTTCATGTAGAGCAGACAACTGAACTACAGGAGGGTGATGAGACTGAGCTACAGGAGGGTGATGAGACTGAACTACAGGAGGGTGATGAGACTGAGCTACAGGAGGGTGATGAGACTGAACTACAGGAGGGTGATGAGACTGAGCTACAGGAGGGTGATGAGACTGAGCTACAGGAGGGTGATGAGACTGAACTACAGGAGGGTATTGAGACAACTACAGGAGGGTGATGAGACTGAGCTACAGGAGGGTGATGAGACTGTGCTACAGGAGGGTGATGAGACTGAGCTACAGGAGGGTGATGAGACTGAGCTACAGGAGGGTGATGAGACTGAACTACAGGAGGGTGATGAGACTGAACTACAGGAGGGTGATGAGACTGAACTACACACACGCCCCTTACCTTGAAACCTATCTTGAGGTCCTCACAGAGCTGGGAGCAGCCACTCTGCTTGCTGTTCAGACACTCGTTGATGAAGCAGTTGAGTTCGTCAGAGCCGTCACCACAGTCGTCATTACGGTCACACAGCAACGTCTCGTTAAGACACTTCCCGTTACGACACAAGTAGGCAGACTCATTACACTTCCTCTCTGTTGATGGAAGAAGATCAATTTAGGTTCTGCAGACTGAATAGCTGATAGCTCAAACTAGTAAGGTTGTTCTACTGCAATGGCCAGAGAGAACATGAATGTGAGTCAAACTTCAATGGCTTTTTCATTCATTACTAAAACTAAACCTGCCAAGAAGGATGCTATGGTATTTTTAGCAGAAGCCATAGGCAATTACATTTGTTAACAATGCAACAACAATATTACACACAAAAACTGTGATATTCTGTACTGTGCATGTCTACAGTACAGATGTAGACCACAGTGTGTCTGTGTGTGTGTGTGTGTGTGTGTGTGTGTGTGTGTGTGTGTGTGTCTGACCTGAGTCTGTGCAGTGGGGGTTCTTGGGGGCCTCATCTGAGCGGTCCTGACAGTCAAACTCTCCATCACACTCCCAGACCTTCTGGTTGAGGCAGCGGCCGTTGGTACAGCGGAACTCCCCTGGCCCACACGTTGGGTACTCTACAGAACAGTACCACAATCACAAGTGTATTTTTGAGGGTACATTAGTTTAAATACATTTGTAACCAGGGGAACAGAAATATATTTTTTGAAGAGTGCAGGACGAGAGATGGGAAGAGACAGCACTGAGGCATTTAACCCCGTTCTCTCTGCCCATCTCTCATTTAACCCCGTTCTCTCTGCCCATCTCTCATTTAACCCCGTTCTCTCTGCCCATCTCTCATTTAACCCCGTTCTCTCTGCTCATCTCTCATTTAACCCCGTTCTCTCTGCCCATCTCTCATTTAACCCCGTTCTCTCTGCTCATCTCTCATTTAACCCCGTTCTCTCTGCTCATCTCTCATTTAACCCCGTTCTCTCTGCTCATCTCTCATTTAACCCTGTTCTCTCTGCTCATCTCTCATTTAACCCCGTTCTCTCTGCCCATCTCTCATTTAACCCCGTTCTCTCTGCCCATCTCTCATTTAACCCCGTTCTCTCTGCCCATCTCTCATTTAACCCCGTTCTCTCTGCCCATCTCTCATTTAACCCCATTCTCTCTGCCCATCTCTCATTTAACCCCATTCTCTCTGCCCATCTCTCATTTAACCCCGTTCTCTCTGCTCATCTCTCATTTAACCCTGTTCTCTCTGCTCATCTCTCATTTAACCCTGTTCTCTCTGCCCATCTCTCATTTAACCCTGTTCTCTCTGCCCATCTCTCATTTAACCCTGTTCTCTCTGCTCATCTCTCATTTAACCCCGTTCTCTCTGCTCATCTCTCATTTAACCCTGTTCTCTCTGCTCATCTCTCAATTAACCCTGTTCTCTCTGCTCATCTCTCATTTAACCCCGTTCTCTCTGCTCATCTCTCATTTAACCCCGTTCTCTCTGCCCATCTCTCATTTAACCCCGTTCTCTCTGCCCATCTCTCATTTAACCCCATTCTCTCTGCTCATCTCTCATTTAACCCCGTTCTCTCTGCCCATCTCTCATTTAACCCTGTTCTCTCTGCTCATCTCTCATTTAACCCCATTCTCTCTGCTCATCTCTCATTTAACCCCGTTCTCTCTGCCCATCTCTCATTTAACCCCGTTCTCTCTGCCCATCTCTCATTTAACCCCGTTCTCTCTGCCCATCTCTCATTTAACCCTGTTCTCTCTGCCCATCTCTCATTTAACCCTGTTCTCTCTGCCCATCTCTCATTTAACCCCGTTCTCTCTGCTCATCTCTCATTTAACCCTGTTCTCTCTGCCCATCTCTCATTTAACCCCGTTCTCTCTGCCCATCTCTCATTTAACCCTGTTCTCTCTGCCCATCTCTCATTTAACCCCGTTCTCTCTGCCCATCTCTCATTTAACCCTGTTCTCTCTGCCCATCTCTCATTTAACCCCGTTCTCTCTGCCCATCTCTCATTTAACCCCGTTCTCTCTGCCCATCTCTCAATTAACCCTGTTCTCTCTGCCCATCTCTCATTTAACCCCGTTCTCTCTGCCCATCTCTCAATTAACCCTGTTCTCTCTGCCCATCTCTCATTTAACCCCGTTCTCTCTGCCCATCTCTCATTTAACCCTGTTCTCTCTGCCCATCTCTCATTTAACCCCGTTCTCTCTGCCCATCTCTCATTTAACCCTGTTCTCTCTGCCCATCTCTCATTTAACCCCGTTCTCTCTGCCCATCTCTCATTTAACCCTGTTCTCTCTGCCCATCTCTCATTTAACCCCGTTCTCTCTGCCCATCTCTCATTTAACCCCGTTCTCTCTGCCCATCTCTCATTTAACCCTGTTCTCTCTGCCCATCTCTCATTTAACCCCGTTCTCTCTGCCCATCTCTCATTTAACCCCGTTCTCTCTGCCCATCTCTCATTTAACCCTGTTCTCTCTGCCTATCTCTCATTTAACCCCGTTCTCTCTGCCCATCTCTCATTTAACCCTGTTCTCTCTGCCCATCTCTCATTTAACCCCGTTCTCTCTGCCCATCTCTCATTTAACCCCGTTCTCTCTGCCCATCTCTCATTTAACCCTGTTCTCTCTGCCCATCTCTCATTTAACCCCGTTCTCTCTGCTCATCTCTCATTTAACCCTGTTCTCTCTGCCCATCTCTCAATTAACCCCGTTCTCTCTGCCCATCTCTCATTTAACCCCGTTCTCTCTGCCCATCTCTCAATTAACCCCGTTCTCTCTGCCCATCTCTCATTTAACCCCGTTCTCTCTGCCCATCTCTCAATTAACCCCGTTCTCTCTGCCCATCTCTCATTTAACCCCGTTCTCTCTGCCCATCTCTCATTTAACCCTGTTCTCTCTGCCCATCTCTCATTTAACCCCGTTCTCTCTGCCCATCTCTCATTTAACCCCGTTCTCTCTGCCCATCTCTCATTTAACGCCGTTCTCTCTGCCCATCTCTCATTTAACCCCGTTCTCTCTGCCCATCTCTCATTTAACCCCGTTCTCTCTGCCCATCTCTCATTTAACCCCGTTCTCTCTGCCCATCTCTCATTTAACCCTGTTCTCTCTGCCCATCTCTCATTTAACCCCGTTCTCTCTGCTCATCTCTCATTTAACCCTGTTCTCTCTGCCCATCTCTCAATTAACCCCGTTCTCTCTGCCCATCTCTCATTTAACCCCGTTCTCTCTGCCCATCTCTCAATTAACCCCGTTCTCTCTGCCCATCTCTCATTTAACCCCGTTCTCTCTGCCCATCTCTCAATTAACCCCGTTCTCTCTGCCCATCTCTCATTTAACCCCGTTCTCTCTGCCCATCTCTCATTTAACCCTGTTCTCTCTGCCCATCTCTCATTTAACCCCGTTCTCTCTGCCCATCTCTCATTTAACCCCGTTCTCTCTGCCCATCTCTCATTTAACGCCGTTCTCTCTGCCCATCTCTCATTTAACCCCGTTCTCTCTGCCCATCTCTCATTTAACCCCGTTCTCTCTGCCCATCTCTCATTTAACCCCGTTCTCTCTGCCCATCTCTCATTTAACCCTGTTCTCTCTGCCCATCTCTCATTTAACCCCGTTCTCTCTGCCCATCTCTCATTTAACGCCGTTCTCTCTGCCCATCTCTCATTTAACTCCATTCTCTCTGCCCATCTCTCAATTAACCCTGTTCTCTCTGCCCATCTCTCAATTAACCCCGTTCTCTCTGCCCATCTCTCAATTAACCCTGTTCTCTCTGCCCATCTCTCAATTAACCCTGTTCTCTCTGCCCATCTCTCAATTAACCCTGTTCTCTCTGCCCATCTCTCAATTAACCCTGTTCTCTCTGCCCATCTCTCATTTAACTCCATTCTCTCTGCCCATCTCTCAATTAACCCTGTTCTCTCTGCCCATCTCTCAATTAACCCTGTTCTCTCTGCCCATCTCTCAATTAACCCCGTTCTCTCTGCCCATCTCTCAATTAACCCTGTTCTCTCTGCCCATCTCTCATTTAACCCCGTTCTCTCTGCTCATCTCTCATTTAACGCCGTTCTCTCTGCCCATCTCTCATTTAACCCTGTTCTCTCTGCCCATCTCTCATTTAACCCTGTTCTCTCTGCCCATCTCTCATTTAACCCTGTTCTCTCTGCCCATCTCTCATTTAACCCCGTTCTCTCTGCCCATCTCTCATTTAACCCCGTTCTCTCTGCCCATCTCTCATTTAACGCCGTTCTCTCTGCCCATCTCTCATTTAACTCCATTCTCTCTGCCCATCTCTCAATTAACCCCGTTCTCTCTGCCCATCTCTCAATTAACCCTGTTCTCTCTGCCCATCTCTCATTTAACCCCGTTCTCTCTGCTCATCTCTCATTTAACGCCGTTCTCTCTGCCCATCTCTCATTTAACCCTGTTCTCTCTGCCCATCTCTCATTTAACCCTGTTCTCTCTGCCCATCTCTCATTTAACCCTGTTCTCTCTGCCCATCTCTCATTTAACCCTGTTCTCTCTGCTCATCTCTCATTTAACCCTGTTCTCTCTGCCCATCTCTCATTTAACCCCGTTCTCTCTGCCCATCTCTCATTTAACCCCGTTCTCTCTGCCCATCTCTCATTTAACCCCGTTCTCTCTGCCCATCTCTCATTTAACCCCGTTCTCTCTGCCCATCTCTCATTTAACCCCGTTTTCTCTGCCCATCTCTCATTTAACCCCATTCTCTCTGCCCATCTCTCATTTAACCCCGTTCTCTCTGCCCATCTCTCATTTAACCCCGTTCTCTCTGCCCATCTCTCATTTAACCCCATTCTCTCTGCCCATCTCTCATTTAACCCCGTTCTCTCTGCCCATCTCTCATTTAACCCCATTCTCTCTGCCCATCTCTCATTTAACCCCATTCTCTCTGCCAATCTCTCATTTCACCCCGTTCTCTCTGCCCATCTCTCATTTAACCCTGTTCTCTCTGCCCATCTCTCATTGAGTGAAAAAATTATCCAAGACGGCGTAGCAGTGTAGACGTCTTTGTCCTGTCGTGTCCCGTGTCCCTTGTATATATCTTTTTACATCTTTTTCTTCGCATATCTTTTAAAAATACTTTCTTAAACCTCAACTTCTAAATACTCTCCTGCAACCCGCCTCACCCAATGTGGCGTGGATCTGCTTTTTTCTAAAGTATTTCTATTTACTTCTGATCTGGAATCCATCTACTGAAGATAGCCAGCTAACTGCCTACCAGCTATCAGTTAGCAAACCATTGCTAGCGGTCATCAGCTAACCTTTAGCTCGGAAAGCTCTCGCTAGTTCGAACAACGTGACTAAAACCAGAGCATAACGGACCTATTTCTCTCCATATCCCCGGATTCCTACCGCAAACTCTGAACATTTTCATCTGGATCTTCGCAACTAGCTAACCACAATCCCGGGTGACCACTCCTGGCTAGCGTCTCCATCCCGGAACAGACACCGGAGCAGGCACCAATTAGCCTGAAGCTAATTGGCTAGGGCTCCTGTGCTACCACTGAAGCCCACTCCTGGGTTACAAGACCCGGACCCATTTACTGCCGGTACGGAGCACGGAACCCCGCCTATCCTCTACGACTGGAATACCGACATATTCTGCCCGGGGACTCCAACAGGCCCCTCAGGCGTGACGCCCGCTGAAGGCCCATTCTGCTAACCTACTAGGCCTGTTAGCTACCTAGAGCTACCTGGAACCCTACTAATTCCACGACTGGTCTATCGACGTCACCGCACGAAGAGGCAAAAACAGACTTCCCCCCCATCGCGACGTCCCCCAAAGGCTAACTTGCCTGCCCCGGTCTGCTAACTGCTAGCTTATCTTGCTGCTAGCGCAGCCAGGAAGCTAGCACCAGTTAGCAAACACAATTCTACAATTCACAACCTCTCTTTCGCCATCGCTATCCGGCTTGGATTCTCTGTCGACACGACCACGTCTGGTTTGCAGACGTGCCCTCATCCTACTACTCCTCTGTTCCTCGGGTGATGTGGAGGTAAACCCAGGCCCTGCATGTCCCCAGTCACCCTCATTTGTTGACTTCTGTGATCGAAAAAGCCTTGGCCTCATGCATGTCAACATCAGAAGCCTCCTCCCCAAGTTTGCCTTACTCACCGCTTTAGCACACTCTGCCAACCCTGATGTCCTTGCCGTGTCTGAATCCTGGCTTAGGAAGGCCACCAAAAACTCTGAGATTTCCATACCCAACTATAACACTTTCCGTCAAGATAGAACTGCCAAAGGGGGAGGAGTTGCAATCTACTGCAGAGATAGCCTGCAAAGTTCTGTCATACTTTCCAAGTCTATGCCCAAACAGTTCGAACTTCTAATTTTATAAATTAATCTCTCCAGAAATAAGTCTCTCACTGTTGCCGCCTGCTACCGACCCCCCTCAGCTCCCAGCTGTGCCCTGGACACCATCTGTGAATTGATCGCTCCCCATCTAGCTTCAGAGTTTGTTCTGTTAGGTGACCTAAACTGGGATATGCTTAACACCCCGGCAGTCCTACAATCTAAGCTTGATGCCCTCAATCTCACACAAATCATCAAGGAACCCACCAGGTACAACCCTAAATCCGTAAACATGGGCACCCTAATAGACATTATCCTGACCAACTTTCCCTCCAAATACACCTCTGCTGTCTTCAATCAAGATCTCAGCGATCACTGCCTCATTGCCTGTATCCGCCACGGGTCCACGGTCAAACGACCACCCCTCATCACTGTCAAACGCTCCCTGAAACACTTCTGCGAGCAGGCCTTTCTAATGGACCTGGCCCGGGTACCCTGGAAGGATATTGACCTCATCCCGTCAGTTGAGGATGCCTGGTCATTCTTTAAAAGTTACTTCCTCACCATATTAGACAAGCATGCTCCGTTCAAAAAATGCAGAACCAAGAACAGATATAGCCCTTGGTTCACTCCAGACCTGACTGCCCTCGACCAGCACAAAAACATCCTGTGGCGAACTGCAATAGCATCGAAGAGCCCCCGTGATATGCAACTGTTCAGGGAAGTCAGGAACCAATACACGCAGTCAGTCAGGAAAGCAAAGGCCAGCTTTTTCAAGCAGAAATTTGCATCCTGTAGCTCTAACTCCAAAAAGTTCTGGGATACTGTAAAGTCCATGGAAAACAAGAGCAACTCCTCCCAGCTGCCCACTGCACTGAGGCTAGATAACACGGTCACCACTGATAAGTCCGTGATAATCGAAAACTTCAACAAACACTTCTCAATGGCTGGCCATGCCTTCCACCTGGCGACTCCAACCTCGGCCAACAGCCCCGCCCCCCCCCCGCTGCTACTCGCCCAAGCCTCCCCAGCTTCTCCTTTACCCATATCCAGATAGCAGATGTTCTGAAAGAGCTGGAAAACCTGGACCCATACAAATCAGCTGGGCTTGACAATCTGGGCCCCCTATTTCTGAAACTGTCCGCTGCCATTGTCGCACCCCCTATTACCAGCCTGTTCAACCTCTCCTTCGTATCATCTGAGATCCCCAAGGATTGGAAAGCTGCCGCTGTCATCCCCCTCTTCAAAGGGGGAGACACCCTGGACCCAAACTGTTACAGACCTATATCCATCCTGCCCTGCCTAGCTAAGGTCTTCGAAAGCCAAGTCAACAAACAGATCACTGACCATCTCGAATCCCACCGTACCTTCTCCGCTGTGCAATCCGGTTTCCGAGCCGGTCACGGGTGCACCTCAGCCACGCTCAAGGTACTAAACGATATCATAACCGCCATCGATAAAAGACATTACAGTGCAGCCGTCTTCATCGACCTGGCCAAGGCTTTCGACTCTGTCAATCACCATATTCTTATCGGCAGACTCAATAGCCTCGGTTTTTCTAATGACTGCCTTGCCTGGTTCACCAACTACTTTGCAGACAGAGTTCAGTGTTTCAAATCGGAGGGCATGTTGTCCGGTCCTCTGGCAGTCTCTATGGGGGTACCACAGGGTTCAATTCTCGGGCCGACTCTTTTCTCTGTATACATCAATGATGTTGCTCTTGCTGCGGGCGATTCCCTGATCCACCTCTACGCAGACGACACCATTCTGTATACTTCCGGCCCTTCCTTGGACACTGTGCTATCTAACCTCCAAACGAGCTTCAATGCCATACAACACTCCTTACGTGGCCTCCAACTGCTCTTAAACGCTAGTAAAACCAAATGCATGCTTTTCAACCGTTCGCTGCCTGCACCCGCACGCCCGACTAGCATCACCACCCTGGACGGTTCCGACCTAGAATATGTGGACATCTATAAGTACCTAGGTGTCTGGCTAGACTGCAAACTCTCCTTCCAGACTCATTTCAAACATCTCCAATCCAAAATCAAATCTAGAGTCGGCTTTCTATTCCGGAACAAAGCCACCTTCACTCACGCCGCCAAACTTACCCTAGTAAAACTGACTATCCTACCGATCCTCGACTTCGGCGATGTCATCTACAAAATAGCTTCCAATACTCTACTCAGCAAACTGGATGCAGTTTATCACAGTGCCATCCGTTTTGTTACTAAAGCACCTTATACGACCCACCACTGCGACCTGTATGCCCTAGTCGGCTGGCCCTCGCTACATGTTCGTCGTCAGACCCACTGGCTCCAGGTCATCTACAAGGCTATGCTAGGCAAAGTGCAGCATTATCTCAGTTCACTGGTCACGATGGCTACACCCACCCGTAGCACGCGCTCCAGCAGGTGTATCTCACTGATCATCCCTAAAGCCAAAACCTCATTTGGACGCCTTTCCTTCCAGTTCTCTGCTGCCTGCGACTGGAACGAATTGCAAAAATCTCTGAAGTTGGAGACTTTTATCTCCCTCAACAACTTTAAAAATCTGCTATCCGAGCAGCTAACCGATCGCTGCAGCTGTACATAGTCCATCTGTAAACTACCCACCCAATTTACCTACCTCACCCCCATACTGCTTTTATTTATTTACTTTTCTGCTCTTTTGCACACCAGTATCTCTTCTTGCACATGATCATCTGATGATTTATCACTCCAGTGTTAATCTGCTAAATTGTAATTATTCGATTTATTGCCTACCTCATGCCTTTTGCACACATTGTATATAGATTCTCTTTTTTCTACCATGTTATTGACTTGTCTATTGTTTACTCCATGTGTAACTCTGTGTTGTTGTCTGTTCACACTGCTATGCTTTATCTTGGCCAGGTCGCAGTTGCAAATGAGAACTTGTTCTCAACTAGCCTACCTGGTTAAATAAAGGTGAAATAAAAAAAAAAAATTTTTTTTTTAACCCCGTTCTCTCTGCCCATCTCTCATTTAACCCCGTTCTCTCTGCCCATCTCTCATTTAACCCCATTCTCTCTGCCCATCTCTCATTTAACCCTGTTCTCTCTGCCCATCTCTCATTTAACCCTGTTCTCTCTGCCCATCTCTCATTTAACCCCGTTCTCTCTGCCCATCTCTCATTTCATCCCGTTCTCTCTGCCCATCTCTCCATAGGCCTTTCTCCTCTCCTCTGTTGTCATGCTGCATCACAAACACTCACCACACTCTGGGGACTCGTCTGATCCGTCGGAGCAGTCCATGTCATGGTCACACACAAAGTGCTTGGGGATACAATGTCTGTTCTGACACATGAACTCATTCTCATCACAGGTGTTGTTGTACACTGACAGAGAGAGAGAGAGAGAGAAAGACACAGAGAGAGAGAGAGAGAGAAAGACACAGAGAGAGAGAGAGAGAAAGACACAGAGAGAGAGAGAGAGAGAGAGAGAGAGAGAGAGAGAAAGACACACAGAGAGAGAGAGAGAGAGAGAGAGAGAGAGAGAGAGAGAGAGAGAGAGAGAGAGAGAGAGAGAGAGAGAGAGACAGACACAGACAGACAGACAGACAGACAGACAGACAGACAGACAGACACAGACAGACAGACAGACAGACAGACAGACAGACAGACAGACAGAAAAGGAAGAGATAAAGAGACAGAGAAAGGGTTAGCAAACAGAGGCTATTGCAAGAATGAATGATACACACCCGTAGCAGTCTAACAATAGTCTGCAGATTCTTCCTATTTACGTCTCTGCTAATCAAATCATTAAGATGAATCATAAAAGACAATGGAAGTCTCATGTCTTCCCATTCATCTATTAATACCCCAGGGGAACGTTGTAGTTTATAGTTGGTTGTATTATCCAAACCCAATAGAGACGTGTGACTCAAATGAAGAGTCTTATGAGAGATTTAGTGGAAGTGTTTAACGTGTACTCCTCCTACTCACTGAAGCCAGCCTTGATGGGTACCAGTCATATAGACACACAGTAAGTTATAATATCCAGTTCAGATCAACTGTGGTGATTATTAGGACATTTGTGGACGTGTTGCGGTTGTCCTCACGCTACTCACAGCAGAGAAAAACAAATGCTGTTGCTATCTCACCAAAACAAAGTGCATGAACAGAACTGTAGAAGATTCCTACTCACAGCAGCCAGCCTTGATGCTCTCGTCAGCCCCGTCCAGACAGTCCTTGTCCCCGTCACACTTCCAGCGCTGAGGGACACACACATGAGTGCCGGGACACTGGAACGCCTCCGGGCTGCACGTCTTAGTTTCTATGGCAACGTAGGCGATATGAATAGGTTAGATAACTCTAGACTAGTAGTTGTCATAAATTAAATTAAATTGACCAACAGATTTAATTTAATTTGTCTGACAAATAAAATCTCATTGATCTATTAATTGAAAAGGTAGAAAACTGTGTCTGATATGGGCCATAGATCATATAGGTGTGGGATGAGTCACTCACTGCATCTGTCGTCCTCGTCAGATTTGTCACCACAGTCGTTGGCACCGTCACACACCCAGTGGTTGGAGATACAGCGATGGTTCCCACACTCAAACTCAGTGGACGTACAGAACTTATCTGCAAAGAAAGAGGAACATTTTTATTAAATGTAATCTGGGTTACATTTGTTTCAGAATACATTTATCACCAAATTTACCACAATATATTGAAATTACTTATTTGAATGAACTATTCAACTTTGATCCCGTGGTTGTTGTGTTTATCTGTTGAGAACACTGTTTTGATCTTTGTGTCCCTACAGTACAGTTCAAAGTTGTGTATTACATCAGGAAATGGGGGAAGTACAGAAGGTATCTATATAGGTCAAGTAGACTGACCACAGTGGGTCTCGTCAGCGCCGTTCTCACAGTCGTTCTCCTTGTCACAGGTCCAGCTCATAGGGATACAGCGACCACTGGGGCACGCAAAGAAGTTCACCGGGCACTTCAGCTTCTTCTTGTCTGGTAGAGAGTGTAAATAAAAAATAAAAAATAACAGTTTTGAATATCGTATAAAGTTCTGCAATGAGTCAGACCTGTGGTACAAATAGCTATGCTGTGTTGCCTGCGCAATGTAACTAATAGAATAGTCACAAAAGTGCAACCCCGCCCATTTTGGCACTCCCAGGCAGGCTAATGCTCAAAGTGTTTCAAAGAAAATACATACTATTTGAACCCATGAAAGAATGATTTGCTGAACAAAAGGCCCTAAAAGGAGAAAGGCAAGATCTGTCTGTCTGATCTGTCTGTCTGTCTGTTACCTGGGCAGTTCCTCTCGTCTGAGAAGTCTCCGCAGTCGTTGTTACTGTCACATTTCCAGGAAGGCAGATAGCACAATGTGGTCCTCTCACAGCTCTGGAAGGTCGCCCCCTTCACCCCCAGACGGAAGTAGCGAGAACAGTCAGTTGGCACTGGGGAGAAGGGACATTATACATCAGTGAAATTCAGTGGTACTTATGTAAAAATACTTTAAAGTATTACGTAAGTAGTTTTTGGGGGGTATCTGTACATTACTATTTATATTTTTGACAACTTTTGCTTTTTACGCCAAACATTTTCCCTGACACCCAAAAGTACTTATTACATTTTGAATGCTTTGCAGGACAGGAAAATGGTCCTATTCACACACGTATCAAGAGAACATCCCTGGTCATTCCTACTGCCTCTGATCTGGCGGACTCACTAAACATAAATCCTTGGTTTGTAAAATGATGTCTGAGTGTTGTAGTGCATGAAATCAAAATTTTACGTAAATAAAAATTAAATTTTGGTGTCTGGTTTTCTTAATATAAGGAATGTGAAATTATTTATACTTTTACTTTTGATACTTAAGTATATTTTAGCAATTACATTGACTTTTTATACTGAAGTATATTTAAAACCAAATACTTTTAGACTTTTACTCAAGTAATATTTTACTGGGTGACTTTCACTTTTACTGAAGTCATTTCCTATTAGGGTATCTTTACTTTTACTTCAGTATGACAATTGTTTACTTTTCCAACACTGTTGACATTAGTGGTTAGTTGTGGGGCTCTTGGGAGTAGTATCTGTACATTCAACATGGAGTGTGTATGAAATTGCATCATATCCCCTATATAGGGCCTACCTGGTTAAATAAAGGTAATATAATTAAAATAAAATAAAATAGTACACTACTACAGTCTGGGCCATGTCATAATGCACAGGGAATAGTGTCGGAGGAATCCAAGCTGATCTGCAGTTCTTCATTAGTGATACAGGATGGGTCAGAGAAATAGCTTTAACGATCTTTATTCAACAGATATCCAACATGTAAAGATAGCTTGTAGACTTACAGCAGTTCATCTCATCACTGGCATCCTCACAGTTGACCACCTGGTCACAGCGGCTGGAGTTGGAGATGCAGCTTCCATCTCGACACCGGAACTCTGCAGCTTTGCACAGGGTCACTGGAGAACACACACAACACAATGGATATAGTAATATGGACGTACACACGCAGTCACACGCAGTCACACCATGACACACACACACACACACACACACACACACACACACACACACACACACACACACACACACACACACACACACACACACACACACACACACACACACACACACACACACACACACACACACACACAGTCACACACAGTCACACCACGACACACACACACACACACACACACACACACACACACACAGTCACACCACGACACACACACACACACACACACACACACACACACACACACACACACACACACACACACACACAGTCACACCACAACACATACACACAGTCAAACCATGACACACATACAGTCACACCATGACACACACACACACACACACACACACACACACACACACACACACACACACACACACACACACACACACACACACACACACACAGTCACACCACAACACATACACACAGTCACACCATGACACACACACACACAGTCACACAATGACACACACACACACACACACACACACACACACACACACACACACACACACACACACACACACACACACACACACAGTCACACACAGTCACACCACGACACACACACACACACACACACACACACACACACACACACACACACACACACACACAGTCACACCACGACACACACACACACACACACACACACACACACACACACACACACACACACACACACACACACACACACACACACACACACACACACACACACACACACACACACACACAGTCACACTATAACACACACATACACACAGTCACACCACGACACACGCATACAGTCACACCATGACACACACACACAGTCACACCATGACACACACAGTCACACAATGACACACACAGTCACACAATGACCCACACACACACACACACACACACACACACACACACACACACACACACACACACACACACACACACACACACACACACACACACACACACACACACACACACACACACACACACACACACACACACACACACACACAGTCACACCATGACAAACACACACACACACACACACACAGTCACACCACAACACACACACACACACACACACACAGTCAAACCATGACACACATACAGTCACACCACGACACACACACACACACACACACACAGTCACACTGTGACACACACAGTCACACCACGACACACGCATACAGTCACACCATGACACACATACAGTCACACTATGACACACACACAGTCACACCCCGATACACACACACACCTAGTCACACCATGACACACACACACAGTCACACCACTACACACAGTCACATCATGACACGCACACACATACACACAGTCACACCACGACACACACAGTCACACTATGACACACACACACACATGACTTACTGTTGCAGGGCAGCTCATCTGAGTGATCTCCACAGTCGTCAGTCCCGTCACACCAGAACATGTGGCCGATGCAGCGTCCATTGATACATCGCCTGTAGCCTTTCTTACACAGACGGTTCGCTGCAGAGAGGAAGACCAGCATTAGAAGAGGTGTTCTCCAGTTGTCTTACTATGACTGAATTCTATCTCCTGAAATTAAACTGACATACAATTTTCTTCCTTTTGTGGTACAGAGATTGAGAACAACAACACTGTGCTGACTGACAATGTAATTCAAGCCCAGATTCCAAGTACTCAGATTGCTGACATTGCGCAAGCAGACCCACACAGACTCACCGCAGTAGGACTGTTTCTCGTCTGACTTGTCCTTGCAGTGGGCCATGCCATCACAGGTCAGGCTGTAGTTGATGCAATCCCCGTTGCCACACTCAAAGTCATCCACACTACCACACAATGCGTTCAGAGCTACAGTAGTAGGACGAAGGAGAGATGGAGATAGAGTCAGCACCATGTATCTGAACCAGACTGGACCCTTTTAACCTGTTGGGGATGGGGGCGCTGTTTAGACTATTTATGCTAATGTGGCTAATTTTTTAAACGGCTTCCCACAAAATCCTTGATCGTACAATATGCATATTATTATTATTATTGGATAGAAAACAGTCTATAGTTTCTATAGGAGTTGAAATTTTGTCTCTAAGTGGAACAGAGCCCATTCTACAGCAATTTCCCTGACATGGAGTCAGATTTGAGAAATGTTGGGCACTTTTCTGAAGTCAGTTAAAAGGGCACTGTCGTTGCTATGACTATACGGACACTTCTTACGTCTTCCCCTGGATGCCTTTACGTGATGACGATTCCAACGGGCTCGATTGCTCGTTCACAGGCCCTACAAATGAAAAAAACCTTTAGCTAGCAAGTCTTTTCTTGCTGCGTAACGCGCGTGGAAGACACCGACCCTCTCCTGTTCCAAGCGTTAGTTTAGCCTGTTATATTTCTCCGGTCATCTTTTCACTCGTTATAGGAGTTACAAACATCACAAAGTAGTTAATTTAAAGCGTTTTATAGCAATTTATATCCGTTTAGTGCGATTTTGGGACATTTATTTTTGCAACGATGTGAAAAGTTGGGCACGCTTTTCAGTTCATCCCGAACGTAGTTGACATTTCCACATGGCAAGAGGACAGCTTTCCACCAAAAGACGATTTCTCCCAAGAAAGGATCCTTTGCCCAAGATACTGATGGAAGAACAGCTCAAGGTAGGACATTTTTATTATGATAAATCGTGTTTCTGTCGAAACATTTTAGTGGCTTAGGACGCCATGTTTTTTGACGTAGCTTCGCTTGGCGCAAACTGTATTGAAAAGTAAGGATAAATTAAAAAATGTAATAACGCAATTGTATTAAGAATTAAATTGTCTATCAATCCCTGTCCACCCTATATTTTTTAGTCACGTTTATGAGTATTTATGTATAAGAGTAGATCACTGTCTAAGTGGCGCAAGGACAAATTCTGACCAGCCGAGTTACATTTCACATTGTCTAACCATGATTTTGGTGGCTAAATATAAACATTTTCGATCAAACTGTATATGCATGTTGTAATGTGATGTTACAGGAGTGTCATCGGAAGAATTCTGAGAAGGTTAGTGAAAAAATTAATATCTTTTGGCGATGTTGACTTTTATCGCTCACTTTGGCTAGAATCAATGCTGGGCTGCTAATTGCTATGTGCTAAGCTAATATAACGATTTATTGTGTTTTCGCTGTAAGACACTTAGAAAATCTGAAATATTGTCTGTATTCACAGGATCTGTGTCTTTCGATTCGTGTATGCTGTGTATTTTTACGAAATGTTTGATGATTAGTAGTTAGGTAAACACGTTGCTCATTGTAATTATTCTAGTCCATTTGTGATGGTGGGTGCAATTGTAAACTATGCCATATACCTGAAATATGCACTTTTTTCTAACAAAACCTATCCCATACCATAAATATGTTATCAGACTGTCATCTAATGAGTTTTTTTGTTGGTTAGGGGCTATAAATATCTTAGTTTAGCCGAATTGGTGATGGCTACTGGTGTTGGTGGACAAATAAAAGATGGTGGATTATGCTAATGTGTTTTTAGGTAATAGATGTACATCTTTACATATTGTGTCTTCCCTGTAAAACATTTTAAAAATCGGAAATGTTGACTGGATTCATAAGATCTGTGTCTTTCATTAGCTGTATTGGACTTTAATGTGTGAAAGTTAAATATTTTAAAAAAATATTTTTTTTGAATTTCGCGGCACTGGTTTTTCAGTGGGGGGGGGGGGTGTGCCGCTAGCGCCACGCTGATCCTAGACAGGTTAATAGGGATAGCCCCCTTTTTTTAAATTTTCGCCTAAAACAACATACCCAAATCTAACTGCCTGTAGCTCAGGCCCTGAAGCAAGGATATGCATATTCTTGGTACCATTTGAAAGGAAACACTTAGAAGTTTGTGGAAATGTGAATTGAATGTAGGAGAATATAACACAAGAGATCTGGTAGAAGAAAATACAAACAAAAAAACAACCGTTTTTTTTCTACCACAATCTTTGAAATGCAACAGAAAGGTCCCAGTTCTAGCCATCACTCTGGTTGTAATTTAAATGTTGTCCACAAGATGGCAGCAGTGTATGTGCAAAGTTCAGACGGATAACTTGAAGTATGAGCGAACTACATGACATTTAATGTGAAGTCACCCAGATACATTTGGGAAAAGCATTCATATTACATTTTTCTGCAAGAATATCATCAAATCTGTATACTTGGACTTTGATTTAGCTTTTCCAGTATTAGTATCCATATTATAAGTGAAACATTTCCAACACAACCAGTTTTCATAACTTCATATATATGAATATTCTTATAATTTTTGTCCAAAACAGAAAGGCATGCTGTTGCACAATATTAGCAGGTACATTTTGCGACAGATACAGGGTTTCCAGATACTCCCACAAAGCACAGCTCATTGGTTATCTAGCTAGCTTTGTTTGACCCCGATTGGTGCTTATTTGACAAAGTTAGAGTCGATCAAGTGAAGATCGCCCGCGTCATCGGCGTGCCATGAAGGCGTCGCTCTCTGACCAAATTTGGTGTCCAATAGGATATACTACACCCCTAATGATATAGTGAAGTCTGGTTACGTTCTAGGATCTCTGAGGAATACATACGAACGTGATTTGACTGGTTGAAACAACGTTTATGGTTAGATTTTCACAGATTCCTTTCTTTGCAAATTGAACGAGTGGAAATACAAAATTGATCGTGCATACTATATGGACCTTTTTAGGATATGAAAAAGGATTTTATCTAACAAAACGACACTTCATGTTATCTCTGGGATCCTTTGGATCAGAGCAAGATTTCAGAATGTAAGTACACATTTCACCTTCAGAGGTGAATTTATCAAGCCTATCGCAGTGAAAAAAGTGTTCTGTTGTTAGGAGCTCTCCTCAAACAATAGCATGGCATTTTTCGCAGTAACAGCTACTGTAAATTAGACAGTGCAGTAATATTAACAGGAATTGAACCTTTCAGACGATATAAGACACTTATATGTACCGACATTTGTTGTTTCTCTAAAATCTGCGATCGTGACACAAGGCGCTGCATAACTTACAACTGTCCCGTTGATGGAACGCCTATCCCTAATTAAACAAAGAGGTATTGACATCAGATCATCGTCATCACAATTAGCATTTTGCTCAGTGGATTAACACCAGTCTTCAGGTCTCAGGCAAGGTAGCCCTGGTTTCTACTGCTCCTCAGAGTCTGGCTATGGAAGACTACAGTAACGTTACTCCTCGCCCAAGTATAGCGCATCCAACCAACGCTGCTCCAACTGTGCCCCGCCCCTTCTCACCTGAACAGCTGTTGTCCTCCAGGAGTCTGCGGTCTCCACGGCAACTACAGTTGACCCTAGCGTCTGAGGTGAGCAGACACAGGTCCTGACAGCCCCCGTTGTTGGTCAGACAGGGGGAGAACTCACCTGGTGAGGAACAATCGTAAACATATTCCTTGTGTTATTATGTTTCATCTTCTGTTTTTACATTGTTGGCCCGTAAGAAAGCATTTCACTGTTAGTTTACATCTGTTGTTTACAAAGCATGTGACAAATCAAATGTAAATCTTGTTTATTAATGTTCTGTATTATGCCATGTTTTATGTTTTGTGTGGGCACAAGGACAAGTATCTGTTGCTTTTGTAAACAGCTAAGGGGGATCCTAATGAAATACCAATACCAATCAATTGATCAAATCGATCAAATGTACTTATACAGCCTTTTTTACAGGAACCGTTTTCACAAAGAGCTTTACCGTAACCCTGTGTAAAATCAGTGTAAGTCTATTTGCACATTATTAAGTTGACGAATTTGAAACCATCTTTCTTTCTGGTAGTTCCTCAGCATAAATGCCCCGCCCACTTTTGACCTATGAGTTCCACCACTCACAGCTGTTGGTGTCGTTGGCCACAGCGATTATTCCCATTGGCTGCTGGGGGATGTCATTTCTCAGTAACCTCATGTCTCTGCCCACAAACTTGTCAGCTCTAAGCACGGCCCTGCGGACCCAGTCAGTCCAGAAGATGTAGTCCCCATACACCGCCAGGCCAAATGGATGCACCGGCTCATTCTTCACCACCACCTATGGGGGGCAGTCACATGGTTAGTAAAAAGTTGGCCACACAAAAGTGGTTGGTCTATAAACAACTGGATTAGAATGGCTAAATTTTGACCGAAGGCACAATACTCTCACAATCAAAAATAAGAGATCTTATTTCGATAATGATTCAAAACAAATAAAATGGTTAGATAAGAGAAAATACATCTGCTGATCCTAGGAGTCTATAGTGACTCTGTCGCAAGGAGTTGACACAGGTAACAGAGTTGACACAGGTAACGGAGTTGACACAGGTAACAGAGTTGACACTGGTAACAGAGTTGGCACAGGTAACAAGTTGACACAGGTAACAAGTTGACACAGGTAACGGAGTTGACACAGGTAACAGAGTTGACACAGGTAACAGAGTTGACACAGGTAACAGAGTTGACACAGGTAACAGAGTTGACACAGGTAACGGAGTTGACACAGGTAACAGAGTTGACACTGGTAACAGAGTTGGCACAGGTAACAAGTTGACACAGGTAACAGAGTTGACACAGGTAACAGAGTTGACACAGGTAACAAGTTGATACAGGTAACAGCATTGACACAGGTAACGGAGTTGACACAGGTAACAGAGTTGGCACAGGTAACAGGGTTGATACAGGTAACAGCATTGACACAGGTAACGGAGTTGACACAGGTAACGGAGTTGGCACAGGTAACAGAGTTGGCACAGGTAACGGAGTTGACACAGGTAACGGAAGTGACTCACGTAGCGGTTGCTGCCGTCGTACTCGCAGCGCTCTATCTTGTCCAGTGTGGCGTCTGAGAAGTAGAGTTTCTCTGCGCGATGGTCTATGGCCAGGCCGTTGGGGGTGCGGATATCATTACCGATGATCACCAGCACGTTGGCACCAGACAGACTGGCACGCATGATACTGGGGGACTGCTCATTCCAGTTGGTCCAGAACATCAGACTATTAGAGGACACAACAGGAAATAGAGGGACAGTTACATGTAGTTTTATACATAATAAACAGACAGTAATGGAGTCAGTGAATAAATTGCTCCACTAACGGACTAATAAAGTGACCTAACAGTTGACGTTTCATCCATCGAATCAAATCTTGTAGTCATCAAAGAGCATAGATCAAAGGCCGGCAGATGGCGAAGTTTCCATCTTACCGTCCAAACGCATTGTATGCAGCCGGCAATACACTCTTGTCCCCCATGGACCGGTTCGTACCTAAAACATTCTCCATTCAGGCTGCAAAGGCGTCAACTTCCTCTTTAACTAGATTTAATGGTGAGAAGGCTGAAAAAAACATACTTTCTTTAGGAAACCATTTTCCACCACCATGCTAAAGTGGCTAATGCCTAGGAATACTAGTCCCGGATGTGGCGTATCGCGTGTAGCAAGTCAGGTTGCAGCAGTCAGTTGTTTACCCCTGGCTGAACGCAGGGCACAACTTTAGGAAGTAGCATTAGCCACTAGCATGGTCCACAGGGGATACCAGCGTATTGCCAGCTGCATACAATATGTTTGGACGGTAAGATGGAACCAACAATACAAGATCAATATCGCCATCTGCCGGCCTTTGGGCTACAACAAGCATATTGAACCTAGACCAAAATTTCAGGGGCTTTTAAAAGTAATTCACACCACTTCAATTCTACAATTTATTTAGATTTTTTTATAAAAAGAACATCACTGCCACTCACTCCTGACACTCGTCCAGCACAAAGGCCCTGGGGTGGTCGTCTCCAGACATGGTGACCACGGTGTTGCGGTCGTAGGCCTGCGGTCGGGCCTGGTCGACCGTGTGTCGGGTGATGGTGGAGGTGGTGTAGCTGGTCCAATAGAGGGTATCCCAGCCACGGTGGTACGCCAAGCCCTCCACTGAGCCTACATCTGGGGTAGAAAAAGAGAGGAGAGAGGGATAGAGAGGAGAGTGAGAGAGAGAGAGAGAGAGAGGAGGGGGGGGACAGAGAGCCATTAAAGGTGTAGGCCCTATTGAAGGAGTGGGACAGTCATTCTTTAGTGTTGGGGTCATAACAAGGTCAAAATTACTGTCACAGACCTTGGTGGTTCACTAGCAAACAGATAAAAAGAGCCAAGGAGGAAAAAGTCGAAACAACTACAGAAGAAAAAAGGAAAGGGAATGCCTTCTGTATCTGTGTAGAGCTGGCAAAGGGAGTGAACCTATGTATGAGGTGCCTGAAGGCGAGAATTCAACTCTAATCATGAATTATCTTCAAAAGATGGAATAAGTCGCAAGCATGGTTAACTGTCCAGACATTTACATGGCAGTAGGAAACGTTGTTATATGGCCCTGTCCATTCAAGTCAGAAGAGAGTTCACATTACATAATTCCCTATAGGCTCTTTCAAGGTTCATCCCTTATGAGCTTTTCTCAGAGTTTCCAGCATCTGCTGTTGTCACACCACTGACCATTTTTATGACAATTGCTCAATAATAAAATCCTGGACGTCTGTAACTGTTTGCTCATGTTCAAAAGTCAATGATTACTTATTTTTCTCCCTGGTGTTAAGGTGGATGGGGGGGTGGGGGTGTAAATCAACCCCAGTGCAACTAAAAACAACTGGTACCTAAAGACTAGTGTGTATTACTATAACGAACCCTAAAGACTAGCTACAGTACTGACAACATAACCTATCTGACAGAGCCGTGCTGCTACAGTACTGCCAACATTACCTATCTGACAGAGCCGTGCTGCTACAGTACTGACAACATTACCTATCTGACAGAGCCGTGCTGCTACAGTACTGCCAACATTACCTATCTGACAGAGCCGTGCTGCTACAGTACTGACAACATTACCTATCTGACAGAGCCGTGCTGCTACAGTACTGACAACATTACCTATCTGACAGAGCCGTGCTGCTACAGTACTGACAACATTACCTATCTGACAGAGCCGTGCTGCTACAGTACTGACAACATTACCTATCTGACAGAGCCGTGCTGCTACAGTACTGACAACATTACCTATCTGACAGAGCTGTGCTGCTACAGTACTGACAATATTACCTATCTGACAGAGCCGTGTTGCTACAGTACTGACAACATTACCTATCTGACAGAGCCGTGCTGCTACAGTACTGACAACATTACCTATCTGACAGAGCCGTGCTGCTACAGTACTGACAACATTACCTATCTGACAGAGCCGTGCTGCTACAGTACTGACAACATTACCTATCTGACAGAGCCGTGCTGCTACAGTACTGACAACATTACCTATCTGACAGAGCCGAGCTGCTACAGTACTGACAACATTACCTATCTGACAGAGCCGTGCTGCTACAGTACTGACAACATTACCTATCTGACAGAGCCGTGCTGTAACAGTACTGACAACATTACCTATCTGACAGAGCCGTGCTGCTACAGTACTAACAACATTACCTATCTGACAGAGCCGCGCTGCTACAGTACTGACAACATTACCTATCTGACAGAGCCGTGCTGCTACAGTACTGACAACATTACCTATCTGACAGAGTCGTGCTGCTACAGTACTGACAACATTACCTATCTGACAGAGCCGTGCTGTTACAGTACTGACAACATTACCTATCTGACAGAGCCGTGCTGCTACAGTACTGACAACATTACCTATCTGACAGAGCTGTGCTGCTACAGTACTGACAACAGACAAACAAGGAGCATCGTTGTTCTCAAGACAAACAAAGCCCTCTTTCTCTTCTTGTGTTCTCATTTTTTTATTAGTCTTCTTTCCTCTTGTTCAGCCTCTCCTCTAGCTATCTGTGGAATCAGAATTTGGGGCCAGATGTGACACCTGAATAGGCTATAAGGGACGATAAAACTACAGACACCGCTGTCAGGCACTAAACTTCAAGTAGAATTGTCTGCTTTTAATGAGAACTAAGTTGGTTGCAAGCGACAGCAACGGCCATAATTTTGTATTATAGTTTTGCTTAGTTTCAACAAATCAATACAACATCAAGGACAAGACTGGATTGACATTTTACAATACAAGCTCAGGGCCAGAATTTGGTGGAATACTGATATGGAATACTGTTGCAGCCAACTCCAATGTCAGACACGGACTCCTCTCTCAACGCCATAGTCTCTAGGAAGAAGTGTTTGTGTTTGTAATCTTGGATCATTAAAACTAGTTTTGGAACTACATCCCGGATGCTGAATCATCCCTCCTATGAGATCATAGTCTTGGGTGTTCTGGCCCAGATAAAAGGGACTGTACATACTAACAAATAAAGCAAAACATTTTATAACTCAAGTACAAACTGCTTAGGGAATCTCCATCAACTGATGCTGCCTTCTCGTCAAGGACTGCCCAGACACAAATCGTCCCTTTGTCTATCAAAGCTGAACAGAGAGATTTTTAACTGCATTCTTTTCAAGAGACGACAGCCCAGATACAGATGCATTGTTTAAGATTCTAAATCTTATGTGCTCAGTTAACTGCTGTGTGTCATTGAGAACGTTTCAGTGAACCTGTCAGTCGTCTTATTGAAGAGTCAATGTGGTTATGAGTGATAAGGTGTAACAGTAGGAGAGTGTACAGGCAGAGAGTCAGGGTGGTTCTGAGTGATAAGGTGTAACAGTAGGAGAGTGTACAGGCAGAGAGTCAGGGTGGTTCTGAGTGATAAGGTGTAACAGTAGGAGAGTGTACAGGCAGAGAGTCAGGGTGGTTCTGAGTGATAAGGTGTAACAGTAGGAGAGTGTACAGGCAGAGAGTCAGGGTGGTTCTGAGTGATAAGGTGTAACAGTAGGAGAGTGTACAGGCAGAGAGTCAGGGTGGTTCTGAGTGATAAGGTGTAACAGTAGGAGAGTGTACAGGCAGAGAGTCAGGGTGGTTCTGAGTGATAAGGTGTAACAGTAGGAGAGTGTACAGGCAGAGAGTCAGGGTGGTTCTGAGTGATAAGGTGTAACAGTAGGAGAGTGTACAGGCAGAGAGTCAGGGTGGTTCTGAGTGATAAGGTGTAACAGTAGGAGAGTGTACAGGCAGAGAGTCAGGGTGGTTCTGAGTGATAAGGTGTAACAGTAGGAGAGTGTACAGGCAGAGAGTCAGGGTGGTTCTGAGTGATAAGGTGTAACAGTAGGAGAGTGTACAGGCAGAGAGTCAGGGTGGTTCTGAGTGATAAGGTGTAACAGTAGGAGAGTGTACAGGCAGAGAGTCAGGGTGGTTCTGAGTGATAAGGTGTAACAGTAGGAGAGTGTACAGGCAGAGAGTCAGGGTGGTTCTGAGTGATAAGGTGTAACAGTAGGAGAGTGTACAGGCAGAGAGTCAATGTGGTTCTGAGTGATAAGGTGTAACAGTAGGAGAGTGTACAGGCAGAGAGTCACGGTGTCATAGACAATGTTACTGCTATGTCTCCTATTACCAGTCTGCCATTCTAATTACTATCAGGATTATAGATCATTAGTAGTCAGAAGAATCAACCCCGCCTTGTGTCTCTGGAGGACAGAACAGAATAAAATACAAATTTGCTTTGCAACAAAGAATCGTGGTGAAATGCTGATGATGAAGAATAGTGGTGGGGGCTTTGGGTAACAGTAGTAGTGGTGGGGGCCAGGGGAATGGGACAGATGGGACTGAGGTAATTTAGGTCTTGGTGCCCATGCTGGACGGCCTCATCCTGGTGACGGGCCTGGTGAGTCACTGCCTGGTCATGTCCACCCTTGCTGGCCGGAGAAGGAGGCGATTGAATGATTGTCTGATTGACTGATTTCGTACAATTAAAAATGATTTAAAACTAGAAAGAAAGAACCCAGAGGACGAGCGTTTAAAACACGTATTTTATGTTGCCAGGATATCCATGATCCATTCTAGTGCTGCATCTACAGCACATTCAGAAAGTATTTAGACCCCTTGACTTTTTCCACATTTTGTTATGTTACAACCTTATTCTAAAATGGATAATAAAACAATTTTCCTCATCATTCTACACACAATACCTCATAACGTCAAAGCAAATACATTTTTCTTTAAATGTTTGCACATTTATTAAAAATAAAAACAGAAATTCCTTATTTACATAAGTTTTCAGACCTTTTGCTATGAGACTCGAAATTGAGCTCAGCTGCATCCTGTTTCCATTGATCATCCTTGAGATGTTTCTACAACATGTGGTAAATTCAATTGATTGGACATGATTTGGAAAGGCACACACCTATAAGGTCCCACAGTTGACAGTACGAGCAAAAACCAAACTAAGGAATTGTCTGTAGAGCTCCGAGACAGGATTGTGTCGAGGCACAGATCTGGGGAAGAGTACCAAAACATTTCAGTAGCATTGAAGGTACCCAAGAATCTAGTGGCCTCAATTATTCTTAAATGGAAGAAGTTTGGAACCACCAAGACCCTTCCTAGAGTTGACCGCCCGGCCAAACTGAGCAATCGGGGAAGAAGGGCCTTGGTCAGGGAGGTGACCAAGATCCCGATGGTCACTCTAACAGAGCTCCAGAGTTCCTCTGTGGAGATGGGAGAACCTTCGCAAAGGACAACCTTCTCTGCAGCACTCCACCAATCAGGCCATTATGGTAGGCCAGACGGAAGCCACTTCTCAATAAAAGGCACATGACAGCCCACTTAGAGTTTGCCAAAAGGCACCTAAAGGACTCTCAGACCATGAGAAACAAGATTCTCTGGTCTGATGAAACCAAGATTGAACTCTTTGGCCTGAATGCCAAGCTTCACGTCTGGAAGAACCCTGGCACCATCCCTACAGTGAAGCATGGTGGTGGCAGCATCATGATGTGGGAATGATTTTCAGCGGCAGGGACTTCGAGACTAGTCAGGATTGAGAGAAAGATGAACGGAGCAAAGTACAGAGAGATCCCTGCTCCAGAGCACTCAGGACCTCAGACTGGGGCGAAGGTTCACCTTCCAACAGGACAATGATCCTAAGCACACAGCCACGACAATGCAGGAGTGGGGTCGGGACAAGTCTCTGAATATCCTTGAGTGGCTCAGCCAGAGAGGGAGTGCTAGGGAGGGAGTGCTGGGAGGGTTCCAGGGGAGTGTACAGGTGTGGTGGGGGGCAGGGACATGGTGCAGCATTTCAACACTGTGGAGCTGGATACTTCACCACTAACCCTACCCGGATTCTAAGGGTTACTTACTATGGACCCTCTATGGACACTCGATGGATATTTAATGAAGATTAACAGACCTATGGACACTCGATGGATATTTAATGGGTCCTAGAAAAACATGCTTGGTTTGAAGAAGATCTGTCTTACAACCTATTCAACATCATTTCATTTCAATAAACACAATTAGCTCAGCTCAGCTCAGGCCATTAGCTTTTTCCTCTTCATCATATCACAAACTGATCCGAGCTGTATGTGTACGAGTGTGTGATCTGACCTACAAAGTAATGGTCTTATAGAAAGGATCAGCAACAATGTTTTGTCACTTGTGGACAATATAAATATAAAAAAAGAGAGTCGCACACTGTATATATAAACTCCCAGACACGTTGGTATCTTACCCAATAAATGACTGGGACTTTATATATAGATAGGGTGTGCGACTCTCTTTATGTATTTGTATAGCTAACAGTTTATTCGCCGTTAGTCAACACCACTACACAAAATAATTTCTCTGGATGTGTGCCAGCTCATTCTTTTTATTATCCTTGTGGACAAGATAACATAACAGACTAAACATTACTACTCACTCTCTACAACCTTCTGCAGTTCTGATCCGTCATCGTTGATCTGCTGGATGTTTCCAAAGTGTATGTCACTGAAGAAGATCCGGTTGGCTCCCCTCCCCCCTCCTCCGCGGTAGTCAAAGGTCAGGGCGATGACGTTCTTCATGTGTTCCGGGTCCTCAAAGGGCTTGATGGGGGCGTTCAGGTTGGTCTCGTCTGATAGGTGGATACTCTTCAGAATGGTCCGCTCCGAGTACAGCAGGTAGCCGTCGTAGTCACGGCAACTGTGGCTGTCCTCGGCCAGCATGCCGTGTGCGCAGGCACAGGTTCGCTCCCCGTTGCCGCGGTAAAGGCAGAGCTGTTCGCAGCCGCCATTGTTGTTTTTACAGACGTTGGTGCCTGAGGGAGAACACACACACTGATCACACACATCATTCTCATAGACACACACTGATCACACACATCATTCTCATAGACACATCAGTCTCATAGACACACACTGATCACACACATCATTCTCATAGACACATCATTCTCATAGACACACACTGATCACACACATCATTGTCATAGACACATCAGTCTCATAGACACACACTGATCACACACATCATTCTCATAGACACATCAGTCTCATAGACACACACTGATCACACACATCATTCTCATAGACACATCAGTCTCATAGACACATCAGTCTCATAGACACATTCTCATAGACACATCAGTCTCATACACACACACTGATCACACACATCATTCTCAGAGACACATCAGTCTCATAGACACATCAGTCTCATAGACACATCAGTCTCATAGACACATCAGTCTCATAGACACATCATTCTCATAAACACATCAGTCTCATAGACACATCATTCTCATAAACACATCAGTCTCATAGACACATCAGTCTCATAGACACATCAGTCTCATAGACACACACTGGTCACATACATCAGTCTCAAAGACACATCAGTCTCATAGACACATCAGTCTCATACAACTAAACACAGCACACCAGGGTTAGAGAGAATTACATTTCAATTCAATCTAGGATGGGAATACAAATATTTTTTATTTATTTGGAATTTCAATTGAATTTCCTGAGTGGACCGATATGAAATGAAATGCACCCTGTGTGTTTGTGTTAGGGGTTAAGTGTTCTTACCTTGTTGCCTGTCCCTGTTGAAGACCTTGATATCCTTCAGCTGTACACCGATGCCTGTCCTCAGATACACATATTCTGTAGCGTTGTCTTTGTTGCCTCTCTTGATGGAACCGTTGGCATGAGTCCTGGTCCAACACAACATACAAAACACTATCAGCCACTTTCAACAGGCTTGGAGGAAAAACAACAACATTTGTAGTAAATGAAACTTATGCAAAGGGGATACTGGATGAAGGCAACAATATCACATACAAGACTGTCAGTCAATTTAAATAGGCTTTGAGGAAAATGTAATCCCATTGCATACTGTAGTCCTTACTGTTCGTCTATGGTCAATGCTCCACATAGGAGCCAAGGTCTTCAGTCAAGTTAGTCAAACATACTACAGCAGTGCAGCAGGGAATATTAAGGGTTCAACAAGGAGGAGATGACAGGGATAGGACAGCAGTCAGCTCACCTGTCACTCCAGTAGATGAAGCCCTCGAAGACGGACACAGCGAACATGTCCATATTGTTATTGGCCAGAAGCAGCTCTCTGTTTTCTCCATTCTCCAGATTGATACGCTCTATCCTATCGGTCCGCGCATCACACCAGTACAACCTCCGCTCCTACACACAAACAATAAGAACAACAACATCAAGCAGGAAAACATTACAACAAGGTTGTGAAGAGGAGAAAAATCCTGGATATGTGTGAATCTGAAAGAAGGATTTGTAAATAATCTGAAATGTGGATTTTGCTAATAAAGTGATAAATATATTGTGTGTGTGTGTACTGTACCTTGTAGTCGATGGAGATTCCGTTGGGCCACATGATGCTGTCATTGACCAGGACAACTCTCTGAGAGCCGTCCAGACGGGCCCTCTCTATACGGGGGACCTGACCCCACTCTGTCCAGAACAGATACCTGCAGGGACACACACATACACAGACACAGACACAGACACAGACACAGACACAGACACAGACACAGACACAGACACAGACACACACACACACACACACACACACACACACACACACACACACACACACACACACACACACACACACACTCATATGAGGTTGAAAAAAAGCAATCTATGTTATTTTTGCTCTGTATAGATTAAATATCACAATAAACACTTACTTACAATGTACCATCATATAACTAGCTACTGCTTGTAATTATTAATCAAAGTGCAAATATTGCTGGTTGCTGGACTAATAATACCCCATACCAGTCCCAGTAGCCAAGCCCCAGTCCCAGTAGTCAAGCCCCAATAGCCAAGCCCCAGTACCAGTAGTCAAGCCCCAATAGCCAAGCCCCAGTCCCAGTAGCCAAGCCCCAATCTGAGCCCCAATAGCCAAGCCCCAGCCGCTATAGCCAATCCCCAGTAGACAATCCCCAGTCCCAGCCCCAATAGCCAAGCCTCAGTCCCAGTAGCCAAGCTCCAGTCCCAGTAGCCAAGACACAGTCCCAGCCCCAATAGCCAAGCCCTAGCCCCAGAAGTCAAGCCCTAGTCCCAGTAGCCAAGCCCCAGTCCCAGTAGCCAAGCCCCAGCAGCCAAGCCCCAGCCCAAATAGCGAAGCCCCAGCTCCAATAGACAAGACCCAGTGGCCAAGCCTCAGTCCAAGCCCCAGTCCAAGCCCCAGTGGCCAAGCCCCAGCCCCAGCAGCCAAGCCCCAGTCCCAGCCACAGCCATAGTAGCCAAGCCCTAGTAGCCAAGCTCCAGTGTCAGCCCTAGTCCCACTAGACAAGCCCCAGTCCCAGCCCCCAGCCCCAAAAGCCAAGCCTCAGTCCCAGTAGCCAAGCCCCAGTCCGAGCCCAAATAACCAAGAACAGCCCCTGTAGCCATGCCGGAGTAGACAATCCCCAGTCCCAGCCCCCAGCCCCAACAGCCAAGCCTCAGTCCCAGTTGCCAAGTCCCAGTTCCAGTAGCCAAGCCCTAGTTCCAGTTCCAATAGCCAAGCCCCAGTCCCAGTAGCCAAGCCCCTGCCCCAATAGCCAAGCCCCAGTTGCCAAGCCTCAGTCCAAGCCCTAGCCCCAGCAGCCATGCCCCACTCCCATTACCCAAGCCCCAGTCCTAGACCTAGTAGTCAAGCCCTGGGAGCCAAACTCCAGTCTCAGCCCTAGTCCCATTAGACAAGCCCCAGTCCCAGCCCCAAACCCCAGTCCCAGCCTCAGTCCCAGTCCCATTAGCCAAGCCTCAGTCCCTAACCACTCACCCTCTTTCTGGGTGGACGGTGATGGCACGGGGCTTGTCCAGACCCTGGGAGATGACCACATAGCGGAATGAACCATTGAGTCTGGCCACCTCGATCACGTCAAAGCCCTGGTCTGTCCAGTAGATGTTACCTGACAGGAGAGGGACAGGAGGGGTCGGGGTCAGTGTGTGTGTGTGTGTGCATGATTCTGTATGGTCCATGTATGTGTGTTTCCATGTGTGTGTGTGTGTGTGTGTGTGTGTGTGTGTGTGTGTGTGTGTGTGTGTGTGTGTGTGTGTGTGTGTGTGTGTGTGTGTGTGTGTGTGTGTGTGTGTGTGTGTGCGCCTGTGTTTGTTCTCTGACCTGCTATCCAGTCCACAGTGATGCCCTCCACCCTGCCGATGCCGTTGGTCACCACGTCTTCTCTCCAGGTCTGGTCTCTCTTAGCTCTGCTGATGGTGCTCAGGCCCATGTCCACCCAGTAGATAGTGTCATTGTCTACATGGCAGGACAGAGTGATGACGGTAAGTAACTGGACACAACAATCACTCAGGCAGGCACAGTGTAATAACAGTTCAGGTACACTTCACAGCACGGATGGTGTGACTTGATCCTCAAACCAAACTCTTGTATTGCTGTTGGTGGGTCCGTAGCAGTACACTCACCAGCGTGGAAGTCGATGCCCACAGCCAGCGAGGTGCCAGACACGGGCACCAGGGCATCGGATTGATCAGACGGGTCCAGGGGGATTCCTCTAATGCCCTCATGTACTGAGTAGAGCAGGAAGGAGCCCATACCTGGAGAGGGAGGACATAACAGTTAATAACACTACCGTTAGAGTATACAGTGTATCCTGGGGTGTGTGTAGAACAGTGTAGCTATATCTAGGAAGTACAGTAAGAATGGCCATGCACCTGTCACCTTTTAAATATTTTGAATCATTTTGCAATGTAATTTGTGGATTTGAATAAAGTATTTAAAATGTGTTGGTCTGTTACCCTCGCAGGACTGCCGCCCACTCTGGAGGCTGTAACCTGCGGTACACATACAGGCTCTGGTGCTAGGGGAGGTGGGCAGGCACAGCTGGGAACAGTCTCCATTCTTATTGCTACACAGGTTGATGCCTGGGACAACAGAGAATAAAAGACAGTTCAAAACAGCAAAACAATTATAACAAAACAGGACTTTTCAAAACCTGTCAGTCAAAAAGAAAAACCTTTCTTATTCATTCAGTTGCATAGTGTCATTCATTCATTAACTCATCTGAGTTGTACCTGTTAGGTTGGTAAGTGTGACATGGTCAGTGAAATCCTACCTGTACCAGTCTGCATGCTCAGTGTGACATGGTCAGTGAAATCCTACCTGTACCGGTCTGCATGCTCAGTGTGACATGGTCAGTGATATCCTACCTGTACCAGTCTGCATGCTCAGTGTGACATGGTCAGTGAAATCCTACCTGTACCGGTCTGCATGCTCAGTGTGACATGGTCAGTGAAATCCTACCTGTACCGGTCTGCATGCCCAGTGTGACATGGTCAGTGATATCCTACCTGTACCAGTCTGCATGCTCAGTGTGACATGGTCAGTGAAATCCTACCTGTACCGGTCTGCATGCTCAGTGTGACATGGTCAGTGAAATCCTACCTGTACCGGTCTGCATGCTCAGTGTGACATGGTCAGTGATATCCTACCTGTACCAGTCTGCATGCTCAGTGTGACATGGTCAGTGATATCCTACCTGTACCAGTCTGCATGCTCAGTGTGACATGGTCAGTGATATCCTACCTGTACCGGTCTGCATGCTCAGTGTGACATGGTCAGTGATATCCTACCTGTACCGGTCTGCATGCTCAGTGTGACATGGTCAGTGATATCCTACCTGTACCGGTCTGCATGCTCAGTGTGACATGGTCAGTGATATCCTACCTGTACCGGTCTGCATGCTCAGTGTGACATGGTCAGTGATATCCTACCTGTACCAGTCTGCATGCTCAGTGTGACATGGTCAGTGATATCCTACCTGTACCAGTCTGCATGCTCAGTGTGACATGGTCAGTGATATCCTACCTGTACCGGTCTGCATGCTCTCGTTGTAGATCTTCATGTGCGTCATGGGAGAAGTGTTGTTACGTAGCACCTTCCAGTTCCCCCCGTCACTCTTATCACAGGTCCCTATCTGGTCTGTCCCCTGGTCGGCCCACCACAGCTTGTCTCCTAAACACACACACACACACACACACACACACACACACACACACACACACACACACACACACACACACACACACACACACACACACACACACACACACACACACACACACACACACACACACACACACACACACACACACAATGGACATTCAGTTTATTACGAATTGGTGTTTTGGTGTTTTGTGTCAACCAGCCTCAAGCTCATGCTTCAAGAAAATGCTCTCTCTCATGTAATCAATGGACAATAAAGCTTTTTCAAATTGAACTGAACACACACTATCTCTCAAAGTCACAACAGACAGGTATTTAAAGACACAATAGTGGGTTGAGGGATAACACTAAAGCAGGACACAACAGTCTGTTTCTCCCTTACCCATGATGGCCAGAGCAGAGGCCTTGGTCAGCCTGCCCGGTTTGACCCCGTCCAGGACCTCCAGGCCTGAGCCATCCAGCTTACAGCGACTGATGGTGCCGTTCCCTGAGCTGACCCAGTACAGCTGCTCACTGTCGTAGTCTACAGACAGGCCTGGAGGGGACAGAAAGGTTACAGTTAGCACAACACGATCACAGTCAGAATCTCTCTCTCTTTCACACAGTCTGTCGTAGTCTATGGACAGGCCTGGAGGGGACAAAAAGGACAGACACACCACTACTGAACATGGTCAACTCTCTCTCTCTCTCTCTCTCTCTCTCTCCCTCTCCCTCTCTCTCTCCCTCTCTCTCTCCCTCTCCCTCTCCCTCTCAAATGTTCTGTCACTCTGGCCCTCACTTTCTTTCATACTCTCAGCATTTTTTCACACGACACTCACCTATAGGGCTCCTCTGATTGGTGAAGAGCGTCGTATGGTTGCTGCCATCCATGTTGGCCACACTGATGTTGTCCCCATCGGTCCAGTACAGCTTTCTGGAGAAGGACACACACATGACATGTTACTATACATTAATCTTGGCTTGACTGTCACGTGACTGAAATCACAGTGGCAACATCAACGTTCTTTTGCTGTCATTGTGTTATTCCAAACTCCATTCCCACTCCTCTAGTGTGTGTGTGTGTGTGGTGTGTGGTGTGTGTGTGTGTGTGTGTGTGTGTGTGTATGTGGTGTGTGTGGTGTGTGGTGTGTGGTGTGTGTGGTGTGTGTGGTGTGTGTGGTGTGTGTGTGTGTGTGTGTGTGTGTGTGTGGTGTGTGGTGTGTGTGGTGTGTGTGTGTGTGTGTGTGTGTGTGTGTGTATGTGGTGTGTGTGGTGTGTGGTGTGTGGTGTGTGTGGTGTGTGTGGTGTGTGTGGTGTCTGTGGTGTGTGTGTGTGTGTGTGTGTGTGTGTGTGTGTGTGTGTGTGTGTGTGTGTGTGTGTGTGGTGTGTGGTGTGTGTGTGTCCCACTAACCCCAGTACAGGGTGCAGGACCAGACAGTTGGGTTTATCAAGGCCCTGGATTACAGCGTTCTTAAAGGATCCGTCCAGTCTGGCCACGTTGATCTGTTTCTTATTGACATCATAGCTGGTCCAGAACAGGTTCCTAGACACCCAGTCTACTGCCAGACCATGGGCGTTGGGCAGGTCTGAAGAAACAAGCACACATACAGGCAATTTTAACTAAACCACTAACTACATTAAATAAACAAATTCCTTGATCTAAAATTTGCCCAGTGGATTCCAAAGCAGTATTTGTTTTCTTTCAAAGACTTCATCTGCTCTTCATTGAGCTTGCCAGGAACTTTGGAACTTATAGTCGTAAAGGTACAAAACTCACACGCCTGAAAGAAAAGAACCCGAATCTGATCCCAAGATAAAGGGGTCTTCCTACCAGCAGACACCACAGTCTCCACTCCGGTCCCGTTGATGAAGGCTCTCTTGATGGTCTGGGTTCGAACATCTGACCAGTAGATCCGGTTCTCCAGAGCGTCATAGTCCACCACAGTCACGTTGTCTATGTCTGGCACCGTGAAGGAGATGATGTAGTTATAGTAGGGGTTGTCTATGTCCACTCCCCTGATCTCTGTCTGACGGGCATACAGCAGGAACTGACGGGACTCTTGTAGGGGAGAGAATGGAAGAGACAAGGGATAAAGGGGAAGAGTTACCATCAACACATCACAAAGACAGTATTTCAACATATCCAAATGTTATGCAACAGCTGCTGGACTAAAATGGAGCTATTCTCATTAGGAAGACAATCATCTGATTGTGTGTCTAAATTACAGAAAATTACACACACATTCCACATTTAGACCCAGCTCAGACCCATTGGTCATCACCCAGCCCTCTGAGTATGTGTGTGTTGCTGTGTGTTCCTACCTTTGCAGGTGTGTTTGTCAGCCTGCAGCTTCATGAGGTGAGGACAGGCACAGGAGAAAGTCTGGTTGTAGCTGATCAGACACAGGTGAGAACAGGGGCTCTGCCCGTCAGCGGTTGCACAAGGGTTAGGAGCTGAGGGGAAGAAGACATGTTAACCACTGTGATCAGCTCTCTCCTAGTGTTAACCACTGTGATCAGCTCTCTCCTAGTGTTAACCACTGTGATCAGCTCTCTCCTAGTGTTAACCACTGTGATCAGCTCTCTCCTAGTGTTAACCACTGTGATCAGCTCTCTCCTAGTGTTAACCACTGTGATCAGCTCTCTCCTAGTGTTAACCACTGTGATCAGCTCTCTCCTAGTGTTAACCACTGTGAGCAGCTCTCTCCTAGTGTTAACCACTGTGAGCAGCTCTCTCCTAGTGTTAACCACTGTGAGCAGCTCTCTCCTAGCGTTAACCACTGTGAGCAGCTCTCTCCTAGCGTTAACCACTGTGATCAGCTCTCTTCTAGTGTTAACCACTGTGAGCAGCTCTCTCCTTGTGTTACCGACTGTGAGCAGCTCTCTCCTTGTGTTAACCACTGTGATCAGCTCTCTCCTAGTGTTAACCACTGTGATCAGCTCTCTCCTTGTGTTAACCACTGTGATCAGCTCTCTCCTTGTGTTAACCACTGTGATCAGCTCTCTCCTAGTGTTACCCACTGTGAGCAGCTCTCTCCTAGTGTTAACCACTGTGATCAGCTCTCTCCTAGTGTTAACCACTGTGATCAGCTCTCTCCTAGTGTTAACCACTGTGATCAGCTCTCTCCTAGTGTTAACCACTGTGAGCAGCTCTCTCCTAGTGTTAACCACTGTGAGCAGCTCTCTCCTAGCGTTAACCACTGTGATCAGCTCTCTCCTAGCGTTAACCACTGTGAGCAGCTCTCTCCTAGCGTTAACCACTGTGATCAGCTCTCTCCTAGTGTTAACCACTGTGAGCAGCTCTCTCCTAGTGTTAACCACTGTGAGCAGCTCTCTCCTAGCGTTAACCACTGTGAGCAGCTCTCTCCTTGTGTTAACCACTGTGATCAGCTCTCTCCTTGTGTTAACCACTGTGATCAGCTCTCTCCTAGTGTTAACCACTGTGATCAGCTCTCTCCTAGTGTTAACCACTGTGATCAGCTTTAATAATTGCCTGAGTAAAGAGCTTTGTCCACTCATCTCTGTTCTCCTGCGCCTGACTTCCATGCACCAGCTACACCCACCCATTGACAGCATATGATACAGTATCTGAGTGAGACTGATTAACAAGATAAATGGGGGCCCCCCGGCCGGTAATTCAACCATGATAACAAGTTTAAAAATCTGGTCGCTAAACTAACTTAGCAATCTCAATAATGTTAGCTGACATGGACTAATTAACTATCAGTCACTGACATAACAAGAGTACTGCAGTGTGTGGCCTTTATTATCCACAGTATGTGGCCTTTAGTATCCACAGTGTTTGTGCTTTATTATCCACAGTGTGTGGCCTTTATTATCCACAGTGTGTGGCCTTTATCATCCACAGTGTGTGGCCTTTATTATCCACAGTGTGTGGCCTTTATTATCCACAGTATGTGGCCTTTAGTATCCACAGTGTTTGTGCTTTATTATCCACAGTGTGTGGCCTTTATTATCCACAGTGTGTGGCCTTTATTATCCACAGTGTGTGGCCTTTATTATCCACAGTGTGTGGCCTTTATTATCCACAGTGTGTGGCCTTTATTATCCACAGCGTGTGGCCTTTATTATCCACAGTATGTGGCCTTTAGTATCCACAGTGTTTGTGCTTTATTATCCACAGTGTGTGGCCTTTATTATCCACAGTGTGTGGCCTTTATTATCCACAGTGTGTGGCCTTTATTGTCCACAGTGTGTGGCCTTTATTATCCACAGTGTGTGGCCTTTATTGTCCACAGTGTGTGGCCTTTAGTATCCACAGTGTTTGTGCTTTATTATCCACAGTGTGTGGCCTTTATTATACACAGTGTGTGGCCTTTATTATCCACAGTGTGTGGCCTTTATTATCCCCAGTGTGTGGCCTTTATTGTCCACAGTGTGTGGCCTTTATTATCCACAGTGTGTGTGATTCACAGGATCATGTAGGTAACACAACACATGGGACAACAGTGAAAGGTCAGCTGTCTGAGGGGAGTTGAGTGTTTTGGATTCAGCAGGTCTGGAGTGTAGTGCACCACTCTGCAGTTCTGCCCTTTCCTCCATCACTGCACCAAAGTGTGTGTCACAGTCCAGTTAGCAGTAAGAGGCAGCTGTGAAGTGTGAGGTTGCTTGTGTGTGTCGGCGTGCATGCGTGCGTGTGTACAGTGTCTTCATAATGTATTCACATCCCTTGGCTTTTTGCACATTTTGTTACACAGCCTGAATTTAAAATGTATTAAATTGAGATGTTTTGCCACTTGCCTACACACAATACCCCATAATGTCAAAGTGAAATTATGTTTTCACACATTTTTACAAATTAATAGTCAATAAGTATTTAACTTGTTTGCTATGGCAAGTCTAAATGAGTTCAGGAGGACAATGTTCCTTAACAAAACGCTAGACAAACATTTTCAGATTTTGCCTTAGTTTCAAATAGATTTACGTCAAAACTGTAACTCGGCCACTCGGGAACATTCACTGTCTTCTTGGTAAGCAACTCCAGAATTGATTCTGTTTTTTTTATCCTAAAAAACTCCCTAGTCCTTGCCAATGACAAGCATACCCATAACATGATGCAGCCACCACTATGCTTGAAAATATGGAGAGTGGTACTCAGTAATGTGTTGTATTGGATTTGCCGAAACATAATACTTTGTATTCAGGATAAAAAGTTAATTGTTTTGCCTACTGTTTTGCTGTATTACTTTAGTGCCTTGTTGCAAACGGGATGCATGTTTTGGAATATTTGTATTCTTTACAGGCTTCCTTCTTTTTCTCTGTCAATTAGGTTAGTATTGTGGAGTAACTATAAAGTTGTTGATCCAACCTCAGTTTTCTCACAGTCATTAAACTCTGTAACTGTTTTAAATTCACCATTGGCCTCATGATGAAATCACTGAGTGGTTTCCTTCCTATCCGGCAACTGAGTTAGGAAGGACGCCTAGATATTTACAATGCAAAGTGTAATTAATAACTTGACCATGCTCAAGTTACCAATTTACCAATAGGTGCCCTTCTTTGCAAGGCATTGGAAAACCTCCATGGTCTTTGTGGTTTAATCTGCGTTTGAAATTCACTGCTCATCTGAGGGACCTTACAGATCATTGTATGTGTGGGGTACAGAGATGATAGAGTCCATGCAACTTGTGACTTATGATCAACAATCAATTTAACAGAGCTTGAAGAATTTTGAAAATTATAATGAGCAAATGCTGCACAATCCAGGTGTGGAAAGCTCTCAAGAGACTTACCCATAACGACTCACAGCTGTAATCGCTACAGTGCTTCTACAAAATATGGACTCAGGAGTGTGAGTACTTACGTAAATGAAATATTTCTGTATTTTCTTTTCTTAAATTTGCAAAAATGTCTAAAAACATGTTTTCACTCTCATTATGGGGTATTGTGTGTAGACAGATGAGAACATGTCGGAATCAGGCTGTAACAACAAAATGTGGAATAAGTCAAGGGGTATGAATCATTTCTGAAGGCTCTGTACGTATTTATGTAAGCATCCGTCCGTCCGTGTGACCTACCCTGGGGCTGTCTGGAGGGATGATACACCTGCAGGTCGAAGGGTTGTGTGTTGGTGCGTTGGACCACGGTTACGTTGCTGCCGGTCCACTTGTTGGCCTTGGCCAGAGTGTTGGTCCTCCAGTCTGTCCAGTACACCTCTCCTCCGTACATAGTGACAGCAAAAGGATGAGACAGGTACTCATGACCCCTCAGCACCTCGATCAGACCAGAGCCGTCATACAGAGCAGAGTAAATGGCATCAGACCTGGGGAGAGAGCATTTATGAGAGGAGGTGAGTGGGTGAGGGTGTGTGCGTGTGCGTGTGCGTGTGTGCGTGTGTGCGTGTGTGTGTGTGTGTGTGCGTATAGCAAGGAGAGCAACAGTACCTGGCATCGATCCATACAATGCGTCTCTCCATGTAGTCTACAGTCAGTCCGTTTGGCCAGCCACCGCTGCCAGTCTCTCTGTGGATAGTCCTCCTGGCCTCACCACTCATAGATGCTGCCTCTATCCTGGGCAAGCTGGCATCCCAGTCCGTCCAGAACAGAATACTAGACACAGACCAAGAAAAGAAAGAGAAACACACATTCAGGAATATTCAGCAGCATTACACTACCGGTCAAAAGTTTTAGAACACCTACTCATTCAAGCGTTTTTCTTTATTTGTACTATTTTCTACATTGTACAATTTTGACTGATATTGTATGTCATACATACAGTATGAGACTGTGAAGAGGTACTACTATGCAATCACATTATGGCTCTTTGGTTCTATGGTTCCATGATATCTATTATATCTAAGAACACATTTTTATTTACAATGACAGCCTAGGAACAGTGGGTTAACTGCCTGTTCAGGGGCAGATTTGATCTAGCAACCTTTCAGTTACTGGCCCAACACTCTAACCACTAGGCTACCTGCCACTCCATGGTTCCATGGTATCTGTTCTTTTTTTAACGTAACCTTCATTTAACAAGGCAGGTCAGTTAAGAACAAATTCTTATTTACAATGACGGCCTAGGAACAGTGGGTTAACTGCCTTGTTCAGGGGCAGAACGACAGATGTGTTACCTTGTCAGCTCGGGGACTCAATCTAGCAACCTTTCAGTTACTGTCCCAACGCTCTAACCACTAGGCTACCTGCCACCGCACAGTTCCATGGTATCTGTTCTATGGTTCTATGGTATCTGTCCTTTGGTTCTATAGTATCTGTTCAATGGTTCTATGGTATATGGTATATGTTCTATGGTTCTATGGTATTGGTTCTATGTTGTCTGTTCTACAGTATATGTTCTATGGTATCTGTTCTATAGTTCTATAGTATCTGTTCTATGATATCTGTTCTATGGTTCCATGGTATCTGTTCTATGGTTCTATGGTATCTGTTCTATAGTTATATAGTATCTGTTCTATGTTTCTATAGTATATGTTATATGGTTCTATTTTTGGGCTCCAGAGTGGCGCAGTGGTCTAAGGCACCGCATTTCAGTGCATGAGGTGTCATTACAGACCCTGGTTTGATTCCAGGCTGAATCACAACCAGTGATTGGGAGTCCTATAGGGCGCTGCACAATTGGCCCAGCACTGTCCCGGTTAATGTTTGGCCGGGGTAGGCTGTCATTGTAAGTAAGAATTTGGTCTTAACTGACTTGCCTAGTTAAATAAAGGTTACATAAAATATGGTATCTATTCTATGGTTCCATGTTATCTACCCATCGCATGGGTCCAGTGTGATGGCCCTGGGGTGCTTCACCTACCCCAGCTAGGTGGTCCTCATGGTGCTATTGTCTACTCTTCACAGTTCCAAGGACAGGCTTCAATGAGGCAGAAGTCTGTATGTTGATGTGATTCTGACAGGTCAGATAGCTAGCACCAACGACAAGAAGCTGCCATGTGGGGAATCGTATGTGGCTCGTTTCAGCTTGTTGTATCTTTTTATTGATATCATGTCTTGTTTAGAGTTTTTTGTTGTTGACTAATGTCAAAATCTACACTTTACTGTTCTATACTAATCTACACTTTACTGTTCTATACTAATCTACACTTTAATGTTCTATACTAATCTACACTTTACTGTTCTATACTAATCTACACTTTACTGTTCTATACTAATCTACACTTTACTGTTTTGTAATCTATAGTTTTGTTTCCTCACCCGTCTCTGGGGTCGAGAGCGATGGCCCGTGGGTGCTCCACCTCACCAGCCAGTAGGGTGGTCCTCATGGTTCCGTCCAGCTTGGCTACCTCTATCTGATCCAGGTTACTCTCCACCCAGTAGATGTTCCCTGCTATCCAGTCCACAGCCAGCCCTTCTGGAGTGGCCAGGCCATACTGGATTACCACCTCGAAACTGGTCAGAGCTGGAGGGGGTAGGAGGGGGGATGGAGGGGAGGAGAGAGGGGTAGGGTATGAAATGGGAGATAGAAGATGGCTGGGTTAGTGCCTTGCATAGGAAATTGTAGATTTGTTTGACACTCCAATCACCTACCTCAATACACAGAAGGAAAAAAACGATTGATGAAATTTGAAGAAAATAACATGATTAGATAGCTCTTCATAATGGACATGACAGAAATGGTACCCAGTGAACCAAGCTGTATTAGAGCTTTATGCAATGGGGTAATATCTGCTGAAGTAATACAATATGTCTGTCTAGCTCATGTCAAAAGACAGCAGCTAGAGACTAACTCCATCTTGCAGCTCACATGTTTAACTGCAGCAAACCGCTGACAAACTGAGAGGACTGTTTAGAATTCCTTCTCTGTGGAATCCGAATCAGTCAGTTGGTCAGTGTAGGATTTCCAATGGGGGGTTTCTAGTGTGGGGTTTCTAGTGGAGGGCTTCAAGTGTGGGGTTTCTAGTGGAGGGTTTCTAGTGGAGAGTTTCTAGTGGAGAGTTTCTAGTGGGAGGTTTCTAGTGGGGGGTTTCTAGTGGAGAGTTTCTAGTGGGAGGTTTCTAGTGGGGGGTTTCTAGTGGAGAGTTTCTAGTGGAGAGTTTTTAGTGGAGGGTTTCTAATGGGGGGTTTCTAGTGGAGTGTTTCTAGTGGGGGGTTTCTAGTGGAGAGTTTCCAGTGGAGAGTTTCTAGTGGAGAGTTTCTAGTGGGAGGTTTCTAGTGGGGGGTTTCTAGTGGAGAGTTTCTAGTGGAGAGTTTTTAGTGGAGGGTTTCTAATGGGGGGTTTCTAGTGGAGTGTTTCTAGTGGGGGGTTTCTAGTGGAGAGTTTCTAGTGGAGAGTTTCTAGTGGAGAGTTTCTAGTGGGAGGTTTCTAGTGGGGGGTTTCTAGTGGAGAGTTTCTAGTGGAGAGTTTTTAGTGGAGGGTTTCTAATGGGGGGTTTCTAGTGGAGTGTTTCTAGTGGGGGGTTTCTAGTGGGGGGTTTCTAATGGGGGGTTTCTAGTGGAGAGTTTCTAGTGGAGGGTTTCTAGTGGAGGGTTTCTAGTGGAGGGTTTCTAGTGGAGAGTTTCTAGTGGAGGGTTTCTAGTGGGGGGTTTCTAATGGGGGGTCTCTAGTGGAGAGTTTCAAGTGGGGGGTTTCTAGTGGGGGGTTTCTAGTGGAGAGTTTCTAGTGGAGAGTTTCTAGTGGAGAGTTTCTAGTGGGAGGTTTCTAGTGGGGGGTTTCTAGTGGAGAGTTTCTAGTGGAGAGTTTTTAGTGGAGGGTTTCTAATGGGGGATTTCTAGTGGAGTGTTTCTAGTGGGGGGTTTCTAGTGGGGGGTTTCTAATGGGGGGTTTCTAGTGGAGAGTTTCTAGTGGAGGGTTTCTAGTGGAGGGTTTCTAGTGGAGAGTTTCTAGTGGAGAGTTTCTAGTGGAGGGTTTCTAGTGGGGGGTTTCTAATGGGGGGTTTCTAGTGGAGAGTTTCAAGTGGGGGGTTTCTAGTGGAGGGTTTCTAGTGGAGGGTTTCTAGTGGAGAGTTTCTAGTGGGGGGTTTCTAGTGGAGGGTTTCTAGCGGAGGGTTTCTAGTGGAGGGTTTTTAGTGGAGAGTTTCTAGTGGAGAGTTTCTAGTGTGGGGTTTCTAGTGTGGGGTTTCTAGTGGAGGGTTTTTAGTGGAGAGTTTCTAGTGGAGAGTTTCTAGTGTGGGGTTTCTAGTGTGGGGTTTCTAGTGGGGAGTATCTAGTGGAGAGTTTCTAGTGGGGAGTTTCTAGTGTGGGGTTTCTCGTGGGGAGTTGCTAGTGGAGAGTTTCTAGTGGAGAGTTTCTAGTGGGGGGTTTCTAGTGGGGGCTTTCTAGTGGAGAGTTTCTAGTGGGGGGTTTCTAGTGGAGAGTTTCTAGTGGAGAGTTTTTAGTGGAGGGTTTCTAATGGGGGGTTTCTAGTGGAGTGTTTCTAGTGGGGGGTTTCTAGTGGAGAGTTTCCAGTGGAGAGTTTCTAGTGGAGAGTTTCTAGTGGGAGGTTTCTAGTGGGGGGTTTCTAGTGGAGAGTTTCTAGTGGAGAGTTTTTAGTGGAGGGTTTCTAATGGGGGGTTTCTAGTGGAGTGTTTCTAGTGGGGGGTTTCTAGTGGAGAGTTTCTAGTGGAGAGTTTCTAGTGGAGAGTTTCTAGTGGGAGGTTTCTAGTGGGGGGTTTCTAGTGGAGAGTTTCTAGTGGAGAGTTTTTAGTGGAGGGTTTCTAATGGGGGGTTTCTAGTGGAGTGTTTCTAGTGGGGGGTTTCTAGTGGGCGGTTTCTAATGGGGGGTTTCTAGTGGAGAGTTTCTAGTGGAGGGTTTCTAGTGGAGGGTTTCTAGTGGAGAGTTTCTAGTGGAGGGTTTCTAGTGGGGGGGTTCTAATGGGGGGTCTCTAGTGGAGAGTTTCAAGTGGGGGGTTTCTAGTGGGGGGTTTCTAGTGGAGAGTTTCTAGTGGAGAGTTTCTAGTGGAGAGTTTCTAGTGGGAGGTTTCTAGTGGGGGGTTTCTAGTGGAGAGTTTCTAGTGGAGAGTTTTTAGTGGAGGGTTTCTAATGGGGGATTTCTAGTGGAGTGTTTCTAGTGGGGGGTTTCTAGTGGGGGGTTTCTAGTGGAGGGTTTCTAGTGGAGAGTTTCTAGTGGAGAGTTTCTAGTGGAGGGTTTCTAGTGGGGGGTTTCTAATGGGGGGTTTCTAGTGGAGAGTTTCAAGTGGGAGGTTTCTAGTGGAGGGTTTCTAGTGGAGGGTTTCTAGTGGAGAGTTTCTAGTGGGGGGTTTCTAGTGGAGGGTTTCTAGTGGAGGGTTTCTAGTGGAGGGTTTTTAGTGGAGAGTTTCTAGTGGAGAGTTTCTAGTGTGGGGTTTCTAGTGTGGGGTTTCTAGTGGGGAGTATCTAGTGGAGAGTTTCTAGTGGGGAGTTTCTAGTGTGGGGTTTCTCGTGGGGAGTTGCTAGTGGAGAGTTTCTAGTGGAGAGTTTCTAGTGGGGGGTTTCTAGTGGGGGCTTTCTAGTGGAGAGTTTCTAGTGGGTCTCTCTCTCTCACACACACACACACACACACACACACACACACACACACACACACACACACACACACACACACACACACACACACACACACACACACACACACACACACACACACACACACACACACACACACACACACACACACACACACACACCTCCATCTCCCCATGTGCACTTGTGCAGCTATCCCTCTCTTATCCTAGAAAAGCCTGTGACCTCAATGAAAGCTAAGTAGTAATGGTGTACAACTGATGATTCTGTGGAGTCCTTCACATGGCCTTCCAACAGGCTTCTCACAGCTTGGTTGTTGTTATACTGCGGGAACCACAGTTGGCTCTTTTGTTTGTTGTTGGCAGTGCACAGTGACCATGTTTGCCCCACAGTTTAGAAGCTGCTGAATTGCTGAATCGTCTTCAATCAGAAGCAGCATGGACTGATCTATGGCTTGGACACAATGTCTCATAGGAGGGTTGTTTTTAGGAGGGGTGAGAACGGGGAGTGTAATGTAGTGTCTCCTACGCTACCCCACTGTGTTTGTGTGTGCGTGCACCTGTGTTTGTGCGTGCGTGTGTGTTGCTCTGGCTAAGGCTGCCTGCAGTCACGCAACGGATGGTGAAACAAATGGGAAGAGACAAAGAAACAAAGTTCGGGAAAAGTACATTCACTCAGAAAAAGTACACAGTTTGGGTAACCTATTTTCTTGTCCTAAGAGAATAATACAATGAAAGAAAAGAAAATAATAAAAACATTGTCCTTTCTACTACAGAGGCTTTCTAATTTTGAAGCCAGATCAAATCAAATCAAATTTACATACACATGGTTAGCAGATGTTAATGCGAGTGTAGCGAAATGCTTGTGCTTCTAGTTCCGACAATGCAGTAATATCTAACAAGTAATCTAACAATTTCACAACAACTAGCTTTTACATACAAGTGTGAAGGAATGAATAAGAATATGTACATATAAATATATGGATGAGCGATGGCCAAACGGCACAGGCAAGATGCAGTAGATGGTATAGAGTACAGTATATACATATGAGATGAGTAATGTAGGGTATGTAAACATTATATAAAGTGGCATTGTTTAAAGTGACTAGTGATACATCTATTTCATCCTAGAGATTTGAGTCAGTATGTTGGCAGCAGCCACTCAATGTTAGTGATGGCTGTTTAACAGTCTGATGGCCTTGAGATAGAAGCTGTTTTTCAGTCTCTCGGTCCCAGCTTTGATGCACCTGTACTGACCTCGCCTTCTGGATGATAGCGGGGTGAACAGGCAGTGGCTCGGTGGTTGTTGTCCTTGATGATATTTTTGGCCTTCCTGTGACTTCGGGTGGTGTAGGTGTCCTGGAGGGCAGGTAGTTTGCCCCCGGTGATGCGTTGTGCAGACCTCACTACCCTCTGGAGAGCCTTACGGGTGTGGGTGGAGCAGTTGCCATACCAGGCAGTGATACAGCCCGACAGGATGCTCTCGATTGTGCATCTGTAGAAGTTTGTGAGTGCTTTTGGTGACAAGCCAAATTTCTTCAGCCTCCTGAGGTTGAAGAGGCGCTACTGCGCCTTCTTCACAACGCTGTCTGTGTGGGTGGACCATTTCAGTTTGTCCGTGATGTGTACGTCGAGGAACTTAAAACGTTCCCCCTTCTCCACTACTGTCCCGTCGATGTGGATAGGGGGTTGCTCCCTCTGCTGTTTCCTGAAGTCCACGATCATCTCATTTGTTTTGTTGACGTTGAGTGTGAGGTTATTTTCCTGACACCACACCCCAAGGGCCCTCACCTCCTCCTTGTAGGCCGTCTCGTTGTTGTTGGTAATCAAGCCTACCACTGTAGTGTCGTCTGCAAACTTGATGATTGAGTTGGAGGCGTGCATGGCCACGCAGTCATGGGTGAACAGGGAGTACAGGACAGGGCTGAGAACGCACCCTTGTGTGGGCCCCAGTGTTGAGGATCAGCAGGGTGGAGATGTTGTTTCCTACCCTCACCACATGAGTGCGTCCCGTCAGAAAGTCCAGGACCCAGGGCCTCCCGGGTGGCGCAGTGGTCTAGAGCACTGCATCGCAGTGCTAACTGCGCCACCAGAGTCTCTGGGTTCGACCCCAGGCTCTGTCGCAGCCGGCCGCGACCGGAGGTCCGTGGGGCGACGCACAATTGGGCTAGCGTCGTCCGGGTAAGGGAGGGTTTGGCCGGTAGGGATTTCCTTGTCTCATCGCGCTCCAGCGACTCCTGTGGCGGGCTGGGCGCAGTGCGTGCTAACCAAGGGGGCCAGGTGCACGGTGTTTCCTCCGACACATTGGTGCGGCTGGCTTCCGGGTTGGAGGCGCGCTGTGTTAAAGAAGCAGTGCGGCTTGGTTGGGTTGTGCTTCGGAGGACGCATGACTTTCGACCTTCGTCTCTCCCGAGCCCGTACGGGAGTTGTAGCGATGAGACAAGATAGTAATTACTAGCGATTGGATACCACGAAAATTGGGGAGAAAAGGGGATAACATTTAAAAAAAAAAAAAAAAAAAGAAAGTCCAGGTCCCAGTTGCACAGTGCGGGGTCGAGACCCAGGGTCTCGAGCTTAATGACGAGTTTTGAGGGTACTATGGTGTTAAATGCTGAGGTGTAGTTGATGAACAGCATTCTTACATAGGTATTCCTCTTGTCCAGATGGGTTAGGGCAGTGTGCAGTGTGATTGCAATTGCGTCGTCTGTGGACCTATTGGGGCGGTAAGCAAATTGAAGTGGGTCTAGGGTGTCAGGTAGGGTGGAGGTGATATGATCCTTGACTAGTCTCTAAAAGCACTTCATTATGACGGAAGTGAGTGCTACGGGGCGATAGTCGATTACCTCAGTTACCTTAGCTTTCTTGGGAACAGGAACAATGGTGGCCCTCTTGAAGCATGTGGGAACATCAGACTGGGATAGGGATTGATTGAATATGTCTGTAAACACACCAGCCAGCTGGTCTGCGCATGCTCTGAGGACGCGGCTAGGGATGCAGTCTGGGCCGGCAGCCTTGCGAGGGTTAACACGTTTAAATGTTTTACTCACGTTGGCTGTGGTGAAGGAGAGCCCGCAGGTTTTGGTACCGGGCCGTGTCGGTGGCACTGTATTGTCCTCAAAGCGAGCAAAGAAGTTGTTTAGTCTGTCTGGGAGCAAGACATCCTGGTCCGCGACGGGGCTGGTTTTCTTTTTGTAATCCGGGATTGACTGTAGACCCTGCCACATACCTCTTGAGTCTGAGCCGTTGAATTGCGACTCTACTTTGTCTCTATACTGACGCTTAGCTTGTTTGATTGCCTTGCGGAGGGAATAGCTACACTGTTTGTATTCGGTCATGTTTCCGGTCACCTTGCCCTGATTAAAAGCAGTGGTTCGCGCTTTCAGTTTTGCTCGAATGCTGCCATCAATCCACGGTTTCTGGTTGGGGAAGATTTTAATAGTCGCCGTGGGTACAACATCACCGATGCACTTGCTAATAAACTCTCTCACCGAATCAGCATATACATCAATATTGTGGTTCTATGTTCTATGTTGGCTGATGCAAAACCAGGCAGACAAGCAGAGCTTTGAACATGCTAGTGATGGGTTTTCCAGAATATCTTCTGCCACTACCCTTGTCTCTTTGTGATATGTCATAAAGTAGTCATAGTGCGTTATTGTCCCAGAAAGGAGAAATTGGCTGCCGCATAATAGAATAAAAAAACATACACTAGAAAAGACACAGAATCACCCAAAATATAAAGAGATGCTTAAACCATCACTTCCCTCCTAACCCTCACCTCCTCCTAACCCAAACCTCACCTCTCCTAACCCTCATCTCCCTAACCCTCATCTCCCTCCTAACCCTCATCTCCCTCCTAACCCTCACCTCCTCCTAACCCAAACCTCACCTCTCCTAACCCTCATCTCCCTAACCGTCATCTCCCTCCTAACCCTCATCTCCCTCCTAACCCTCACCTCTTCCTAACCCTCACCTCCCAACACTTACCTCTTCCTAACCCTCACCTCCCTCCTAACCCTCACCTCCCTCCTAACCCTCACCTCCATCCTAACATCACCTCCCTCCTAACTTCACCTCCCTCCTAACCCTCACCTCTTCCTAACCCTCACCTCTTCCTAACCATCACCTCTTCCTAACCCCCAGCTCCCTCCTAACATCACCTCCCTCCTAACATCACCTCCCTCCTAACCCTCACTTCCCTTCCAACCCTCACCTCCCTTCCAACCCTCACCTCTCCCCTAACCATCACCTCCCTCCCAACCATCACCTCCCTCCCAACCATCACCTCCCTCCCAACCATCACCTCCCTCCTAACCCTCACCTCCCTCCTAACCATCACCTCCCTCCCAACCATCACCTCCCTCCCAACCATCACCTCCCTCCCAGCCATCACCTCCCTCCCAACCATCACCTCCCTCCCAACCATCACCTCCCTCCCAACCATCACCTCCCTCCCAACCATCACCTCCATCCCAACCATCACCTCCCTCCCAACCATCACCTCCCTCCTAACCATCACCTCCCTCCCAACCATCACCTCCCTCCCAACCATCACCTCCCTCCCAACCATCACCTCCCTCCCAACCATCACCTCCCTCCCAACCATCACCTCACTCCCAACCCTCACCTCCCTCCTAACCATCACCTCCCTCCCAACCATCACCTCCATCCCAACCATCACCTCCCTCCCAACCATCACCTCCCTCCTAACCATCACCTCGCTCCTAACCATCACCTTCCTTCTAACCATCACCTCCCTCCCAACCATCACCTCCCTCCCAACCATCACCTCCCTCCTAACCATCACCTCCCTCCCAACCATCACCTCCCTCCCAACCATCACCTCCCTCCTAACCATCACCTCCCTCCCAACCATCACCTCCCTCCTAACCATCACCTCCCTCCCAACCACCACCTCCCTCCTATCTATCACCTCCCTCCTATCTATCACCTCCCTCCCAACCCTCACCTCCCTCCCAACCATCACCTCCCTTCTAACCATCACCTCCCTCCCAACCATCACCTCCCTCCCAACCATCACCTCCCTCCCAACCATCACCTCCCTCCCAACCATCACCTCCCTCCTAACCATCACCTCCCTCCCAACCATCACCTCCCTCCTAACCATCACCTCCCTCCCAACCATCACCTCCCTCCTATCTATCACCTCCCTCCTATCTATCACCTCCCTCCCAACCCTCACCTCCCTCCCAACCCTCACCTTCCTCCTAACCCTCACCTCTTCCTAACCCTCACTTCCCTCCTAACCCTCACGTCTTGCTAACCCTCACCTCTTCCTAACCCACAGCTCCCTCCTAACATCACCTCCCTCCTAACCCTCACCTCCCTCCTAACCCTCACCTCCCTCCTAACCCTCACCTCCCTTCCAACCCTCACCTCCCTCCTAACCATCACCTCCCTCCTAACCCTCACCTCCATCCTAACCATCACCTCCCTCCTAACCATCACCTCCCTCCTAACCATCACCTCCCTCCTAACCATCACCTCCCTCCTAACCCTCACCTCCCTCCTAACCATCACCTCCCTCCTAACCATCACCTCCCTCCTAACCATCACCTCCCTCCTAACCCTCACCTCCCTCCTAACCCTCACCTCCCTTCCAACCCTCACCTCCCTCCTAACCATCACCTCCCTCCTAACCATCACCTCCCTCCCAACCCTCACCTCCCTCCTAGCATCACCTCCCTCCTAACCCTCACCTCTTCCTAACCCTCACCTCTTCCTAACCCTCACTTCCCTCCTAACCCTCCCCTCTTCCTAACCCTCACTTCCCTCCTAATCCTCACCTCTTCCTAACCCTCACCTCCCTCCTAACCCTCACCTCCCTCCTAACCCTCACCTCCCTTCCAACCCTCACCTCCCTCCTAACCATCACCTCCCTCCTAACCCTCACCTCCCTCCTAACCCTCACCTCCCTTCCAACCCTCACCTCCCTCCTAACCCTCACCTCCCTCCTAACCATCACCTCCCTCCTAACCATCACCTCCCTCCTAACCCTCACCTCCCTTCCAACCCTCACCTCCCTCCTAACCATCACCTCCCTCCTAACCATCACCTCCCTCCTAACCATCACCTCCCTCCTAACCATCACCTCCCTCCCAACCCTCACCTCCCTCCTAGCATCACCTCCCTCCTAACCCTCACTTCTTCCTAACCCTCACCTCTTCCTAACCCTCACTTCCCTCCTAATCCTCACCTCTTCCTAACCCTCACCTCCCTCATAACCCTCATCTCCATCTTAACCATCACCTCTTAATCCTCTCCTCCCTCATAACCCTCACCTCCCTCCTAAACCTCACCACCCTCCTAACCCTCACCTCCTCCCAACCCTCACCTCCTCCCAACCCTCATCTCCTCCTAAACCTCACCTCCTCCCAACCCTCATCTCCTCCTAAACCTCACCTCCTCCCAACCCTCACCTCCCTCCTAAGACAGAAGATAGAGCTTTTGACACAGTGATGGATTTGCCAGAACAATCTTCTACCATTATCCTTTTAATTTCTTTAATAATAAGTCACAGTAGTTATCTTCATAGTAGATCTTTAAGAACACAGGACATTGCTTTCTTTTTTCTCTCCATTAATGTGTTGTCATGGATGTCAGTTTGTATTGACTGCTATAGGAGTGTTAAAAGCTGGATTAAATGGAGACTGCCTCACCTCCGTTGTCGGACAGTTTCCCGCGATAGATCTTGTCCTCCACCACATCAGTCCAGTAGAGGGTGTTCTGGCTGAGGTGGAAGTCCAGAGCGATGGTGTTCCTCAGGTTAGGCACCAACACGCTGAACTCTCCCTTGTGGAGGTCAATACGACGGATCTCATGACGGTTGGAGAAGATGATGAACGGCTTGAAAGGATCTGAGGGGAGAAGTTCTTCTAGGTCAGGATGTATAGTCAGAGAGGAAACACTCAGGGCCCAACCATAACCACTGAGAGACCGGGTAGTACTACTGAGTAATACTGTAGTTTAGCCAAAGAGCAATATTTAAAAGACCTTCGCTACACCACACATTCAATCATTATTTTCTCTATCTCTTTTCTATTTCTCCACTACACGACTCCCCTGTTTCCCTCCTCCCCTCTCTCCTTCTCTCCTCTCCCCAAACCCCCCATCCCCTCCCCTGATCCCTCGCCATCCTCTCTCCTCATCAGTACTCTTGCAGCTCTCCATATCAGCCTCCAGTTCATTTCCATTTTAGCAGGACCACGCCTATTTTCTAGTTCTCTATTACCTTATCCCCCTCCCATTCTTCCTCCTCTCCCCTTTTTCCTCCTCTCCCATTCTTCCTCCTCTCCCATTCTTCCTCCTCTCCCATTCTTCCTCCTCTCCCATTCTTCCTCCTCTCCCCTTCTCACCAGTGCTCTTGCAGCTCTCCATATCTGTCTCCAGCTCCCAGCCCTCATAGCAAGAACACTTGACACTGCTCTTCTCCTGCTCACACTTCTGGCTGCACTTGAGGTGCTTGGCACAGAGGTTCATGATGTTGCAGGTTTTGTTGTCGGCGCCCAGCTCCATGCCCAGGGGGCAGGAACACATGAAGCCTTCCCCAGGGATGATGGAGCAGTTGTGGCTGCAGCCGCCGTTGTCTATGGAGCACAGGTCTGTGGAGGGTAGAGAAGTAGAGAGTGAGAGAGAGGGGGGGTAATCAATCAGATGTGACGTTAGAGGCAATTCCTACCTTGACTGAGGTGGTAGGGTTATGGGTAGGGAGAGTGAGTAAGTGAAAGTGTGAGACAGTGTATTCTTACCACAGAGTTTCTCGTCTGAGCCATCAGGGCAGTCGTCAGTGCCGTCACACAGCTTCTCAGCGGGAAGACAGACAGAGGCGTTGGTGGCACAGACGTGGTGGGACAGCTTACATACCAACGCCTCACAGTTGTCCTCATCAGAACTGTCCTCACAGTCACTGTCCCCATCACACACCCAGGCCTTACTGATACACCGAGCTGGGGACAGAAGTCACGTCTTACATATACAACAGGCTGAGGAGATAACCAGCCAAAATCACACCCGGGCCTTATTGATACAACAGGCTGAGGAGATAACCAGACAACATCACACCCAGGCCTTATTGATACAACAGTCTGAGGAGATAACCAGACAACATCACACCCAGGCCTTATTGATACAACAGGCTGAGGAGATAACCAGACAACATCACACCCAGGCCTTACTAATACAACAGGCTGAGGAGATAACCAGACAACATCACACCCAAGCCTTACTAATACAACAGGCTGAGGGACAATGAAACATCATGACAACATGAAAAGAGACACCAATCTGGTGTTCATTAGGTTCAACTCTTAATAGAGAAACATAGATGTGCCCTTGAGATGGTTTGTGATGGCTGATATGGCATACTGTGACTGCTGCTATGAAATAAATCTAAATAACTGCAGTGATTCAGTCTGTTTGTGAGTGCTGCTGGCCGTGTTAATCCCCTGTGCATCCAGGGGTCACGCATGAGTCAACCAAGGGGTCCAAGGGTCAAACAAGGGGTCAAAACCATCCTCGTTTTCAGAGAGCAGATGGTTGTCATATACTTCACTGCAAGCCCCTTGAGATAACAAGCTCTCTTAAGTGTGTGTGTGTGTGTGTGTGTGTGTGTGTGTGTGTGTGTGTGTGTGTGTGTGTGTGTGTGTGTGTGTGTGTGTGTGTGTGTGTGTGTGTGTGTGTGTGTGTGTGTGTGTGTGTGTGTGTGTGTGTGTGTGTGTGTCCGCCCAGACAATACTTGCCCAATTATTTACGGCATGAAGACTCCCTGACTTGTCACTGATTAAACTCATGAGGACAGAAAAGACCATGGCACACACTTCCTGAATCCTAACTGACTGATCTGACTAGAATACTAAAGGCCAAACACTCAGTTAGCCAATAGCAAAGAGGAAGAGACAGGGAGAGAGAGTGGTTTGCCAATTGCACTTGAGGGCTGAAAAGGCCACCACACACTCACCAGAGTTCCGGCAGCTGAACTTGACGGCTGGGTCACACATGTGTGTCACTCCCTCACAGTCGCTCTCATCACTCAGATCCATGCAGTCTGTGTCCCCGTCGCAGCGCCAGCGCATGGGGATGCACAGGCTGTCCATGCGACACTGGAACTCATCCACGTGGCAACCACCTGGAGGACGCGTTGCTAGGGAGATACAGGGAGAGAGATCCGAGTTCCATTCACATTTTTTACATATGAGTCATTTAGCAGACACTCTTATCCAGAGTGACTTACAGTTAGTGCATTCAACTAAAGACAACCACACATCACAGTAGTAGCCAATAGCAGAGGGGAATAGAGCATGGTGAGCAACAGAGAAAGCACACTTTCATTAGATAATCGAGTGAGAGAGAGAGAGAGAGAGAGATGGTTGTGAGGTCTGTGGTCCGCTCACCAACCAATAATTCACAAAATGGGACAAACACTAAATTGAGACTCTGCATGCAGAATTCTGCAAAAATATCCTCTGTGTACAACGTAGAACACCAAAGAATGCATGCAGAGCAGAATTAGGCCGATACCCGCTAATTATCAAAATCCAGAAAAGAGCTGTTAAATTCTACAACCACCTAAAAGGAAGCGATTCCAAAACCTTCCAAAACAAAGCCATCACCTACAGAGAGATGAACCTGGAGAAGAGTCCACTAACCAAGCTGGTCCTGGGGCTCTGTTCACAAACACAAACAGACCCCACAGAGCCCCAGGACAGCAGCACAATTAGACCCAACCAAATCATGAGAAAACTAAAATATAATTACTTGACACATTGGAAAGAATTAACAGAAAAACAGAGCTAACTAGAATGCTATTTGGCCCTAAACAGAGAGTACACAGTGGCAGAATACCTGACTACTGTGACTGACCCAAACTTAAGGAAAGCTTTGACTATGTACAGACTCAGTGAGCATATCCTTGCTATTGAGAAAGGCCGCCGTAGGCAGACCAGGCTCCCAAGATAAGACAGGCTATGTGCACCACCGCCCACAAAATGAGGTGGAAACTGAGCTGCACTTCCTAACCTCCTGCCAAATGTATGACCATATTAGAGACACATATTTCCCTCAGATTACACAGATGCACAAAGAATAAAAAAATAAAAAAACTATTTTGATAAACTCCCATATTTACTGGGTGAAATACCACAGTGTGCCATCACTGCAGCAAGATTTGTGACCTGTTGCCACAAGGAAAGGTCAACCAGTGAAGAACAAACACCATTGTAAATACATCCCATATTTATGCTTATTTATTTTCCTTTTTGTACTTTAACCATTTGTACATCGTTACAACACTGTATATATACATAATATGACATTTGTAATGTCTTTATTCTTTTGAAACTTCTGTGAGTGTAATGTTTACTGTAATTTTTTTGGTTTATTTCACTTTTGTATATTATCTACTTCACTTGCTTTGGCAAGAGAGAGAGTGACAGAGAGAGCGAGACAGAGAGAGACAGAGTGAAAAAGAGAGAGACAGAGTGAAAGAGAGAGAGAGAGACAGAGACAGAGACAGAGACAGAGAGACAGAGAGAGAGAGAGAGACAGAGAGAGAGAGAGAGACAGTGACAGAGAGAGAGACAGGGACAGAGACAGAGAGAGAGAGAGAGAGAGAGAGAGAGAGAGAGAGACAGAGAGACAGAGAGAGACAGAGAGAGACAGAGAGAGAGAGAGAGAGAGAGAGAGAGAGAGAGAGTGACAGAGAGAGTGACAGAGAGAGCGAGACAGAGAGAGACAGAGTGAAAGAGAGAGAGACAGAGTGAAAGAGAGAGAGACAGAGTGACAGAGCATTTATGGACAACAGTGTCTACCCAGAGAGTGACCCCTTAACAAAACTGGCCCAAAAGCACAAGATTGAAATTAACACAAGTGATCTGGCCCCAAGGGCAACATTTTGACAGCTGGAGGTGAATAATAAAAATGCATACTGTACATCAACTACTGGCGGATTGAGTTCGAAGGTCAGAGAAAGATGGAATGCGAACGAACATTGGAAAGAGACTTCACTTTAGCTGAAAACTTAACCTTTGTAAAAGACCTCAAACAAAGAAAAAAACTTAACCAACTTTAACCATTCAATAATAGAGGCAAAAACGTTCATAACACACAACTCCATTAAATATGGCAACCTAAGCCAGTTAGTCATTGACATGTAGGTCTGCAGGGTTAGACTGGGTTAAGTCTCCAAATGGTTCTCTGTAAAAAACAAACAATGACAAACTGTTCTGTTCTGTCTCACAGACATCATCGCCTGATGTTAGAGGAAGATTAAGGACATCATTAAGGAAGTGGAATAATGAAATCCCTCCATAGATGGGTCAGTAGTTGACATAGATGGGTCAATAGTTGACATAGATGGGTCAGTAGTTGACATAGATGGGTCAGTAGTTGACATAGATGGGTCAGTAGTTGACATAGGACACAATATATGAGAGAAGGGACCTGGGGAAGGCAATAGTATTGCTTTTCTTCCATTACTAATGACTTCCAGAGGGTTCGGTATGCATACACGCATGCAAACGCAGACGAACACACACACACACACACACACACACACACACACACACACACACACACACACACACACACACACACACACACACACACACACACACACACACACACACACACACACACACACACACACACACACACACACACACACACACACACACTCACTCACAGGATTCAAAGACAGACATATGCATGAGCACACACACGTGCACACGTGCACACAAACACACACACCTCTCCCCTGTCATTACAGGGCAGGCCAACTTCTAAGCAATTAACTCCTATCTCAAATCCAAACTGTGCTGAAGAAAAAAAGAGAGAGAGTGTTAGAGAGAGTTAGAGAGAGAGCATTAGAAAGAGTGCGAGCGAGTTAGAGAAAGAGTGCGAGCGAGTTAAAGAGAGACAGTTAGAGAGCGAGTGACAGAGTTAAAGAGTGTGTATGTGAGAGAGTTAGAGTCTGAGAGAGAGAGAGAGAGAGAGAGAGAGAGAGAGAGAGAGAGAGAGAGAGAGAGAGAGAGAGAGAGAGAGAGAGAGAGGGCTTTGGAAGCTCTGCCTGGCCTCCTCTGAACTCCGCCACAGCCTCACAGAAGTCATTACCAGTTAGTCATTACCAGTTAGTCATTGCCGGTTAGCCATTACCGGTTAGTCATTACCGGTTAGTCATTACCAGTTAGTCATTACCAGTTAGCCATTACCAGTTAGCCATTACCAGTTAGCCATTACCAGTTAGCCATTACCAGTTAGCCATTGCTGGTTAGTCATTACTGAGTCATTACCGGTTAGTCATTACCGGTTAGTCATTACCGGTTAGTCATTACCGGTTAGTCATTACATGTTAGTCATTACTGGTTGGTCATTATTTAGTCATTATCAGTTAGTCATTACCGGTTAGTCATGACCTGTTAGTCATTGCTGGTTGGCCATTACCGAGTCATTGCCAGTTAGTCATGACCGGTTAGTCATGACCTGTTAGTCATTACCGGTTAGTCATTATCTAGTCATTACCGGTTGGTCATTATCTAGTCATTACCGGTTAGTCATTACCTAGCCATTACCCTTTAGTCATTATAGAGCCATTACCGGTTAATCATTATCGAGTCTTTACCAGTTAGTCATTACATAATCAGTACCGGTAAGTCATTAGAGTCATTGCCCTTTAGTCATCACAGTCATTACCAGTTAGACATTACCAAGTCATCAACAGTTAGTCATTACCTAGTCAATACCGGTTAGTCATTACAGATTCATTACAGGTAGTCATTACCAAGCCCCTCACCGCCTAACCAGAGACACTGCTTACCTCCCAACCCCTCTGGCTAAAATGTCAAACAAGTAAACCATCCCTTTAACACCCCTGGCCAGCTCTTTCAACTCCAGCCTTTAATACCCCTGGCCAGCTCTTTCAACTCCAGCCATTAACCCCCCTGGCCAGCTCTTTCAACTCCAGCCATTAACCCCCCTGGCCAGCTCTTTCAACTCCAGCCTTTAACACCCCTGGCCAGCTCTTTCAACTCCATCCTTTAACACCCCTGGCCAGCTCATTCAACTCCAGCCATTAACACGACTGGCCAGCTCATTCAACTCCAGCCATTAACACCCCTGGCCAGCTCATCCAACTCCAGCCTTTAACACCCCTGGCCAGCTCTTTCAACTCCAGCCATTAACACCCCTGGCCAGCTCTTTCAACTCCAGCCTTTAACACCCCTGGCCAGCTCTTTCAACTCCAGCCTTTAACACCCCTGGCCAGCTCTTTCAACTCCAGCCTTTAGCACCCCTGGCCAGCTCTTTCAACTCCAGCCTTTAACACCCCTGGCCAGCTCTTTCAACTCCAGCCATTGTTTAGACTTCAGCGGACTTCACTTTCTTTTCAGAAACAGTATCTAGAATGAAGGGAAGTTGGATGTGACCAGCTATCATATTAAACAATGCAACTGCATGATTTCAGCCATACTGAAGAGTTTAGTTTGAGATCTGCCTGAAAGCTCAGCTAACCGCAAAGCATAAACATATCCCCGAGAGCAGCAACATTAAGGATTAGTTTAAAGTGATGTCCTGGGGTGATGGGGCAGGCTGAGACATGCAGACATTACAGAAAGCATAGCCAGCAGAACACTGAACCTTTCAACGTTCTAACAAACATTCATTCTACAAACTCCAGCAGTTTGTGGAATGACATATACACAACCTGACATATGATACAGGCATTTAATGTGGTGATAGTTTACTAGTATACTAAAAAAGGACAAATATACCGTATACCCTCCTTCATATGAAGAGCAATAGCATCTGCAACGCAGACTGGGAGAATCATGCAACCCCATGAATTTCACTATGAGCTCAACATCCTGCCGTGTGTACTATAAAGGAGAGTACGGTGCTCTCCATCAGCGCCATACGGGTGGTACAGTAAAGAGCAATACTAGTCCATATTCTTTTCAGATCACGAACATCCGCTCTGAGGTGTTGGAAGCCAGGGTCAGGCACAGTGCAGCGGCAGTACCAGTATCAGTGCTCACCCTGGTTGGTACAGTTGGCGTGGGTCTCGTCGCTGTAGTCTCCACAGTCATTGTCCCCGTCACAGGTCCAGTACTCAGGGATGCAGCGGCCGCTGTTACACTTAAACTGAACACTGGAGCAGGAGTGGCTGCAGCCAGCCTCATCACTGTTGTCACCACAGTCGTTGTCTGAACACACACACGAGAGAGAGACAGAGAGAGAGACAGAGAGAAAAAGACAGAGAGAGAGAGAGAGAGAGAGAGACAGAGACAGAGACAGAGACAGAGAGAGAGAGAGAGAGAGAGAGAGAGAGAGAGAGAGAGAGAGACAGAAAGAGAGAGAGACAGAGACAGAGACAGAGAAGGCGCACACACACACACACACAGGTAACATTTATTATTAAATAAATAAATAAATAAATATATATATATTTTTTTTAATTAAGAACTTTCATGAATAAGCCATTATAAACGCTTAAATAAATGCTTAATACACTCGTATACAGGTTATAAATGCTTAGGAATGGTAATACTTACAATGCTTGAAGGAGACATAATGCCTAGTTAAATAATAGTTAAATAAATAATGCTCACCGTTATCACAGCGCCAGTTGACGTTGATGCAACGTCCGTTGGCACAGGTGAACTGGGTGAGGGGGAAGCAGGTGGGGTAGGCTGGGGGAGGAGAGAGGGAACCTTTCAAAATGGCGTCCTAGAAATACCATCATGGGCAACAAACAGACCTCTCTTGGCCCACTTGAAACTAAGTAGTGGAAGTGTCTAAAACCCCAAACGGGGTTTTCCAACACACACACAAATGCATCATAGCTAAAATGTTGCAGTATGTCTGGGTTGGATGTGGTGACTGCTCTGAGTTTTAGGAAATTAACAAACTGTCTGTCAGGTATGAAGAGTGCAGTGATTTTATTTTGAAACGCTGTGACCATGCGCAACATTTTGCCCGGAGTTCTAGCTTTCCATTGGAGCTGGAGATTCACCATGTTCGGGTGGCAGGTGACGTCAGTTAAAAAAAAGCCAGCATTAATATCCACTGTGGATCATCCAGCTCTGGCTCCTCTCTCCCATTGCTTGCAACAAATTCACGGATTTGAGGGAGGAGAGAGAGAAATCTTTCCAGAACTCTGCCACGAGACAGCCATCTCACCTCATTGTGAAATATCAAGTCGCCGTATTCTGTCTGGTATTCCTCCAATAACTGGCAGAATTGCCGTGATTCAGTTCCCTCCCAATTATAATGTTCACCAGGCGCACGACTTGCTGCATCACATTCTGTAAGTCACAGTCTGAGTTTAGCCACAAGTGCTTCCTGATGAATGATACAATAAAACCTAACAAAGGGAATATCCTCTCTTTCTCATCAGGCCATTGAGTCCCTTCTCCTTCCCTCGCATGTTTGGGGCGCCGTCAGTGCATACAGATACCAGATTTGACAGTCAATATTATTAACAGCAAAACATGTAACAAGGGCTTTCAGAATATCCTCTCCTCGTGTTTGTCCCTGAAGGGGAAGTAAACATAAAAGTTCCTTTATGAACGTCTCGTTTTGAAGGTAGCAGACCAAAACACATAATTGGGCAATGTCACTTATAGTACATCAGTGCGTTCATCAAGCGGAATACTGAAACACGGCGCCACGGATATGTCAGTAATCAGTTGCTTACCGATGTCCTCGTCGATGTCTTCTATGCGTCTTGTTATGGTCGAGTCTGAGAGTTGCAGTCCCTTAATTTGCTTTAGGATCGGACCCTTTTTTTCAATTTTGGCCTTAAATGACATACCCAAATCTAACTGCCTGTAGCTCAGGCCCTGAAGCAAGGATATGCATATTCTTGATACCATTTGAAAGGAAACACTTTGAAGTTTGTGTAAATGTGAAATTAATGTAGGAGAATATAACACATTAGATCTGGTAAAAGTTGTATTTTTTTAATCATCTTTGAAATGCTAGCGAAAGGCCACAATGTATTATTCCAGTTTAGGCGCAATTTATATGTTGGCCACTAGTTGTCAGCAATGTATGTGCAACGTTTTAGACTGATCCATTGAACTATTGCATTTCTGTTCAAAATGTTGTATCAAGTCTGCCCAAATGTGCCTAATTGGTTTATTGATACATTTTCAAGTTCATAACTGTGCACTCTCCTCAAACAATAGCATGGCATTATTTCACTGTAATAGCTACTGTAAATTGGACAGTTCAGTTAGATTAACAAGAATTTAAGCGTTCTGCCCATATCAGATATGTCTATGTCCTGGGAAATGTTCTTGTTGCTTATAACCTCATGCTAATCACATTAGTGCACGTTAGCTCAACTGTCCCATGGGGGGGGTCACCGATCCCGTAGAGGATTTATAAAATAGCATACAATATTTTGGCTGAGGCCAAAAACATTATTTGACAATCTTTGCGTCTGTGAAGGCCTTGTTTCTCGCAAGTATCCATGCAATCTCATATGTTGCCTCTGTCGTTTTCTCTGCAACAGTGCTAGATCTGTCCATCATTTTTGGTTGTCATTTGAGATGTCCTTTGAGTTGCTCTATTTTGTTGTTTCTGAGGTTGCTTTGTGGCGGATATGTTTTGTCAAAGTGGGCATGGTGTGAATGGAAATGTCGCTCTAAATATGCTCGTTAATAACAATTGACTGCCTTCTGGCAAATAAAACAAAGTGAGCTAGTCCCATCACGCAGTACCAAAAAATACGTTTCTGTGCATTTCTCTTGGAACTTTCTGTGTTCTTCTTGAATCGACCATATCCTTCTCTAGCCACCAGAGCCACGTTAGATACGTTAGCTAGCTGCATTTCCCTGCCGCCATCTTCCTGGTTTTCTTGGTTCTTCAGTGGTTGTTTGTTCATAGCCGTCACGTTGTTCTCCAGCTTTTCCCCCTCGTTTTCATTGTCAATAGATTTACGTTTCTTTTTTACAATAAATCGTCCCATGTCGACCAGACTGCAAAATTAGCTAGTAGCAAACTGATATGTGTCGGTCGCTGTAGCTGATCAGCTGCATTCTATTTCGGCAAGCGTTCTATTTTGGCCTTTCTGTTTAACAGCTGCACTATACTGCCATCTATCTGCCGTCCAGGGAACAATCAACATATTCAATGAAATGATTCAGGCCAGTATTAAACACATTGAATTGAAATTGTATCATTGCTATGTATTATGAATGTAAAATCACAGCGAGCCGCAAGAGTTCCTGCGGTCGCGCAATGAGTACCACTGGGCTAAAGCATAAATATACATCTGGTGACCAGGCTTCAGGTATAGTGAGATGAATTTCCAACGAAACACTACCAAGCAAAATATAGAATGCTACAGAGGTGATGTGTGATGAGATAAGGACCCACCACAGGAGGCCGGCTCGTCAGAACGGTCCCCACAGTCATCATCCAGGTCACATGTCCAGGAAGTGGGGATGCAGCGCCCACTGGCACACGCATACTGGTTGGGTGGGCACGTACGAGCTTGAAGGGGGTGGAAGATAATAGCATTATAGAGAGATGGGAAAGGTGTGTGTGTGTATGTGTGTATGTGTGTGTGTGTGTGTGTGTGTGTGTGTGTGTGTGTGTGTGTGTGTGTGTGTGTGTGTGTGTGTGTGTGTGTGTGTGTGTGTGTGTGTGTGTGTGTGTGTGTGTGTGCAGTATTGAGGAGTAGTTAACTACATGCAGTTCAACTAATAATGTAACTACATTTTGCAGTAGCTTGGTGGTAGTTAAACTAAATTCTAATGTTGGTAGTGTTTCCAGTAGTTAATGACTTTTTTGCCATGTAGCAGTGTAGCTAACTACAGGAACTACACACTACCTTTTACCATGTAGCGGTGTAGCTAACTACTGCAACTACACACTACTGTTTTACCATGTAGCGGTGTAGCTAACTACTGCAACTACACACTACTGTCTTACCATGTAGCGGTGTAGCTAACTACTGAAATTACACACTACTGTTTTACCATGTAGCGGTGTAGCTATCTACTGGAACTACACACTACTGTTTTACCATGTAGCGGTGTAGCTAACTACTGGAACTACACACTACTGTTTTACCATGTAGCGGTGTAGCTAACTACTGGAACTACACACTACTGTTTTACCATGTAGCGGTGTAGCTAACTACTGGAACTACACACTACTGTTTTACCATGTAGCGGTGTAGCTAACTACTGCAACTACACACTACTGTTTTACCATGTAGCGGTGTAGCTAACTACTGGAACTACACACTACTGTTTTACCATGTAGCGGTGTAGCTAACTACTGCAACTACACACTACTGTTTTACCATGTAGCGGTGTAGCTAACTACTGGAACTACACACTACTGTTTTATGCAAAAATAACAGAAAATACGGGTGAAATAGGCATCCGACCTGCCTAATTCGGACTTGAAACATAGTTTTTGTGTTCAATGGGCTAAATTACACATTATGTTAGGTGTGTGTACCTGAGCAGGTAGTATTGGACTCATCCTCATCGCTTCCACAGTCATTGTCCCCGTCACAGAGCCAGCGCAGGGGGATACAGCGGTTATTCTGGCACTTGAACCGGTCCGATGGACACGTGTGCAGGTCTGGAGGAGAGAAAAGAAAGACAGTAGGATTAGAATGTTAGAATTAGAAAGTTAGATCAATAGAATTAGAATGTTATATTTAGAATGTTAGATCAATAGAATTAGAATGTTATAATTAGAATGTAAGATCAATATAATTAGAATGTTATAATTAGAAAGTTAGATCAATAGAATTAGAATGTTATAATTAGAATGTAAGATCAATAGAATTAGAATGTTATAATTAGAATGCAAGATTAATAGAATTAGAATGTTATAATTAGAATGTAAGATCAATAGAATTAGAATGTTATAATTAGAAAGGGGATTTTCATTAACTGTAAGTTCATAAAGCTGACTTTACACATCTATAAGCACATTATGTTTTAGGATGCTGGAGCTTCTGCTGCTCTGACTGCTCTGTCATGCACTGGAAGTGGAACTTTCATGTATACACAGAGAAATCCTAGTTTTACTAATTGTCGCATGAAAAGAGAGATGGATGGAGAAACTATGGGCCTTTTTAACAATCAATGGATATTTAATATTCAATTGATGCATGTTTCAAAGAAGAGGCAGTATTAGTGCTGGATCAGCTTTAAACAAAGCTCATGCTCTGCTGCTGCTCCTACTCAGCTCATGATTCTCAACTGTGCGTGTCATGCATTGTTGTTATTGTTGTTGCTGTTGTTGTTGTTGTGTGTGTGTGTGTTGCTCAGTAACCATGGTGAAGGAGTGGTGGTGTGACACTACTCACGGCAGAGCTCAGGCGCCTCGTCGCTGTTGTCCAAACAGTCGTTGTCACCGTCACACTTCCATCGCTCCTGGATACAGCGGTTGTTCTTACAGGCAAACTCCCCTGGCTGACACTGAGGAGGAGGGATGTAGGTGGGGTTGGCTGGGGAGAGGAAAGGAGGAGACTGTTACGGATACTCTAGTAGAGCAACGTCTCTCAATCTCAGCTGTTCATATTCTGGAAATATGGGATGCATTTATCTACTTATGAGGGCTATTAGAACCAATTCAGCTGAAGAAAGCAGGTCTGAGACATTCGTTTCCCCACTCACCAGCTTAAACATGGACATTCCATACAGCATCCCAGATCAACTTAAAATTATATTTTAACATATTCTAATTGAGACCATCCCAATAGATACCTTTACAGGTGACATTGTCGTCATCCAGTATCTGGTCGTCAGCACAGCCACAGGACCTGCCATCAGGGATAGCCAGACACAGACTGCTGCAGCCTCCGTTTTTCACACGACACAGGTTGGTGCCTACAGAAACACCAACAGAAGACAGCAGACAGGGCCGTTAGCATTGTTACCAAGCTAATTTCCTATTTAGGCCATTAAAGTATTCATTTATTCATGCATTCATTCATTCACATCTAGGCTTGCTAAATCACTGACATGTTATAACCTTTTACGAAATTTGACAAGAAGTTTTGGCATGTGTTATGATGACACTTTATGACTTGCTTGTTCAATGTCTTGTATAGTTTTACCTAGTGTTACCCATTTAGTGTTACCTAGCATTATCCATATAGTACTTTCAATTAAAGTTACCTTGCTGCTGGTGAGCGTCATACACGCGGATCTCAAAGAGGGGTGGTCGTTCATTGCGGAGCAGCGTGACAGTGCTGGTGGTTGTGTCCAGTTTGAAGATGCTGCCGCCACGGTACTCGTTCCAAAACAGGAAGTGCTTGTAGTGACACAGGCCGAAGGCGTGGTTCAGCTCATTTCCCTCGTACACCATCTGACCAATGAGAGAGAGAAAATGATCATATGACACAGATCATGGTCATGGTTAAGGTCAAAACCATAGAATCCTTTTTTGTATATATATATTTTGGTAGTATTTGCTGACACTTGATTTAGACCGTTTGGTAATCAGATGGGATATAGGCAGGTGGGAGAAACAGTAGGAGTGTGGATGTGGAGATTGAACCTCGGTCTCTGGTGGGGAGATTTGTACATGTGTGATCATTAGGGTTAGGTCTAGGCTTAGTAAGCAGTCTAACTGACCTTGCGCTCTGTGGTGTTGAGGTAAACCATCTCGATACGGTCGTAGTATGCGTCCACCCAGTACAGGATGCCCTGCGGGATGTCCAGACTCAGGCCGTTGGGCCACAGCACTGTCTTACTGGTCAGCAGGACCTGGTCATGCGAGCCGTCCATCCACGCCTTCTTGATCTTCCCTCGGTTAGTCTTCTTGGGGTCCTCCTCCCAGTCTGTCCAGTACATCCACCTGGAACACAATCACACTTTCTGTTAGAGCAATACTACATTTGCAAACTTCCAGTAACTTTCCTGAACTTCACAGGTTTTCCAGAAATCCCCCAAAAAAGTGTTCCCCCCAGGAATCACACACCAGCATTTCTGGAAAACTTAGGAATTTGGGGAAATGTACAGAAATATTACAATACATTCTCATAGGGTGATGTCTCTGTGTGAGATGTATACTATAGCAAAAGAACATAAGGAGGGCATAATGTCTGACCCGTGCTGGGGGTCCACTACGATGGCACGGGGGTGGGTCATCTTGCCCTCAATGAGGGTCTTGCGTGTCTGAGAGGCTTTCTCCAACCTGGCCACACTGATGGTCTTCATGGGCCCGTCGTCTGTCCAGTATAGGTTACCTGCCATCCAGTCTACCGCTATCCCCTCCACGGTGTGGATGCCTGAGGGAAGGAAAGAAGGGAGGAAGGGACAGAGAGAGGGAGAGAGTGACTGTCTAATAGGGCTTTGTCTTGGCAGGGACCTCATGATATAATTTTTATCACAATTCCTAGGTAACTATCTGATACATCTCATGATTCTATACGCATCACGGTTCTATATGAATTGCGATTTGATTTTGTAATAGGGTGGAACAGAGGGTTGTTGTGATGCATTTCATGTTAAATACTATGGTACTAGATCAGTCCTTACCGTCCTTTAGTATGGTGTCTCTCTCTGTGCCATCGATCTTCTGCCGTCCAATTATGTAACTCACGGCGTCAGCGAAGTAGATGAATTCGCTCTCGGCATGGAAGTCCAGCGCCCTCGGGTTCATCAGATTCTCAATAGGGATCATGTACTCGTCTGGGACCTTGGCATTCATGTCCATGCCACGGATGATGCCAGGGCGACCCTTACCGTACACCAGGAACAACTCGTGTTCAGGTTCTGCAGAGGGAACATCAGAAAACATTACATCATTGTCAAGGGAACATCGCTGAACAGTTAGTTACAAGATTGGAGAAACACAACAATGAGACCTTTCTGTCCGAAGAGTATGTCGAAGTTATGTAAATGGTACATTTTCTTGCTTCGAGAGATTATATTCAACTCATATTGCTACTACATAAATTGCAGGTCTGTTCTGAATGGAGTTCTATGCTGAGTTGAGATTTTTTATTTTTATTTTTATTTCACCTTTATTTAACCAGGTAGGCTAGTTGAGAACAAGTTCTCATTTGCAACTGCGACCTGGCCAAGATAAAGCATAGCAGTGTGAACAGACAACAACACAGAGTTACACATGGAGTAAACAATAAACAAGTCAATAACATGGTAGGAAAAAGAGAATCTATATACAATGTGTGCAAAAGGCATGAGGTAGGCAATAAATCGAATAATTACAATTTAGCAGATTAACACTGGAGTGATAAATCATCAGATGATCATGTGCAAGAAGAGATACTGGTGTGCAAAAGAGCAGAAAAGTAAATAAATAAAAGCAGTATGGGGGGTGAGGTAGGTAAATTGGGTGGGTAGTTTACAGATGGACTATGTACAGCTGCAGCGATCGGTTAGCTGCTCGGATAGCAGATTTTTAAAGTTGTTGAGGGAGATAAAAGTCTCCAACTTCAGAGATTTTTGCAATTCGTTCCAGTCGCAGGCAGCAGAGAACTGGAAGGAAAGGCGTCCAAATGAGGTTTTGGCTTTAGGGATGATCAGTGAGATACACCTGCTGGAGCGCGTGCTACGGGTGGGTGTAGCCATCGTGACCAGTGAACTGAGATAAGGCGGCACTTTACCTAGCATAGCCTTGTAGATGACCTGGAGCCAGTGGGTCTGACGACGAACATGTAGCGAGGGCCAGCCGACTAGGGCATACAGGTCGCAGTGGTGGGTCGTATAAGGTGCTTTAGTAACAAAACGGATGGCACTGTGATAAACTGCATCCAGTTTGCTAAGTAGAGTATTGGAAGCTATTTTGTAGATGACATCGCCGAAGTCGAGGATCGGTAGGATAGTCAGTTTTACTAGGGTAAGTTTGGCGGCGTGAGTGAAGGAGGCTTTGTTCCGGAATAGAAAGCCGACTCTAGATTTGATTTTGGATTGGAGATGTTTGATATGAGTCTGGAAGGAGAGTGCTGTTGTGCTGTTGTGTGTGGTTTCCATGCTATGCTCAGTGTGTGGCATTAAACTAAATTAAATTGTAGAAAGTACTCACTCTTGCAGGACTTCCCATCGCTGCCCAGGCTGAATCCAGAGCGACAGCGGCAGGTCCAGGTCTTGTGGCTGTTCCCCAGCAGACAGAGGTCTGAGCAGCCTCCTGGCTTCTTAAACTGGTCCGGGGCACACGCATGACTCTTCTCTCTCACTGGGCACCAGGGGACAAGAAAGGGGTCAGGAGGCAGTGGTCAGAAGCAAATGATCAGCACTAGGCACCAACATGGCTACAACTAGATGCAGAGAGGTAGATACTCTTCTGGACTCCTCCAACCAGGATTTCAGGAAAACGGTACCATCATTTTGCTACCCTAGGCATGTATCTACATGGAGGTTGGCGTGTCTGGTGGTACACGTGCAGGGCTGGAACAAAAGCCTGTGCACACTACGTTCCAAACTTCATGGCAAAGATTGCCCCATTCCTACAGCGGCTGTTCTGGATACATACATGGGGGTTTGTGGGTGTGAACCTACCTGGGGGTTGGCGTCTCTGATGGTATACGTGCAGGGCGGCGCCGCGGTCCATCCTGGTAACCACCGTGTAGTCAGAGGAGTTGAAACGGTTGATCCGGATCACACTGGTCTTAGCGGGGTTCAGGTTGCCTTCGTCTGAGTTGGTGGCGTACAGGTAGTTCTCAAACACCGTCAGCCCATAAAGGTGTTCAATCTAACAGAATTACAACAGAAACACAGTCCGAGTTGGTGTCTGTATGTGTATTGTGTATGTGTGTATGTGTGTGTGTCCTCACCAGCAGGCCTTGTATGATGGTATGTCTGTTCTTGCCTTCGTAGTCCACCACCTCTACGTAGTCCAGGTAGGCATCAGCCCAGTAGACCAGCCTGTTGACCAGGTCCAGGGTGATACCGTGGGGGAACACGATCTTACTATCCACCAGCTTGGTCCGGTTCTGACCGTCCATGTCACAACGCTCCACCTTGGGAGTCTGACCGTAGTCCGTGAAGAATACCTTCCTGTAGAGAGCGAGGGGAGGTAGAGGAGCGAGGGGAGGTAGAGGAACGAGGGGAGGTAGAGGAGCGAGGGGAGGTAGAGGAGCGAAGGGAGGTAGAGAAACGAGGGGAGGTAGAGGAACAAGGTGAGGTAGAGGAGAGAGGGGAGGTAGAGGAGCGAAGGGAGGTAGAGGAGCGAAGGGAGGTAGAGGAGCGAAGGAAGGTAGAGGAGCAAAGGGAGGTAGAGGAGCGAGGGGAGGTAGAGGAGCGAAGGGAGGTAGAGGAGCGAAGGGAGGTAGAGGAGCAAAGGGAGGTAGAGGAGCGAAGGGAGGTAGAGGAGCGAAGGGAGGTAGAGGAGCGAGTGGAGGTAGAGGAGCGAGTGGAGGTAGAGGAGCGAGGGGAGGTAGAGGAGCAAGGGGAGGTAGAGGAGCGAGGGAAGGTAGAGGAGCGAGGGGAGGTAGAGGAGCGAAGGGAGGTAGAGGAGCGAAGGGAGGTAGAGGAGCGAAGGAAGGTAGAGGAGCGAAGGGAGGTAGAGGAGCGAAGGGAGGTAGAGGAGCGAAGGGAGGTAGAGGAGCGAAGGAAGGTAGAGGAGCGAAGGGAGGTAGAGGAGCGAAGCGAGGTAGAGGAGCGAAGGGAGGTAGAGGAATGAGGGGAGGTAGAGGAGCGAAGGGAGGTAGAGGAGAGAGGGGAGGTAGAGGGGCGAAGGGAGGTAGAGGAGCGAGGGAAGGTAGAGGAGCAAAGGGAGGTAGAGGAGCAAAGGGAGGTAGAGGAGCGAAGGGAGGTAGATGAGCAAAGGGAGGTAGAGGAGCGAAGGGAGGTAGAGGAGCAAAGGGAGGTAGAGGAGCGAAGGGAGGTAGAGGAGCGAAGGGAGGTAGATGAGCAAAGGGAGGTACAGGAGCAAAGGGAGGTACAGGAGCGAAGGGAGGTAGAGGAGCGAAGGGAGGTAGAGGAGCGAAGGGAGGTAGAGGAGCGAGGGGAGGTAGAGGAGCGAAGGGAGGTAGAGGAGCGAAGGGAGGTAGAGGAGCGAAGGGAGGTAGAGGAGCGAGTGGAGGTAGAGGAGCGAGGGGAGGTAGAGGAGCGAAGGGAGGTAGAGGAGCGAAGGGAGGTAGAGGAGCGAAGGAAGGTAGAGGAGCGAAGGGAGGTAGAGGAGCGAGTGGAGGTAGAGGAGCGAGGGGAGGTAGAGGAGCAAGGGGAGGTAGAGGAGCGAGGGAAGGTAGAGGAGCGAGGGGAGGTAGAGGAGCGAAGGGAGGTAGAGGAGCGAGTGGAGGTAGAGGAGCGAAGGGAGGCAGAGGAGCGAAGGGAGGTAGAGGAACGAAGGAAGGTAGAGGAGCGAAGGGAGGTAGAGGAGCGAGTGGAGGTAGAGGAGCGAGGGGAGGTAGAGGAGCAAGGGGAGGTAGAGGAGCGAGGGAAGGTAGAGGAGCGAGGGGAGGTAGAGGAGCGAAGGGAGGTAGAGGAGCGAGTGGAGGTAGAGGAGCGAAGGGAGGCAGAGGAGCGAAGGGAGGTAGAGGAACGAAGGGAGGTAGAGGAGCGAAGGGAGGTAGAGGAGCGAAGGAAGGTAGAGGAGCGAAGGGAGGTAGAGGAGCGAGTGGAGGTAGAGGAGCGAGGGGAGGTAGAGGAGCAAGGGGAGGTAGAGGAGCGAGGGAAGGTAGAGGAGCGAGGGGAGGTAGAGGAGCGAAGGGAGGTAGAGGAGCGAAGGGAGGTAGAGGAGCGAAGGAAGGTAGAGGAGCGAAGGGAGGTAGAGGAGCGAGTGGAGGTAGAGGAGCGAGGGGAGGTAGAGGAGCGAGGGAAGGTAGAGGAGCGAGGGGAGGTAGAGGAGCGAAGGGAGGTAGAGGAGCGAAGGGAGGTAGAGGAGCGAAGGGAGGTAGAAGAGCGAAGGAAGGTAGAGGAGCGAAGGGAGGTAGAGGAGCGAAGCGAGGTAGAGGAGCGAAGGGAGGTAGAGGAATGAGGGGAGGTAGAGGAGCGAAGGGAGGTAGAGGAGAGAGGGGAGGTAGAGGGGCGAAGGGAGGTAGAGGAGCGAGGGAAGGTAGAGGAGCAAAGGGAGGTAGAGGAGCAAAGGGAGGTAGAGGAGCGAAGGGAGGTAGATGAGCAAAGGGAGGTAGAGGAGCGAAGGGAGGTAGAGGAGCAAAGGGAGGTAGAGGAGCGAAGGGAGGTAGATGAGCAAAGTGAGGTACAGGAGCGAAGGGAGGTAGAAGAGCGAAGGGAGGTAGAGGAGCGAAGGGAGGTAGAGGAGCAAAGGGAGGTACAGGAGCGAAGGGAGGTAGAGGAGCGAAGGGAGGTAGAGGAGCGAAGGGAGGTAGAGGAGCAAAGGGAGGTGCAGGAGCGAAGGGAGGTAGAGGAGCGAAGGGAGGTAGAGGAGCGAAGGGAGGTAGAGGAGCGAGGGGAGGTACAGGAGCGAAGGGAGGTAGAGGAACGAAGGGAGGTAGAGGAGCGAAGGGAGGTAGAGGAACGAGGGGAGGTAGAGGAGCGAAGGGGAGGTAGAGGAGCAAAGGGAGGTAGAGGAGCGAAGGGAGGTAGAGGAGCAAAGGGAGGTAGAGGAGCGAAGGGAGGTAGAGGAGCGAAGGGAGGTAGAGGAGCGAGGGGAGGTAGAGGAGCGAGGGGAGGTAGAGGAGAGAGGGGAGGTAGAGGAACGAGGTGAGGTAGAGGAGCAAAGGGAGGTAGAGGAGCGAGGGAAGGTAGAGGAGCGAGGGGAGGTAGAGGAGCAAAGGGAGGTAGAGGAGCGAAGGGAGGTAGAGGAGCGAAGGGAGGTAGAGGAGCGAGGGAAGGTAGAGGAGCGAAGGGAGGTATAGGAGCGAAGGGAGGTAGAGCAGAGAGGGGAGGTAGAGGGGCGAAGGGAGGTAGAGGAGTGTGTGGGGATATTAAATTGAGGAAAGGGAGGACTGACCGCATTATAATGTTTATTATAATTCTTCAATTTATATTTGACCCCTCACATTTAAGATGCACCAAACCATTTTGACGTGCCAGCATCAACAAGGGTAAGTGATCATGCATGTTGCATGTGTGTGTATGTCTTAGAGGAGGAAGTGTTCTGACTGACTAAGGGCTGGGTGGGCAGTCACCTGACTGACTAAGGGCTGGGTGGGCAGTCACCTGACTGACTAAGGGCTGGGTGGGCAGTCACCTGACTGACTAAGGGCTGGGTGGGCAGTCACCTGACTGACTAAGAGCTGGGTGGGCAGTCACCTGACTGACTAAGGGCTGGGTGGGCAGTCATCTGACGGACTAAGAGCTGGGTGGGCAGTCATCTGACTGACTAAGAGCTGGGTGGGCAGTCATCTGACTGACTAAGAGCTGGGTGGGCAGTCCCCTGACTGACTAAGAGCTGGGTGGGCAGTCATCTGACTGACTAAGAGCTGGGTGGGCAGTCATCTGACTGACTAAGAGCTGGGTGGGCAGTCCCCTGACTGACTAAGAGCTGGGTAGGCAGTCATCTGACTGACTAAGAGCTGGGTGGGCAGTCCCCTGACTGACTAAGAGCTGGGTGGGCAGTCCTCTGACTGACTAAGAGCTGGGTGGGCAGTCAACTGACTGACTAAGAGCTGGGTGGGCAGTCCCCTGACTGACTAAGGGCTGGGTGGGCAGTCATCTGACTGACTAAGAGCTGGGTGGGCAGTCAACTGACTGACTAAGAGCTGGGTGGGCAGTCATCTGACTGACTAAGAGCTGGGTGGGCAGTCAACTGACTGACTAAGAGCTGGGTGGGCAGTCACCTGACTTTCTAAGAGCTGGGTGGGCAGTCACCTGACCAGAACGACCAAGGGGAAGTACACAAGAAAGCATCTCAGGGCACTTCTTAGGGGTCTCTGGGGTTGTTATCGGGGTAGTGCTCACCCCATGAGGGGGTCCAGGGCGATGCCTTTAGGGTTGTAGAGATCCTGATCCAGCAGAGTGACACATGTCTGGCCGTCGACATTGCACACAAATATACGATCGTCCACGTTGTCCAGAAAGTAGAAGTTTCCTGTCAGCCAGTCAATAGCCATCTGCTCCACATCTGGTGGGATAGAGTGAAGAGGTTACAGTGCCTTGCAAAAGTATTCACCCCCTTTGGCATTTTTCCTATTATGTTGCATTAGAACCTGCAATTTAAATTGATTTTTATTTGGATTTCATGTAAAGGACATACACAAAATATTCAACATTGGTGAAGTGAAATATAAAAAAATACTTGTTTCAAAAATGTATGAAAAATAAAAAAATGAAAAGTGGTGTGTGCATATGTATGCACCCCCTTTGCTATGAAGCCCCTAAATAAGATCTGGTGCAACCAATCACCTTCAGAAGTCACATAATTAATTAAATAAAGTCCACCTGTGTGCAATCTAAGTGTCACATGATCTCAGTATATATACACCTGTTCTGAAAGGCCCCAGAGTCTGCAACACCACTAAGCAAGGGGCACCACCAAGCAAGTGGCACCATGAAGACCAAGGAGCTATCCAAACAGGTCAGGGACAAAGTTGTGGAGAAGTGCAGATCAGGGTTGGGTTATAAGAAACTTTGAACATCCCAAGGAGCACCATTAAATCCATTATTAAAAAATGGAAAGAATATGGCACCACAACAAACCTGCCAAGAGAGGGCCGCCCACCAAAACTCACGGACCAGGCAAGGAGGGCATTAATCAGAGAGGCAACAAAGAGACCAAAGATGAGCTGCAAAGCTCCACAGCGGAGATTGGAGTATCTGTCTCTAGGACCACTTTAAGCCATACACTCCACAGAGCTAGGCTTTACGGAAGAGTGGCCATAAAAAAGCCATAACCTAAAGAAAAAAATAAGCAAACACATTTTGTGTTTGCCAAAAGGCATGTGGGGGACTCCCAAAACATATGGAAGAAGGTGCTCTGGTCAGATGAGACTAAAATGTAGCTTTTTGGCCATCAAGGACAATGTCTGGCACAAACCCAACACCTCCCATCACCCCGAGAACAGCATCCCCACAGTGAAGCATGGGGGTGGCAGCATCATGCTGTGGGGATGTTTTTCAACGGCAGGGACTGGGAAACTGGTCAGAATTGAAGGAATCATCTGTTGCCACAAGAAAAGGTCAACCAGTGAAGAACAAACACCATTGTAAATACAACCCATATTTATGCTTATTTATTTTCCCTTTTGCACTTTAAGCATTTGTACATCATTACAACACTGTATAGATACATAATATGACATTTGTAATGTCTGTTCTTTTGGAACTTCTGTGAGTGTAATGTTTACTGTGAATTGTTATTGTTTTTTTCACTTTGTATATTATCTTCTTCACTTGCTTTGGCAATGTTAACATATGTTTCCCATGCCAATAAAGCCCCTTGCACTGAATTGAATTGATAGACAGACAGAGAGAGAGAGTTAGAGAGAGACAGAGAGAGAGAGAGTGAGAGAGAATTAGAGAGAGAGCGAGAGAGAGAGAGAGTTAGAGAGAGAGGAGACTAAACAAGAGCAGCATTGTAATTTATGAGTTCCTGTCATGGTGTTACGCTGGCTAGTCTAGAGGGTTGTCCACCACTTGAATGGAGTGACATACTTTCAAAGAAAGAGGGGAGGGGAGAGGAGAGGGAGAGAAGGAGAGAGAGAGCGAGACAGACAGAAAAAAATATCGGAGCTGAACTGACCCAAACACAGCCCATTAGTCCAGCTCACCCAGTGGGAGAGAAAGAGATTAACCCTCTCCACCAACCCACAGCCTGCTTGGTGACCTGACATGACCCAACCCTGACTAACAACCCTGCCTCATTCATATACCCTTTTCACACAACTGAGTTGAGCCAAGCCGAGCCAAGCTAAGCCAGGCTGTACTGGTTATGTATCTGCCATAGTTGCTGGAACCGTGCTTAAAATGACAAGGTTAATCAGAGACAGCCCAGCAAAATACAGTTGGAATCGGTATGGTAGTGTAGAAAGGATTACACTTGTCCATGGGAAAGACAGACAACACACACTTGTTCTGTCTGAGCACTGACTGACTGCCTGACTCACTGGCTGAATAGCTAGCTGACTGACTGGCTGCCTGGTTAACTGACTCACTGCCTGGCTGACTGGCTGAGAAGATTGACAGCAGAACGAGGAAAAATAGCTGGGTTTGAATGAAATGCTAATGGTGTTATTTTGGAGGCTGTGGTTCGTCCCTCTTGGTTTCTTCCAGCTGACTACCCGAGCAGGGGCTAGTCTCTGACAATGAGAGTCTATCTGTGAGAAGGCGGTTGGGTAGGGACGGTGGAGGGGCAGTTCCACAGAGAGACCAAGCCTGTCCCATCCTACCCCTCTATAGTTTGCCTGTCCCATCCCACCCCCCTTGTAGTTTGTCTGTCCCATCCCACCCACTTGTAGGTAGCCTGTCTCATACTATCCCTGTAGTTTACCTGTCCCATCCCACTCACTTGTAGCCAGCCTGTCCCATCCAACCCCCTATAGTTTGCCTGTCCCATCCCACCCACTTGTAGGTAGCCTGTCCCATACTACCCCTGTAGTTAGCCTGTCCCATACCACCTTGTAGTCAGCCTGTCCCATCCCACCCCCCCTGTAGTAGCCTGTCCCATCCCACCCCCCTGTAGGAGCCTGTCCCATCCCAACCACCTGTAGTAGCCTGTCCCATCCCACCCCCCTGTAGTAGACTGTCCCATCCCACCCCCCTGTAGTAGCCTGTCCCATCCCAACAACCTGTAGGTAGCCTGCCCCATCTCACCCCCTGTAGTTGGCCTGTCCCATCCCACCCCCTGTAGGTAGCCTGTCCCATCCCACCCCCCTATAGTTACCCCGTCCCATCCCATCCCCTGTAGTTAACCTGTCCCATCCCACCCCCCTGTAGTAGCCTGTCCCATCCCAACCACCTGTAGGTAGCCTGTCCCATCTCACCCCCTGTAGTGTGCCTGTCCCATCCCACCCCCCTGTAGTAGCCTGTCCCATCCCAACCACCTGTAGGTAGCCTGTCCCATCTCACCCCCTGTAGTGTGCCTGTCCCATCCCACCCCTCTATAGTTTGCCTGTCCCATCCCACCCCCCTTGTAGTTTGCCTGTCCCATCCCACCCACTTGTAGGTAGCCTGTCTCATACTATCCCTGTAGTAGCCTGTCCCATCCCACCCCCTGTAGTTTGCCTGTCCCATCCCACCCCCCTTGTAGTTTGCCTGTCCCATCCCACCCACTTGTAGGTAGCCTGTCCCATACTACCCCTGTAGTCAGCCTGTCCCATCCCACCCCCCTATAGTTAGCCTGTCCCATCCCAACCCCCTATAGTTAGCCTGTCCCATCCCACCCCCCTATAGTTAGCCTGTCCCATCCCACCCCCCTATAGGTAGCCTGTCCCATCCCAACCCCCTATAGTTAGCCTGTCCCATCCCAACCCCCTATAGTTAGCCTGTCCCATCCCACCCCTGTAGTTAGCCTGTCCCACCCCACCCCCCTATAGTTAGCCTGTCCCATCCCACCCCCCTATAGTTAGCCTGTCCCATCCCAACCCCCTATAGTTAGCCTTTCCCATCCCAACCCCCTGTAGTTAGCCTGTCCCATCCCACCCCCCTATAGGTAGCCTGTCCCATCCCACCCCCCTATAGTTAGCCTGTCCCATCCCAACCCCCTATAGTTAGCCTGTCCCATCCCAACCACCTATAGTTAGCCTGTCCCATCCTACCCTCCTGTAGGTTGCCTGTCCCATCCCAACCACCTATAGTTAGCCTGTCCCATCCTACCCTCCTGTAGGTTGCCTGTCCCATCCCAACCACCTATAGTTAGCCTGTCCCTTCCTACCCTCCTGTAGGTAGCCTGTCCCATCCCACCCCCTGTAGTGTGCCTGTCCCATCCCACCCCCCTGTAGTAGCCTGTCCCATCCCAACCACCTGTAGGTAGCCTGTCCCATCTCACCCCCTGTAGTGTGCCTGTCCCATCCAACCCCTCTATAGTTTGCCTGTCCCATCCCACCCCCCTTGTAGTTTGCCTGTCCCATCCCACCCACTTGTAGGTAGCCTGTCTCATACTATCCCTGTAGTAGCCTGTCCCATCCCACCCCCTGTAGTTTGCCTGTCCCATCCCACCCCCCTTGTAGTTTGCCTGTCCCATCCCACCCACTTGTAGGTAGCCTGTCCCATACTACCCCTGTAGTTAGCCTGTCCCATCCCACCCCCCTATAGTTAGCCTGTCCCATCCCAACCCCCTATAGTTAGCCTGTCCCATCCCACCCCCCTATAGTTAGCCTGTCCCATCCCACCCCCCTATAGGTAGCCTGTCCCATCCTACCCTCCTGTAGGTTGCCTGTCCCATCCCAACCACCTATAGTTAGCCTGTCCCTTCCTACCCTCCTGTAGGTAGCCTGTCCCATCCCACCCCCTGTAGTGTGCCTGTCCCATCCCACCCCCCTGTAGTAGCCTGTCCCATCCCAACCACCTGTAGGTAGCCTGTCCCATCTCACCCCCTGTAGTGTGCCTGTCCCATCCAACCCCTCTATAGTTTGCCTGTCCCATCCCACCCCCCTTGTAGTTTGCCTGTCCCATCCCACCCACTTGTAGGTAGCCTGTCTCATACTATCCCTGTAGTAGCCTGTCCCATCCCACCCCCTGTAGTTTGCCTGTCCCATCCCACCCCCCTTGTAGTTTGCCTGTCCCATCCCACCCACTTGTAGGTAGCCTGTCCCATACTACCCCTGTAGTTAGCCTGTCCCATCCCACCCCCCTATAGTTAGCCTGTCCCATCCCAACCCCCTATAGTTAGCCTGTCCCATCCCACCCCCCTATAGTTAGCCTGTCCCATCCCACCCCCCTATAGGTAGCCTGTCCCATCCCAACCCCCTATAGTTAGCCTGTCCCATCCCAACCCCCTATAGGTAGCCTGTCCCATCCCACCCCTGTAGTTAGCCTGTCCCACCCCACCCCCCTATAGTTAGCCTGTCCCATCCCACCCCCCTATAGTTAGCCTGTCCCATCCCAACCCCCTATAGTTAGCCTTTCCCATCCAAACCCCCTGTAGTTAGCCTGTCCCATCCCACCCCCCTGTAGGTAGCCTGTCCCATCCCACCCCCCTATAGTTAGCCTGTCCCATCCCAACCCCCTATAGTTAGCCTGTCCCATCCCAACCACCTATAGTTAGCCTGTCCCATCCTACCCTCCTGTAGGTTGCCTGTCCCATCCCAACCACCTATAGTTAGCCTGTCCCTTCCTACCCTCCTGTAGGTAGCCTGTCCCATCCCACCCCCTGTAGTTAGCCTGTCCCATCCCACCCCCCTATAGTTAGCCTGTCCCATCCCAACCACCTATAGTTAGCCTGTCCCATCCTACCCTCCTGTAGGTTGCCTGTCCCATCCCAACCACCTATAGTTAGCCTGTCCCTTCCTACCCTCCTGTAGGTAGCCTGTCCCATCCTACCCCCTATAGTTAGCCTGTCCCATCCCACCCCCCTATAGTTAGCCTGTCCCATCCCAACCCCCTGTAGTTAGCCTGTCCCATCCCACCCCCCTATAGTTAGCCTGTCCCATCCCAACCACCTATAGTTAGCCTGTCCCATCTCACCCCCTGTAGTGTGCCTGTCCCATCCCACCCCCTGTAGTTAGCCTGTCCCACCCCACCCCCCTATAGGTAGCCTGTCCCATCCCAACCACCTATAGTTAGCCTGTCCCATCCTACCCTCCTGTAGGTAGCCTGTCACATTCTACCCTCCTGTAGGTAGCCTGTCCCATCCTACCCCCCTGTAGGTAGCCTGTCCCATCCTACCCCCTGTAGGTAGCCTGTCCCATCCTACCCTCCTGTAGTTAGCCTGTCCCATCCCACCTTCCTGTAGGCAGCCTGTCCCATCCCACCCTCCTGTAGGCAGCCTGTCCCATCCCACCCTCCTGTAGTTAGCCGTTCCCAGCTAGTGACTCCAGCAGTTATTTAAGCAATAAGAGGGTGTGGTATATGGGCAATATACCATGGCTAAGGGCCGTGCTTAGGCACAACACATCACGTAGTCCTTGGACACAGTCCTTAGCCATGGTATATTGGCCACATACCACAAACCCCCGAGGTGCCTTATTGTTATTATAAAATGCTTACCAACGTAATTAGAGCAGTAAAAATAAATGTTTTGTCATACCTGCATTCAGGGCTTGAACCACCCAACTTATAAATCCTGTAATAAACTGGGTGGTTCAAGCCCTGAATGCTGATTGGCTGACAGCAATGGTATACTCTATGTTATGTCGTGCCTAAGAGCAGCCCTTAGCTGTGGGATATTGGTCATATACCACACCCACTCAGGCCTTATTGCTTAATTATAGCCTGTCCCAGGGCTCTGTGACTTAAAATGACATTTGTAGTGAGTCCCACGGTAGGTTTGGCCACTTCCAAAGACAAACCCCAGGTTGGATGAACAATGTTAAACCATGCTGCTACAGGGCTATTCCACAGTGGCACAGAGATAGCCTGTTCCCAGATCTGTTTGTGCTGTCTTGCCAACTCCTAAGGTCATTGTCACACCAATGGCACTGTCATGACGTTGCCTGTTTAGGTACATTAAGCCCATTCCCCTCTCCCTACCACTCCCTGCCTCCCCCTTTCCTCCTTCAACCCATGCTGTGGTCACAGAAAGACGTCGTAAATTCCTGAGAATCTCCTCGTGGCCAAACAGTATTAGAGAGAGGGTAAACTTTCAGGACAAAGGAAGTTTTCTTCCACCTCACAGAACTTGAGATACGAACAGATTTCATGTTCCTGAAAAAGTATTAAAGATCGGTGAAGATTCCAGCTATTAACCGGTCCGTTGGTCACAATGTGGGAAACTCATGGGAGACTGTGTGGCTACACTACCATACCGCTGTTTATATAATAACCTCAGATATGAGGTTTACATCTGAGTGTTGTATAAAATGAATGAGTGAGTATGATACTGTTTGTATAATTGTGTAATATGATTTTGGACTGTTTAATGAAGAAAAATACAAATCCCTTTTGATTTGAACTAAATCCGAGGACCCGACCCTGAGCCAGGTGGGTCAGACATCCTGGGACAGCCCCTCTCTGCTATCCGAATAAAAACCCAACTCTGAGAAATTATCAACAGACCATGTTTTTTCTCTATAGGAGGAGAACGAAGGTTAAGTACCATTGCTGAATCTTTAACAATACCACATGGTTAAACTCTTAGATGAATAAGAACAAGTCTTTGATATTGACTACTAGTCTGTAGCTAGGAATTAGGTATCATTGAACGCGAAGAAAGACAACCGCCGAAACATCCATTCTATAACGAATGTCACTCTGAACTATCCTGAACTGTGTGTGTGTGTGTGTGTGTGTGTGTGTGTGTGTGTGTGTGTGTGTGTGTGTGTGTGTGTGTGTGTGTGTGTGTGTGTGTGTGTGTGTGTGTGTGTGTGTGTGTGTGTGTGTGTGTGTGTGTGTGTGTGTGTGTGTGTGTGTGTGTGCGTGTGTGTGTGTGTGTGTGTCTGTGTGTCTGTGTGTGTGTGTCTGTGTGTGTGTCTGTGTGTGCGTGCAGGCATGTGTGGTGTGTGTGAAGTAAAACAACATTCTTCCTTACTTAAGGCAATGCAAACTAGTGACATCTATTTGTCCTTTGACCTCCTCCAGGGACACCAGGTCCTGTAGTTGTAGGTTGGCTTGGAGGGGATTCCAAGACCAGGGGACTGAGCAATCCAAGGACCTTTTTCCATTGCTCGGTTTACATTTTCGGGACTCTTAGAATATAACAAGATTGAGATCTGAGTTTGAATGTGTTTTCATTTCGAGCTAGAAGAGAGGATAGATAAGATGTCATTTTTCCTGAAATGGCCTTATAAATAAGAACGTACCAGTGTTTGAGCCTGCGTGTTGCTAGTAATGTCCACCTGACCGCACTGTAGAGATCACAATGGTGAGTTAGACTTCTCTGATTGGTGTCAAGACGAAGGGCTGCATGATACACAGAGTCAAGAGCCTTCAGTGTAGCGATTGAGGCACATACAGTCAATAGTATCACAATAGTCCAACACAGAGAGAAAAGTACAACTAATCAACTCCTTTCTGGCGGCAAAGGAAAAACAAGGTAATTAAACCCAATACGTAGCTTGAGTTTCTTGACAAGGTTCTCTCCACCCAAACTCCCAGATATTTGTACATTTTGACTTGCTCTATAGAATGTCCTTCCAACATAGTAATTACGTAGTTTTCAGAGTGTTTAGTATTGGAAAATACCATTCATTTTGTTTTAGAGGAATTCAGAACAATCTTCAAATCGTACAGATTCTGTTGAATAATGTTAAAAGTTGTTTGAGATTTTTCAAAAGCCAAAGTCAAACTGCTGCCACTTAGAGAACAGTGTCATCCGCATAGAAATGTACATCAGCTGTCTCAATATGGCTCCCAATGTTGTTGATATAGATAATAAAAAACCACAGGGGACACCCGAGCACAACTCTACGGTGTCCGACATTCAACCATCTGCCTTAACACACTGGGTTCTATAGCTAGTTCACAAACCACTCCAGAGCATGACCAGTAATCCCAACACCAGTAATCCCAACCCACTTCAATCTCTGCACCAAGAGTATGGTCCACAGTGTCAAACGCCTTTGACAAGTCTGAATACATATATACAATGCTGCTTCCCATCCAGGGCACAGTGTATGTGTCACTAGTCTAGGTTCAGGTCACCCAAAAGGACAAATTCAGATTTGACATTCTGAGATAATAATTCTAAAATAGAATCCAGAGAGCCAATAGCAGATGGGGGTGTAGAGTAATTTAGCACCATGTCAGGGCAGCACTGTTCTTGAGCAGGAACCTTTATCAGAATATTGCTGCACTCATCATTCTGGTCTGCACTGTAATGCAGGTTTCGGAGTCGGGCGCCGCCGAGTGGTATTGCATCACGTCTATAGTGTGTGTGTGTTTATGTGTGCATATGTGTGTGTTCTTCCAGTAGGAGTGGTAGGTAGGCTCCTCTACTCAGGGTGCAGGATGAGTGTGTGTGTGTGTGTGTGTTCTTCCAGTAGGAGCGGTAGGTAGGCTCCTCTACTCAGGGTGCAGGATGCGCGTGTGTGTGTGTTCTTCCAGTAGGAGCGGTAGGTAGGCTCCTCTACTCAGGGTGCAGGATGCGTGTGTGTGTGTTTGTGTTCTCTACTCGGTGCAAGCTGTGTGTGTGTTCTCTACTCACGTTGAAGGCTGTGGGTGTGTGTGTGTTTGTGTGTTCTCTACTCACGGTGCAAGCTGTGTGTGTGTGTGTTCCCTACTCACGTTGAAGGCTGTGTGTGTGTGTGTGTGTGTGTGTGTGTGTGTGTGTGTGTGTGTGTGTGTGTGTGTGTGTGTTCTCTACTCACGGTGCAGGCTGAGTGAGATGTTAATTATCCTGATGTTGTTGACAGTCTTCAGCTCAGGGATGGAGGCACACTTCAGGTGGGTGTTGGCGGACGAGTCGCCCACGTCGATCCAACACACTGTCTCCTGGGCGTAGTTGAAGTCCATGGCAGTGGTCTGTTTTTCAACAACAATAATAATAGCTTGGGTTTTATATAGCGCTTTTCAAAGACCCAAAAACGCTTCATAATAGTTTCAATGTACAGTTAAAAAGTACAAATCCCAGAGGATAAGACATCAGCATTATAAAACACTTATTTCCAACCTGGTCCAGGTGTAGGGGTTACGGACAGGGACAGGGACAGGGACAGGGTCAGGGTCAGGGACAGGGACAGGGACAGGGACAGGGACAGGGACAGGGACAGGGACAGGGTGGTGAGTGGATAGTTAGATGACATTTTGTTAAAATCAAATCCAATTGTATTTGTCACATGCGGAAAATAAAACAGGTATTTTTCACCTTACAGTGAAATGCTTACTTACAAGCCCTTAACCAACAATGCAGAGCTTTGAAAAAGAAAAAAAATATGTGCTGAATAAACTAAAGGAAAAATAGTAACACAATAACATAACAATAATGAGACTAAATACAGGGGGTACCGGTACCGAGTCAATGTTGCGGGGTACAGGTTAGTCAAGGTAATTTGAGGTAATATGTACATGTAGGTAGGGATAAAGTGACTATGCATAGATAATAAACAGAGAGTAGCAGCAGTGTATGTGAAGAGTGTGAAGGAATGTGCATGAATGTGTGTGTGTGTGTGGCGTCAATATGCATGTGTGTGTTTTGTGTGTGTGTGTCCCCGTGTGTGTCACTGTGTGTGTCCCCGTGTGTGTGTCCCCGTGTGTGTGTCCCCGTGTGTGTGTGTGTGTGTGTGTGTGTGTGTGTGTGTGTGTGTGTGTGTGTGTGTGTGTGTGTGTGTGTGTGTGTGTGTGTGTGTGTGTGTGTGTGTGTGTGTGTTGGAGTGTCGGTGAGTATAATAAGGAAATCAAAAAGAGCTCTAACCTTCTTGGTGCTGATGGCCGGGAGGCGGGTGGGCATGCCACTCAGAGACGTACAGCGGATGTCATTGAGGTTAGCGATCAGCAGCACCGGCAGCTGTTCCACTGGATCTGAAAGATGGAGGAGAGGGAGGGAGAGGGAGGGAGGGAGGGAGGGAGGGAGGGAGGGAGGGGAAAGAAGGAGAGGTCGAGAGGGAAGATGGTGAGAGGAGAGGGATGATGGTGAGAGGAGAGTGATTAAAGGAGAGGGATGATGGTGAGAGGAGAGGGATAAAAGGAGAGGGATGATGGTGAGAGGAGAGGGATAAAAGGAGAGGGATGATGGTGAGAGGAGAGGGATAAAAGGAGAGGGATGATGGTGAGAGGAGAGGGATAAAAGGAGAGGGATGATGGTGAGAGGAGAGGGATAAAAGGAGAGGGATGATGGTGAGAGGAGAGGGATTAAAGGAGAGGGATGATGGTGAGAGGAGAGGGATAAAAGGAGAGGGATGATGGTGAGAGGAGAGTGATTAAAGGAGAGGGATGATGGTGAGAGGAGAGGGATAAAAGGAGAGGGATGATGGTGAGAGGAGAGGGATTAAAGGAGAGGGATGATGGTGAGAGGAGAGGGATAAAAGGAGAGGGATGATGGTGAGAGGAGAGGGATAAAAGGAGAGGGATGATGGTGAGAGGAGAGGGATAAAAGGAGAGGGATGATGGTGAGAGGAGAGGGATAAAAGGAGAGGATGATGGTGAGAGGAGAGGGATAAAATGAGAGGGATGATGGTGAGAGGAGAGGGATAAAATGAGAGGGATGATGGTGAGAGGAGAGGGATAAAAGGAGAGGGATGATGGTGAGAGTAGAGGGATAAAGGGAGAGGGATGATGGTGAGAGGAGAGGGATGAAAGGAGAGGGGAAGAAAGGTCACATAGCTCTGACATGTCTTCCTTGTAAATTCAATTATAACAGCATTAGAGTGTCACGCCGTACAAGTGTCATTCCTCCAATAATAACACAGCATGACAGGACTAAAACAAAACAAATCAACTGAAACACAGATATTACTTGGTCTAGCTTTAGTCTATGACAAGTGTAGACTACACGTCTGTACAGTATGTTGATGTTTGTTTGTGTTTGTGTGTGTGTGTGTGTGTGTGTGTGTGTGTGTGTGTGTGTGTGTGTGTGCGTGCGTGCGTGCGTGCGTGTGTGTGTGCGCGTGTGTGTGTGTCTCACCGTTCTTGGCCTTGCAGGAGCGGTTGTCTGGCTGCAGTAGGTAGCCCTCCACACAGCTGCAGGTGTAGGAGCCCTCGTTGTTGGAGCACGTCTGACTGCATGTCCCGTACACACTGCACTCGTTGAAATCTGAGGATTCCGGCAGGGCAATGTCAGTCAGTATAGTGAGTCAGTCCGTCCGCCCGTCCGTCCGCCCGTCCGTCCGTCCGTCCGTCCGTCAGTCAGTCAGTCAGTCAGTCAGTCAGTCACTGGTCAGACATGGGACTGTTGTCATGTTTACTGTAACTTGATGCACATGTCCAGGACTCAGGAGTCTTACCTTTGCATGTCTTTCCATCCTGGCTGACTTCATAGCCAATTTTGCAGTAACACTTGGGTCCTTGGTGTGTTACAGAGCAGTTGCCCTCGCAGCCATGGGTGGCACAGTCTGGTCCAAGCTCTACCACAGAGAGACATCACAATCACATGAAAGACATGTAAGGAAACATGGTTGGTCGCAAACGGCATGGTTCACACACATGCATAAAAACAACATGAAAAATCTATATATAATTTAACAAAAAACATTTTAGAGATGACTAATGTTACTGTCTCCACTACAACAAAACAATATTCAAATAAATGTCCTTGAAACATTTAATTTAGATACTGTAGAATTCCATTCATTCCTATGGAGGACTGCGCCTACTGGGGAGTACCAATATGGCCGACCAAGGGCTTGAAAGCCTCTCAATGGCCAATACATAGCATCAGCAATCAAGAATTAATATCAAATCAAATCAAATGTTATTTGTCACATGCACCGAATACAACATTACAGTGAAATGCTTACTTAAAAGCCCTTAACCAACAATGCAGTTTTAAGAAAATACCCCCCCCCCCCCCATTTTTTTTTAAGTAAGAGATTAGAATAACAAATAATTAAAGAGCAGCAGTAATAACATAACAATAACATAACATAACAATAACGAGGCTAAATACAGGGGGTACCGGTACCGAGTCAATGTTGCGGGGTACAGGTTAGTCAAGGTAATTGTGGTAATATGTACATGCTGGTAGGGATAAAGTGACTATGCATAGATAATAACAGAGAGTAGCAGCAGTGTAGAAGAGGGGGGGGGGGGGGCAATGCAAATAGTCTGGGTAGCCATTTGATTAGCTGTTCAGGAGTCTTATGGCTTGGGGGTAGAAGCTGTTTAGAAGCCTCTTGGACCTAGACTTGGCGCTACGGTACCGCTTGCCGTGCGATAGCAGAGAGAACAGTCTATGACTAGGGTGGCTGGAGTCTTTGACAATTTTTAGGGTCTTCCTCTGACACCATCTGGTATTAAGGTCATGGATGGCAGGAAGCTTGGCCCCGGTGATGTCCTGGGCTGTACGCACTAACCACTGTAGTTGCCATACCAGGGAGTGATGCAACCCATCAGGATGCTCTCGATGGTGCAGCTGTAAAACCTTTTGAGGATCTGAGGACCCATGCTAAATCTTTTCAGTCTCCTGAAGGGGAATAGGTTTTGTCATGCCTTCTTCACGACTGTCGTGGTGTGCTTGGACCATGTTAGTTTGTTGGTGATGTGGACGCCAAAGAACTTGAAGCTCTCAACCTGCTCCACTAAAGCCCTGTCGATGAGAATAATCTCCTTTGTCTTGATCACGTTGAGGGAGAGGTAGTGGTCCTTGCACCACCCGGCCAGGTCTCTGATCTCCTCCCTATAGGCTGTCTCATCGTTGTTGTCGTGATCAGGCCTACCACTGTTGTGTCATCGGCAAACTTAATGATGGTGTTGGAGTCGTGCCTGGCTGTGCAGTCATGAGTGAACAGGGAGTACAGGAGGGGACTGAGCACGCACCCCTGAGGGGCCCCCGTGTTGAGGATCAGCGTGGGGGATGTGTTGTTACCTACCCTTACCACCTGGGGTCGGCCCGTCAGAAAGTCCAGGATCCAGTTGCAGAGGGAGGTATTTAGTCCCAGAGTCCATAGCTTAGTGATGAGCTTTGAGGGCACTATGGTGTTGAACGCGGAGCTGTAGTCAATTAATAGCATTCTCACATAGCTGTTCCTTTTGTTCAGGTGTGAAAGGGCAGTGTGGAGTACAATAGAGATTGCATCATCTGTGGATCTGTTGGTGCGGTATGCAAATTGGAGTGGGTCTAGGGTTTCTGGGATAATGGTGTTGATGTGAGCCATGACCAACCTTTCAAAGCATTTCATGGCTACATACGTGAGTGCTATGAGCAGGTTACCTTAGTGTTCTTGGGCACAGGGATTATGGTGGTCTGCTTGACACATGTTGGTATTATAGACTCAGACAGGGAGAGGTTGAAAATGTCAGTGAAGACACTTGCCAGTTGGTCAGCACGTGCTCGCATTACATGTCCTGTTAATCCGTCTGGCCCTGTGGCCTTGTGAATGTTGACCTGTTTAAAGGTCTTACTAACATCGGCTGCGGAGAGCGTGATCACACAGTCGTCCGGAACAGCTGAGGCTCTCATGCATGTTTCAGTGTTACTTACCTCGAAGCGAGCATAGAAGTTATTTAGCTCGTCTGGTAGGCTCGTGTCACTGAGCAGCTCGCGACTGTGCTTCCCTTTGTAGTCAGTAATAGTTTGCAAGCCCTGCCACATCCGACGAGCGTCGGAGCCGGTGTATACGAGATTCGATCTTAGTCCTGTATTGATGCTTTGCCTGTTTGATGGTTCGTCGGAGGGCATAGCGGGATTTCTTATAAGCTTCCGGGTTATATACTGTACATCATTGGTGAAACACCTTCTGACTAACGAATACAACAGGTGCAACACATCCTGAACAACGAGGATGATTCCAATCCAAACAGAACAGTTTGTGCTATCTGGTATCCTTGGGACATCCATACCTCATTGAAATTGAAATGTAAAATTGTAAAACCCCGGGAAGGGTTAGGTTATGGTTAGGGTAGAGGTCAAGGTTAGGGTTTAGGGTATGGACGTCACAAGGATACGGGATAGCACTGAACCAAAGAAGAGGAAAATAGAAAACAAAATCAAGGAAAAAACCAAAGCCTGTAACATAAGCAATAGCTTCATTCCTCCAGTCAACACACTAATAGCTTCCTTCCTCCAGTCAACACACTAATAGCTTCCTTCCTCCAGTCAACACACTAATAGCTTCCTTCCCTCCAGTCAACACACTAATAGCTTCCTTCCTCCAGTCAACACACTAATAGCTTCCTTCTTCCAGTCAACACACTAATAGCTTCCTTCCTCCAGTCAACACACTAATAGCTTCCTTCCTCCAGTCAACACACTAATAGCTTCCTTCCGCCAGTCAACACACTAATAGCTTCCTTCCTCCAGTCAACACACTAATAGCTTCCTTCCTCCAGTCAACACACTAATAGCTTCCTTCCTCCAGTCAACACACTAATAGCTTCCTTCTGCCAGTCAACACACTAATAGCTTCCTTCCTCCAGTCAACACACTAATAGCTTGTTTGCAGATCAGCTGTGAAAATGCTTATCTTAATCCAAGAGCTATCTTCCCATCGATGGTCTCCACTGACACAATGTCTTTTGGCCGGGAGTGAGGGACATCCTCCTAGCCCTAGCCCAAACTCTGCATATGAAAGTGATTAGGGCCCTTGGCCTGCACTTTTGGAATGACTGTTTATAAACACCGACTCCCACCATATCTAGACCAGGACACAGTGTGGTAACAGACTTTGGCACAGTTGAGGCTAGGATCATTTAGACTAGAGCAAGTTAGAGATTTCTACCCACTGTAATCTCAGACTAATCGCTCATACAGTAGAGGCTAATATGAAACAAGGCAACAACACGTGTTGCAGTCTCCTCAAGCTGCAGTCTCTTCACACTGCAGTCTCCTCACACTGCAGTCTCCTCACACTGCAGTCTCCTCACGCTGCAGTCTCCTCACACTGCAGTCTCCTCACACTGCAGTCTCCTCACACTGCAGTATCCTCACGCTGCAGTCTCCTCACGCTGCAGTCTCCTCACGCTGCAGTCTCCTCACGCTGCAGTCTCCTCACGCTGCAGTCTTCAGCATGCTGCCTGCCAACAGTTTCCTACCTACCAGATCAAAAGGCAGGTATGAGAGAAGTGGCCATACAGCATGCTGTCTGTCTTTCTTTCTGTCTGAGAGAGGACTGCAGCGCACCAACAAAGAGCTGCCAAGAAACACATAACCACACAGACACAACACAAGGAAGTGAGATGAACTCTCAGTCTGAGCATCATCACAAAGCTTGCAGAGCATGGAATCCTACTGGCATGTCCAGTGAAGTCCCATTTCCTAGATAACTAAACACACTGCACCAAAGCAGACTGTACAACCTCATTCAATAGTACATCATAATGGGAGGACACTACAGTGTCACACAGGGAGTGGAATATTATCAGTCAGAGTGAAGGGATGTCCACACCACAATCCACAGCCCTGTCCAGCCATGCTGAAAGGAGACCATTACATGCTGACCGTTGAGGCTGGCTAGAGGAGAGTGCAGAGCAGAAAGGAGGTTGGACCACTGAAGGGTCCTCATTATGTAAAGCCTGTGGCACTCGGGCCACAATGGCCCTTTTGTGGGGTCTCGCTGAGAGGAAGAAACCCGCTGTGTGTGTGCCCTGTATCAAACCCATTCACTGAGACACACATAGAGACACACAGTGCCAACGCTAGCCAGGGTGCTGCCCCTCCAAACCTACATCAGGTCACCACCTCACCTTTCTCTAGCCCTGAGCCTCTAGCTTCAACCATCACAATCACCACAGCAATAAGTGGATATTGCCCGAAGAACACCAATTTCAATTTCAGCCCGTCTCTAATCTAAACCTAGTTTGCTGACTGTGGGTTTCAAAGCACAACACACTCAAGGGAATGATTCTGAAAGGGAATATGCATAAGGACACATTTTGACTTCAGACGCCATTCTATTCTGTGGTTGCGGCCATAGAATTATAATTACTACAGAATGGAATCTTATGTTTGTTGTGCCCCACAGTGCCAGAGAGATGAGAGCAGAATACCATTGAAATATAATTACTTATATTACTTCGATTTGCAGAAAACTGCAGCCAATATACATATTTTGTCACAGGTCATGGAATGTTACAAAGTCAAAGCACCAACAGGGGAAAAAAGTCACCAGTCAACTGTTCTCAACAGTAGTATTCTTTCAGCCATTTAACCAGGGTTAATTACCTGAGAAAACACATGACACACTGCTGCCTTGAGTGTTCAACAAGCATGTCACACACACACAAACATACACACACACACACACACACACACACACACACACACACACACACACACACACACACACACACACACACACACACACACACACACACACACACACACACACACACACACACACACACAAACATGGTGAGTGATGCTGAGTGTTCTTGGAGTCCATCCAAGAGCAGATAAGGAGGCAGAGAGGAGGAAAAGTATAAAAGTGTGTTGTTTTCTTTCACCGACAGACAGACAGGACAGTCCCAGGGCCTCTCTGATCAATATTTAGGTGGGGTGAACTAGGTGGGGTGAACTAGGTGGGGTAATGGGGTTGAAAGGGATGATAAGGACAAACAGGGACAGGACAAGGATTAAAAACCCAGTATCCCCTCCATACTACTTCACAACCTTCATGACTTCTAAGAGTCTTTCCCAACACCAGATTATTCCTAGTTACATCAATCTACAGTATATACTGAATACTGAATACTGACTGGCTGACTATAGGACTGACTGACTGGGTGACTGGCTAGCTGACTGACTGACTGGATGACTGTCTGACTGGCTGGCAATGTGAAAGATAGAGACGACACTATCAGACTAACTTGGATCAGTCAGTCACTGGGCATTTGTCACTTACCAGTGAGGAAGCTTCCATGTCTACCTCTCCTTTTATCAAGGCCCTGGGTTGAGACATTCCTAACCCTCACCTCTCCTCTCTCTGTCTCTGTCTGCTCCACTGTTCCTTTCCTCAACAAAAACAGGGACTCAAATATTCGTCAAACAGCTATTTTTCAGTGGCAAATGACAAGGCTGTCAGCCAGTCATCCAGTACACTCGTACAAATCATTAGGAATATTAGGAAGGTAATAAGCATAATAAATTTTAGCAGCATAGATAGTGGGATAGTGTTCAATAGTGGGAAGGATACGCCACACCCGGCACACAGCCTACATCAGCTTTACCCTCGTAAGAATGAGCCTATATGGATAGGGCCAAATTGAAAGAAATATGAAATATGAAATATGAAAAGCATATGCATAAGCATGGTAGCATTTGAAAGGGATCCGTTTGGAGATTATGGGGAAATCATCAGACCAAAGTTGAGGACACAACAGTTCACCTACAAGACTGAATCCAAACTGTTGATTTTATGTGCATTTTACATTTACTGTACTTTGCCACATTTGTTGATAACGAAATCTGAAAATACCCCGGATACTCTACATTCAGTAACACGATAAGAATACTCCTGGAAAATGTGGAGTATATACACATACAGCATTTCCCTCAGTCAGTCGACAAAAAATTTGCAAAAGTTGCCCAATTAACGGGAGGGATGGGGGCAACTTCTGGTCACGTGCAGTGCTCAAGTTCAGAACGGCTGTCAGTCAAAACTAGAGGTCGACCGATTAATCGGAATGGCCGATTAATCGGGGCCGATTTCAAGTTTTCATAACAAATCGGAAATCGGTATTTTTGGGCGCCGATTTGCCGATTCTTTTTTTTTTTACACCTTTATTTGATCTTTATTTAACTAGGCAAGTCAGTTAAGAACACATTCTTATTTTCAATGACGGCCTAGGAACGTTCTGCAGAACGACAGATTTTTAACCTTGTCAGCTCGGGGGATCCAATCTTGCAACCTTACAGTTAACTAGTCCAATGTCATATTGGCTGTGTCTGCCTTTCTTAAAATCAATACACAAGTATATATTTTTAAACCTGCATATTTAGCAGGCAAACCTCCAGGTTAGCAGGCAATATTAACCAGGTGAAATTGTGTCATTTCTCTTGCGTTCATTGCATGCAGAGTCATGGTATATGCAACAGTTTGGGCCGCCTGGCTCTTTGCGAACTAATTTGCCAGAAGTTTACGTAATTATGACAACATTGAAGGTTGTGCAATGTAACAGGAATATTTAGACTCATGGATGCCACCCGTTAGATAAAATACGGAACGGAATAAACGTTTTGTTTTCGAGGTGATAGTTTCCGGATTAGTCAAAGGTATATGGTTTAGAGAGAAATAGTCGACGCGTTATAATTCCTGTAATAACTTGCGGCTGAACTTGACAGGGGTTCCTTCATTATTTTACCGTTCATGTCTTCCATAGAGAATGTCTTGATCTACTTCAAATAAGGTCTGTGTTTCGTGCAGGCTTAAACTGCCTCGAGGTTTTGATACCCGTGTAAATCTCACTAGGATAAGGTAACGTTTGTCAACATATTTTCATAAATCCACTCAACAAAAAAAATGATCTTCGCTTATATTTAGCCAATATTGATCAGAGTTACCTTGTCCTATGGATATCTACACAGTTATAAAATTGGCAAGGTGGTGTAAGCCTACACAAAACACAGACCTTATTTTAAGTAAATCTAAAAATACCCTATGGAATAAATGAAGGAACCGCTTTTCAGATTTTGCTAGGTGTCATGAGAATTATGACTCGCACTTTGGTTGTCAATTCTTACCATGCCCATTATTAAAATAGGATTTCCTGCATATAGAAATGACAGTTTTTGTTTTCAACATTCATCACAGGTAACTTAAATTCTATTTTTATTCAAACAGTTGAGAGTATTTGTCTCCTAAGCAGACTCTTCAGTATCATTGTCACTTCAGAGCTGCGTGTGTGTATTTATGTATTATATTAAGTTAAAATAAAAGTGTTCATTGTTCATTCAGTATTGTTGCAGTTGTCATTATTACAAAAATGTGTGTGTGTGTGTGTGTGTGTGTGTGTGTGTGTATGATATATATATAAAACTTTTATTTTTTATACATCGGCCGATTAATCGGTATCGACTTTTATTGTCCTCCAATAATCGGTATCAGTATCGGCGTTGAAAAATCATAATCGGTCGACCTCTAGTCAAAACCCATAGAGCCAGAGGTCTGACGTCATGTATAGCATGATACTGCACAGACACTGCTTTCCAATTTAGGCAGTTATCAGTGACCAGATCTTCCATTTGTAAAGGGCTACATCTGCAGAGATATGACCAGCCCAGTGGCACCAACCTCAGATGCCCAGTAACACATAAGCAGGACAAAACCCGGCTTATCACACACTATAATATAAACCATTCCATTCCTTAACCTCCCACACCTAGCTCCACCATGTTAACATGTATTGTATTGTATTGTACCGTAATGTACTGTGATAAAATACAACCCTGCCTGCCTCCTGCCTTGCCTCCCTCACTCCCCTCGTCAGTAACGTGTGGATAATTACTTGGACATCCCAGATGACAAAGTGTGCTTTGAGACATCAGCACCAGGTTAGAGTACGTTTGGCCTACACAACCCAACAGTTAGCTCAAGCAAACATTGGGATGCTTGTGAAATGGTGAGCTTTCCGTAAAACAGGGGGCTCACACATAGGGGAATACACCCAAACCAACAAACATGTCCCAATTTAACATACACCAAAACATCAAATATGAGCTGGACTAATATCAGTACAGCACACACACTCAATATCAGTACAGCACACACACTCAATATCAGTACAGCACACACACTCAATATCAGTACAGCACACACACTCAATATCAGCTGTATGAATCCTGTATGAACACAACATTGCCTTTTGCCATGAGAGAAACGTCCAGTTAGCCTGGTTCTGTTCTATACATGCTCTCTCCCTGTGTCTCCACAGTTCCACCCAAACTGTAATCTCTTATCTGTCCAATAAACATTGTCTTCGTCCATCAACTGCTCTAATGAGATGGCCTCCATTATCACAATGGCTCCTCTTCTCTCTCCTCTCCGAGAAAAAGTAATTCATTTATCAATCAGGCCCTAGAGAATGTGAGGCTCAGAGGCCCCTCCCACGTCGCTGGCAGGCAGAGCAGAGCATTTATCCAGACAGCCAGCCGGCCGGATAGGAGGAGAATCCCATCATCAAATCCAATCCCTAATATTAATCAGAGTCACAGAGAGGAAGACATATTGAGTCTATAGCTTCCCATAGTGCAACAAGACAAACAGAGGGGACATATTGGCTGTGTCTGATATAACTACTAATTTCCTGGCCAAAAGCACTGCACTGTATAGGGAATAGGGTGTCATTTCAACAGCTATTGAGTCCATGGTGTCTCATTGTGGAACCAGACAAAAGAGGAGCCGAGTCACTGGCTGGCTGTAGCAGGATTAGCTGGCCCAGTGTTCTGTAGGAAGTAAGAAATAGGAAGGACCCGAGAAAACAGTTGCCCGAGCTATGCCTGTACAGATTCTATAGCTACAGAGGGGACTTGCTGATTTACTGTGCGCGTGTGTGTGTGTGTGTGTGTGTGTGTGTGTGTGTGTGTGTGTGTGTGTGTGTGTGTGTGTGTGTGTGTGTGTGTGTGTGTGTGTGTGTGTGTGTGTGTCAAATTTGGTTACGGTTAGGGTACGGGTTAGGTTTAGGATTAGGATTAGGGCTAGGGTTAGAGGTTAGGGAAAATAGGATTTTAAATGGGACTGAATTGACTAACAAGGTTAGTTGTACAAGACTGTGTGCGTGTGTGTGTGTGTGAGTGTGTGGTTGTGTATGTGTGTACCCATTTGTGTGTGTGTGTGTGTGTGTGCTCCCATGCCTGCGTGTGTGTGGGAAGGGTGGTGTGTGTGTGTGTGTGTGTGTGTGTGTGTGTGTGTGTGTGTGTGTGTGTGTGTGTGTGTGTGTGTGTGTGTGTGTGTGTGTGTGTGTGTGTGTGTGCATGCATATCTCTGTGTGTGTTACCTCTGCAGTGTGGCCCCTCATCCCAGCCATCAGTGCAGTCAGGGCTCCCATCACACAGTCTGCTCATGTGGATACACATGTCTGTCCCCAGACACTCAAATTCATTGGCCGGACACAGGGACACTCTGTGTGGACCTGCAACACAATACACACACAGCAGACACACACACATTACAGTCAGAGATCAAATGATACCACCGAAACTAGTAACCAATGTAAAAAAAAAAAATTGCTTTAATATTGCAGATAGATTGTGGTTTCCATCATTGTAATTGTCTGCATCGTTTCCAATCCCAGTGTATTTTTTTGTAAATATATTTCTTTATTATTTCCCCCTAACCATACCATCCCTCCCATAATTGGAGTAAACTAATGGACAACAACACAACAGTTCTATTTTGTTGGTCTATAGTCCCATCTTTCAGCTCCACTTAACCCCGGCCATCTATCTCTGAACACCATCCAGTTTTCTGGACATATATTTTTCAACTGTGCGTTTCACAAAAGTCCTGATACTTTCCATTCTCTTAGATTGTACATATTGTAAATTAAAGATAAACATTTTTGCTAAGAGTGTTATTATATTATTGATTGATTGACTATGACTTATAAATCACACAGCAGTGCTATTTACAGAGTTAGCTCCAGGTAAATGTTGCAATTCTTCAGCCATTCCTGAAACTGCGACCAAAAACAAGCAACATACGGACAGTACCAAAACAAATGATCTAATGATTCTGTCTCTTTGCAACAAAATCTGCAGAGCTGGGATGGTTGTATCCCCCATATATATATATATATATATATATATATATATATATATATATATATATATATCATTCTATTGGTTGCAAGAATTTTGTATAATAATTTTCATAGAAAAACTCTACATTTTGAATCCAGCGTTGTTTAGTGTATCAGTTCATAAATCATATGCCATGGAATCGGTACGTCAAAAATCTCTTCCCAACTATCTTGCAATCTATATGCCACAGCTGTCAATTTGTTGGTCCTTAAATGACACCGGTGTACTTTTCATTTATGCTAATCTTATTTAGCCAATTATGGTCTTTAATGCAGAGCCAACAGACAAGTTCCTTATTTTCTCCCCCTTCCACTTGCCTCTTCCATTTTGGTGGTAATGCTGCAATTAGTTGGTTGCAATTTTGAGTAGAGCAGACATTTCCATATATTTTTGTTAGCTGCATGTGTGACATATCTCCACCAGTGCTATTTACGATATCATTTACAAAGATTATACCGTTTTAAATCATTATTTTTATCATTAGTATATTTGAGTTTAACCATAATATTTTTTGTAATATTTGTAGTGTCTTTTCTGATGGATTACACTGAAATTGCAACCAACTTTCTATGGCTTGTTTGACAAATTTGGGAGATAATTTGGGAGTTAATTTATATTTGGGAGATAATTATCTATATTTGGGAGATAATTTAATTTTCAAATAATTGAAAGGTTGTAAAAGGGAATAAAGGGAAAAAGGCCATTCTTGAACTTGTGTCGAGACATTCTTACTAATCTGCTAGAAAACCAGTTCGGATTTAAGTATAACTTTTGTATGACTGAAGCCTTTAGTGAGAGGTATAATGCTTTAATATTTAACAATTTCTGCCCTCCAAATTCATATTCATTATATAAATTGGTCAGTTGAATTTTTGTTTGGCTTGCAATTCCAATTAAAATGTATTATTCTTTGCAAGGACATAAGCAAATATGGGATAGGAAATGATATGATATGACTAAAGAGTGAATCAGGGTGATTTTTCCACAAATAGACAGGTATTTTCCTTTCCATAGCAAGATCTAATCTATTTTTGCTAACTTTTTTTTCAAATGTATTGTAGTGAAAACATTTCTTTCTTTCAGGATATGAATATGGAGTATGTCCACTTGACCGTCAGATCATTTGATTGGTTAAACTACACGATAATGTAAAAGTAAAAAATGTTTGTGATCCAGAGAAAACATGAATCATCAGCGTACAATGACACCTTTGTTATAAAGCCCTGGATTTCTGTGGCCATAATAAATGGCCATAATAAATGGTGTTTTACTCCTCTTGACAGTTTAATACTTTCTGAGAAGTAGCCATTATTTACTATTTTACACCTAGGGTTACTATACATAACTTTAACCCACTGTATAAGAGATTCTCCTAAATTGAAATATTCCAGCCATTTATATATACAGTACATTCCAGTCGAACTTTATCAAAATCCTTTTCAAAGTAAGCTATGAATACCAGGGCTGGGTTCCCAGATTTTTGTTCAGTTCTATTGTTTCCAGTACTTGTCTTATATTATCTCCAATGTATCGTCCATGTAAAAAACCTGTCTGATTAGGAAGAATAATATCCTATAATACCTTTTTAATTCTATGCGCTCTGCATTTTGCTCGAATTTTTGCATCACAACACTGAAGTGTAAAGGGCTTCCAATTTTTGATGGACTGGATCTTTATATTTACCATTTGGGTCCTGTTTCAGTAATAATGACACCAGAACTTCTTGTTGAGTATCTGCTAATCTACCAATTACATAGGAGTGGTTAAAACATGCTAATAACAGTCCTCTGAGTATATCAATAAAGGTTTGGTATACTTCAACTGGTATGCCATCCAGCCCTGAAGTTTCCCCGTATTGAAGGCTTTAATTGCATCAAGATGCTCCTCCTCTGTAATTTGGCCTTCACATGAGTCTTTCTGTACAGCTGTTAATTTTACATTATTAATAGGGAAAAATCCTTACAATTAACTTGGGTAAGTGGAGATGGAGGAGACGGAAACGAAAACAAAAGTACTTGGCTTCCTCTTTCAAAATATAGTTTGGTGAATCATGGGTGAATCTGTCATTTGTAACAAGTTTTAGTAAATACATTTTTGTAGCATTTCTATGTTGAAGATTAAAAAATAATTTGGTGCATTTTCCCCATATTCCATCCAGTTCGCTTTATTTTTTATAATATATTACCTGGATCTTTCTTTAATAAGTTCCACCATTTTTTTTTGATTTTCCTCTAACGTATTCTGTGACTCTAACGTACTGTTATTATTGCAATCTATTTGTACTGCTAGTCCCTCTATTTACATTCTTTATATGACTCCTTTGGACTTAAATTGCTTTTGTTTTATAGATGAGTACTGAATTGCATGGCCTCTAGAGGCACATTTAAAAGTGTCCCATACAATAAGGGGATCTGCTGTACCTTTATTATGTCAGAAAAAGTCAGTTATAAATTGTTCTGCCCTGCTTCAAAACAAGTTGTCATCCAATAGGCTTTGATTACATTTCCAAGAGTAATGTATATGTATATATACTATATATATGTTTATGCCAATTCTTTGATGGTACGACCGCATTCTGTTCCCTATCAACACTTTTTAAACTTTTGGTTCATCCTGTATTGTCCCTTACATCATTACCCCATAGCAACAGACGTGGGATACACACACACACACACGCACACGCACACGCACACGCACACGCACACGCACACACACACACACACACACACAACCACACACACACACACACACACACACACACACACACACACACACACACACACACACACACACACACACACACACACACACACACACACACACACACACACACACACACACACACACACACACACACACACACACACAAGCTCAGATGTTCAACAGTTGTTCCATCCCCAGGCCCAACTCAAGAGAAGACTTAATGTGTGAATGCATATACAGTTGTAGCTGTTTGAGAAGGCATGCAAAATTGAGCAAGAATGGGGAGATTTGACTAACCAACGTCAAGTCCTTGCTGATGGCGCTCAGATACACCCCCCTACCCTGAAACACACACACACTGGTTCCCCGTTGTGACCATTTTCCCAAGCATCTCTGTCCTGTCAGACCTTCTGATTATTTTGTGCAACCAGGGCCACAATAATAGGCCCCCTTTCTGAATGTCTGAGTGTGACCCCTTCCCCATGGGTTACTGCAGCTAGTGTTGCCAGAACTGCCACTACCTGGGTGGGGGCACCTCACCGAAATCCGCTCTGGCTAGGTACAAGGTCATCAAGGTTCACATTAGCAGCTTTGAAAAATTCCTTGTATATTATGCTCACCCAGCTGGGGGCTTTGGCTTTGTTGGACCAACCCTGCCAGGCAGGCTCAGACTCTTGAGGAGACAGTGCTGCTTTAGTGGGTCTCTGACACCATGTATCTTTCTGTCTTGGCTGCATATAAGCTACTTTCAGTAGGCCTATAAAGCAAATAAGGATTTCTCCTTAGTGTGTGGGTCGCTCAGGTGGGTGCCTAGCGTATAGGTTTGGGGACCGCTCCATCATGCGCACCATCATGATAAGACAATCAATAAATAAACTATATTTATAATCTATTTAAAATGTATATCCCATATCTGCACAGAATGTAAAACTCCTGCTTGCAGACGCACACACACATGGGCTCTGGCATTTGCACCATTTTCCCTTTTCACTCACTTAACTCCACACTTTTTCAAACACAAAAACACACACCCCACCTTCCATCACAATACACCCGCAAATACCCACATACTGTGTGTCATGTTGTATAAATGATAGGAAACAGGTGCAGGAATACAAAATATGTTTTTTTATTACTTCAACCCAGATTGCGCATGTCATGAACATGACGGGGACAAAGCCCAAAACGAACAGGTCAAATATAACACAGGGCTGTGAACCCAAACAAAGAGCGAGGTGTAAACCTCTAATAAATACACGGGAGGGGGCCGGTAATAACAATTACACAGGATGAGACCCGACAATAAGGTTGATGAAATCCGAGCAAGGGTAACATTCCAGAGAGACATCAGAGTATGTAACGTTCTCTGCTTCACGGAAACATGGCTAACTCAAGAGACGCTAACGGAGTCGGTGCAGCCAGCTGGTTTCTTCACGCATCGCGCCGACAGAAACATACATCTTTCTGGTAAGAAGAGGGGCGGGGGTGTATGCCTTATGATTAACGAGACGTGGTGTGATCATAACAACATACAGGAACTCAAGTCATTCTGTTCACCTGATCTAGAACTCCTCACAATCAAATGTCGATCGCATTATCTACCAAGGGAATTCTCTTCGATTATAATCACAGCCGTATATATATTCCCCCCCAAGCAGACACATTGATGGCCCTGAACGAACTTTATCTGACTCTTTGTAAACTGGAAACCACACACCCTGAGGCTGCATTCATTGTAGCTGGGGATTTTAACAAGGCTAATCTGAAAACAAAACTCCCTAAATTCTATCAGCATATCGATTGTGCTACCAGGGCTGGTAAAACCTTGGATCATTGTTATACTAACTTCCGCGACGCATATAAGGCCCTCCCCCGCCCTCCTTTCGGAAAAGCTGACCACGACTCCATTTTGTTGCTTCCATCCTACAAACAGAAACTAAAACAACAAGCTCCCTCGCTCAGGTCTGTTCAACGCTGGTCCGACCAATCTGATTCCACAATTCAAGACTGCTTCGATCACGCAGATTGGAATATGTTCCACATTGCGTCCAACAACAACATTGACGAATATGCTGATTCGGTGAGCGAGTTCATTAGAAAGTGCATTGACGATGTCGTACCCACAGCAACGATTAAAACATTCCCAAAACAGAAACCGTGGATTGACGGCAGCATTCGCGTGAAACTGAAAGCGCGAACCACTGCTTTTAACCAGGGCAAGGTGACCGGAAACATGACCGAATACAAACAGTGTAGCTATTCTCTCCGCAAGGTAATCAAACAAGCTAAGTCCCAGTACAGAGACAAAATAGAGTCGCAATTCAACAGCTCAGACACAAGAGGTATGTGGCAGGGTCTACAGTCAATCACAGATTACAAAAAGAAAACCAGCCCCGTCGTGGACCAGGATGTCTTGCTCCCAGACAAGCTTAATAACTTTTTTGCTCGCTTTGAGGACAATACAGTGCCACTGACACGGCCCGCTACCAAAACCTGCGGGCTCTCCTTCACTGCAGCCGAGGTGAGTAAAACATTTAAACGTGTTAACCCTCGCAAGGCTGCAGGCCCAGGCGGCATTCCCAGCCGCGTCCTCAGAGCATGCGCAGACCAGCTGGCTGGTGTGTTTACGGACATATTCAATCAATCCTTATCCCAGTTTGCTGTTCCCACATGCTTCAAGAGGGCCACCATTGTTCCTGTTCCCAAGAAAGCTAAGGTAACTGAGCTAAACGACTACCGCCCCGTAGCACTCACTTCCGTCATCATGAAGTGCTTTGAGAGACAAGTCAAGGACCATATCACCTCCACCCTACCGGACACCCTAGACCCACTCCAATTTGCTTACCGACCCAATAGGTCCACAGACGACGCAATCGCAACCACACTGCACACTGCCCTAACCCATCTGGACAAGAGGAATACCTATGTGAGAATGCTGTTCATCGACTACAGCTCAGCATTTAACACCATAGTACCCTCCAACCTCGTCATCAAGCTCGAGACCCTGGGTCTCGACCCCGCCCTGTGCAACTGGGTCCTGGACTTCCTGACGGGCCGCCCCCAGGTGGTGAGGGTAGGTAACAACATCTCCACCCCGCTGATCCTCAACACTGGGGCCCCACAAGGGTGCGTTCTGAGCCCTCTCCTGTACTCCCTGTTCACCCACGACTGCGTGGCCATGCACGCCTCCAAGTCAATCATCAAGTTTGCGGATGACACTAGTAGTGGGCTTGATTACCAACAACGTCGAGACGGCCTATAGGGAGGAGGTGAGGGCCCTTGGAGTGTGGTGTCAGGAAAATAACCTCACACTCAACGTCAACAAAACAAAGGAGATGATTGTAGACTTCAGGAAACAGCAGAGGGAGCACCCCCCTATCAACATCGACGGGTCAGTAGTGGAGAAGGTGAAAAGTTTTAAGTTCCTCGGTGTACACATCACGGACAAACTGAATTGGTCCACCCACACAGACAGCGTTGTGAAGAAGGCGCAGCAGCGCCTCTTCAACCTCAGGAGGCTGAAGAAATTCGACCTGTCACCAAAAGCACTCACAAACTTCTACAGATGCACAATCGAGAGCATCCTGTCGGGCTGTATCACCGCCTGGTACGGCAACTGCTCCGCCCACAACCGTAAGGCTCTCCAGAGGGTAGTGAGGTCTGCACAACGCATCACCGGGGGCAAACTACCTGCCCTCCAGGACACCTACACCACCCGATGTCACAGGAAGGCCATAAAGATCATCAAGGACAACAACCACCCAAGCCACTGCCTGTTCACCCCGCTATCATCCAGAAGGTGAGGTCAGTACAGGTGCATCAAAGCAGGGACCGAGAGACTGAAAAACAGCTTCTATCTCAAGGCCATCAGACTGTTAAACAGCCACCACTAACATTTAGTGGCCGCTGCCAACATACTGACTCAACTCCAGCCACTTTAATAATGGGAATTGAGGGAAATTATGTAAAAATGTACCACAAGCCACTTTAAACAATGCCACTTAATATAATGTTTACATACCCTACATTACTCATCTCATATGTATATGTATATACTGTACTCTATATCATCTACTGCATCTTGCCATCAGTATGTAATACATGTATCACTAGCCACTTTAAACTATGCCACTTTATGTTTACATACCCTACATTACTCATCTCATATGTATATACTGTACTCTATACCATCTACTGCTTCTTGCCTTTGTCGTATTCTGTACCATCACTCATTTGTATATCTTTATGTACATATTCTTTATCACTTTACACTTGTGTGTATAAGGTAGTAGTTGTGGAATTGTTAGGTTAGATTACTTGTTGGTTATTACTGCATTGTCGGAACTAGAAGCACAAGCATTTCGCTACACTCGCATTAACATCTGCTAACCATGTGTATGTGACAAATAACATTTGATTTGATTTGATTAACAAGAGCACACTAATGCATAGTATCAAAGCCGAAACAACAGCACAGGTACTCACAAGACCAACAGAGCACAGGTACTAACAAGACCAACAGACATGGAACAATAACCGCCAAGGACAAGGGGAAACAGAGGGCACATGTAACGGCTATCGTCATATTCTTCCTCCTCCTCGGACGCAGTGAGGTATGTAGACATAATGATTTATTAAATGAAGACGAAACACAAAGAACACTTGAATAAACTACAAAACAACAAACGACGTTAAACAGACCTGAACTTGTGAACATAAAAAACAATGAACGCACGAACAGGAAAGAACGAACAAACGAGACGAGACAGTACCGTGTGGTGTAACAAACACAGACACAGCAACAATCACCCACAAACAAACAGTGTGAACAACCTACCTTAATATGGTTCTCAATCAGAGGAAACGTCAAACACCTACCCCTAATTGAGAACCATATCAGGCAACACATTGAACCCAACATAGAAACAAATAACATAGACTACCTACCCAGCTCACGTCCTGACCAACTAAACAAAGTTAAACAAAGGAAAATAAGGTCAGGAACATGACAGTACCCCCCCCCCCCCCCCCCCCCCCAGATGCGGACTCCGGCCGCAAAACTGAACCTCAAGGGGAGGGTCTGGGTGGGCATCTGTCTACGGTGGCGGCTCCGGCTCCGGACGTGGTCCCCACACCACCATAGTCAATCCCCGCCTCCGTAGCCTCCTCCAAATGGCCACCCTCCAAATTAACCCCACCGGACTAAGGGGCAGCACCGGACTGAGGGGCAGCACCGGTCTGAGGGGCAGCACCGGACTGAGGGGCAGCATCGGACTGAGGGGCAGCACCGGAATGAGGGGCAGCACCGGAATGAGGGGCAACACCGGACTGACTGGTGGATCTTGGCTGGCTGGCTCTGGCGGATCCTGGCTTGCTGGCTCTGGCGGATCATGGCTGGCTGGCTCTGGCGGATCTTGGCTGGCTGGCTCTGGCGGATCCTGGCTGGCTGGCGGATCCTGGCTGGCTAGCTCTGGCGGATCCTGGCTGGCTGGCTGATCCTGGCTGGCTGACGGCTCTGGCTGATCCTGGCTGGCTGACGGCTCTGGCTGATCCTGGCTGGCTGACGGCTCTGGCGGATCCTGGCTGGCTGACGGCTCTGGCGGATCCTGTCTGGCGGAAGGCTCTGTCTGCTCCTGTCTGGCGGAAGGCTCTGGCTGCTCCTGTCTGGCGGAAGGCTCTGGCTGCTCCTGTCTGGCGGAAGGCTCTGGCTGCTCCTGTCTGGCGGAAGGCTCTGGCTGCTCCTGTCTGGCGGAAGGCTCTGGCTGCTCCTGTCTGGCGGAAGGCTCTGGCTGCTCCTGTCTGGCGGAAGGCTCTGGCTGCTCCTGTCTGGCGGAAGGCTCTGGCTGCTCCTGCCTGGCGGAAGGCTCTGGCTGCTCCTGTCTGGCGGAAGGCTCTGGCTGCTCCTGTCTGGCGGAAGGCTCTGGCTGCTCCTGTCTGGCGGAATGCTCTGGCTGCTCCTGTCTGGCGGAAGGCTCTGGCTGCTCCTGTCTGGCGGAAGGTTCTGGCTGCTCCTGTCTGGCGGACGGCTCTGGCTGCCCCTGTCTGGCGGACGGCTCTGACGGCTCGGGACAGATGGGCAGCTCTGACGGCTCGGGACAGACGGACAGCTCTGCCGGCTCTGCCGGAGACCAGACACGCTGAGCAGGCACAATACGCCCCGGCTGGATGCCCACACTCACATGACACTTTCGGGGGGCTGCCCTATAGCGCACCGGGCTATGGGCACGCACTGGTGACACCGTGCGCTTAACCGCATAACACGGTGCCTGACCAGTAACGCGTTGCTTATAATAAGCACGAGGAGTGCGCACAGGTCTGCTACCTGGCTTAGCCACACTCCTCTCTAGCCACCCCCCCAAAAAAATTCTGGGGTTGCCTATCGTACCTGTCGCGCTGCCGTGCTGCCTCCTCATATCGCCGCCGCTCAGCTTTCGCTTCCTCCAGCTCAGCTTTGGGGCGGCGATACTCCCCAGCCTGTGCCCAGGGTCATTCTCCATTCAAAATCTCCTCCCATATCCAGGAGTCCTGGGATTTCTGCTGCTGCTGTCGCTGCCCTTCTCCCCGCTGCTTGATCCTTTGTAGGTGGGTGATTCTGTAACGGCTATCGTCATATTCTTCCTCCTCCTCAGACGAGGAGGAGTATGGATCGGACCAACACGCAGCGAGGTATGTAGACATAATGATTTATTAAATGAAGACGAAACACGAAGAACACTTGAATAAACTACAAAATAACAAACGACGTTAAACAGACCTGAACTTGTGAACATAAAAAACAATGAACGCACGAACAGGAAAGAACGAACAAACGAGACGAGACAGTACAGTGTGGTGTAACAAACACAGACACAGCAACAATCACCCACAAACAAACAGTGTGAACAACCTACCTTAATATGGTTCTCAATCAGAGGAAACGTCAAACACCTGCCCCTAATTGAGAACCATATCAGGCAACACATTGAACCCAACATAAAAACACATAACATAGACTACCCACCCAGCTCACGTCCTGACCAACTAAACAAAGTTAAACAAAGGAAAATAAGGTCAGGAACGTGACAGCACATATATACACATACTAATCAGGGGGAATGGGAACCCGGTGTGCGTAAGGAGACAAGACAGTCCTGGATTGTTGGTAATGAATCCAGTGCAGTGACACCCAGAAGGCCGGTGACGTAGCCCTCCGGAGCTGGTGAACAGAATGAGCAGCAGTACCGGGAGGATCCGTGACACTGTGCCTTCTGTCCTCTGTTTGCTGTGTTTTTATCACTACCATGTTGATTCCTACCTAATACCGGGTTTTTGAGTACTTTTGTGTTTCAGTTCCTTATACAGTTGAAGTCGGAAGTTTACATACCCCTTAGCCAAATACATTTAAACTCAGTTTTTCACAATTCCTGACATTTAATCATAGTAAAAATTCCCTGTCTTAGGTCAGTTAGGATCACCACTTTATTTTAAGACTGTGAAATGTCAGAATAATAGCAGAGAGAATTATGTATTTCAGCTTTTATTTTTTATTTCACATTCCGAGTGGGTCAGAAGTTTACATACACTCAATTAGTATTTGGTAGCATTGTCCTTAAATTGTTTAACTTGGGTTAAATGTTTCGGGTAGCCTTCCACAAGCTTCCCACAATAAGTTGGGTGAATTTTGGCCCATTCCTCCTGACAGAGCTGGTGTAACTGAGTCAGGTTTGTAGGCCTCCTTGCTCGCACATGCTTTTCCAGTTCTGCCCACACATTTTCTATAGTATTGAGGTCAGGGCTTTGTGATGGCCACTCCAATATCTTGACTTTGTTGTCCTTAAGCCATTTGCCACAACTTTGGAAGAATGCTTGGAGTCATTGTCCATTTGGAAGACCCATTTGCGACCAAGCTTTAACCTCCTGACTGATGTCTTGAGATGTTGCTTCAATATATCCACATAATTTTCATTTCTCATGATGCCATCTATTTTGTGAAGTGTACCAGACCCTCCTGCAGCAAAGCACTCCCACAACATGATGCTGCCACCTGCATGCTTCACGGTTGGGATGGTGTTCCTCAGCTTGCAAGCCTCCCCCTTTTTCCTCCAAACATAACGATGGTCATTATGGCCAACCAGTTCTATTTTTGTTTCATCAGACCAGAGGACATTTCTCAAAAAAGTACGATCTTTGTCCCCATGGCAGTTTTGGAGCAGTGGCTTCTTCCTTACTGAGCGGCCTTTCAAGTTATGTTCTTTAAAGAACTCGTTTTAGTGTGGATATAGATACTTTGTACCTGTTTCCTCCAGCATTTTCACAAGGTCCTTTGCTGTTGTTCTGGGATTGATTTGCACTTTTCGCACCAAAGTACGTTCATCTCTAGGAGACAGATCGCGTCTCCTTCCTGAGCGGTATGACGACTGCGTGGTCCCTTGGTGTTTATGCTTGCGTACTATTGTTTGTACAGATGAACATGGTACCTTCAGGTGTTTGGAAATTGCTCCCATGGATGAACCAGACTTGTGGAGGTCAATAATTTGTTTTCTGAGGTCTTGGCTGATTTCTTTTGATTTTCCCATGATGTCAAGTAAAGAGGCACTGAGTTTGAAGGTAGGCCTTGAAATACATCCACAGGTACACATCCAATTGACTTAAATTATGTCAATTAGCCTATCAGAAGCTTCTAAAGCCATGACATAATTTTCTGGAATTTTCAAATCTGTTTAAAGGCAGAGTCAACTTAGTGTATGTAAACTTCTGACCTACTGGAATTGTGATACAGTGAATTATAAGTGAAATAATCTGTCTTTAAACAATTGTTGGAAAAATTACCTGTGTCATTGCACAAAGTAGATGTCCTAACCGACTTGACAAAACTATAGTTTGTTAACAAGAAATTTGTGGAGTGGTTGAAAAACGAGTTTTAATGAATCCAACCTAAGGGTATGTGGGCGGCAGGGTAGCCTAGTGGTTAGCGCGTTGAGCTAGTAACCAAAAGGTTGCAAGTTCAAATCCCCGAGCTGTCAAGGTACAAATCTGTCGTTCTGACCCTGAACAAGGCAGTTAACCCACTGTTCCTAGGCCGTCATTGAAAATAAGAGTTTGTTCTAAACTGACTTGCCTAGTTAAATAAAGGTTAAATATAAGTCGCTCTGGATAAGAGCGTCTGCTAAATGACTTAAATGTAATGTAAATGGGTATGTAAATTTCCGACTTCAACTGTATTTGAAGAAGTATTAATTCAATAATGATGCTTTCTTCTAATCCTGTCTTTTATCTTTAAATAAATACTATGAATAGAAAGATGAATAATACTTATTTTACAACATACCCTATCCTGAATTGTATAGTGTATTTGTAACATGACTGCACTTTCAAATATCAGCATATCGCCAGAACACATCCTAAATATCCAGACACAAACTAATCAGTGACGTTTAATGATCACACCTGAACAACAGCCTGTGAGTGTGAGGGATGAATTTTCACAGCCCCGGAGACGTTTTCAAATGTTTTCAAAAGAAAAAAATCATCTTTAAAGGACAAATCAGCCTTAGATCAGCCGCTCAGCCTTAGATGGTTTCTATCTAATCTCCTCTATTCTCTGCTATAGGGAAGTGTTCAGTGTTATCTGTCTTGCCAGGCTGTGGCCTAAACATTCATTGGCTGGGCTGTGATAAGTAGTGGACTGATGGCAGGGTGTTGAGCCAGCAGGGCAGGGAAGAGGCAGGTAGCTGGCCATAAAGATGTGTTTGCGCTTCCTTTGTCCAGTCTTAAAACAGGAGACCCTAGAGAATAGCTCAGTGTATTGCTTAACAGGTCTTTGTGTTGCCATGGGGCTGTGGGGATCTTAGGCCTCCTAGCTAGGCTGCAAGGCGTTGAATATTTGACACACTTCAATAGAAAATACACGTCAACGCACCTGGTCCCGCAAGCGCACACACATGCACACAGTTAGTTAGAATTCAAACTATATCCCTAACAACGAACTTCAATAAACACTTGTTGTATGGGACCAAAGTTCTGTGTGCGGGAAAAAACACTCTGAACAAATAACTCAATTTCAGACAGGAACCCTTTCTGCCAGCTAGATAAAAAACCTGACACATGCCGAAGAAAGAGAAAAAGAAAGAAAAACAGTGACAAAGGAATATTATCCATTACAGCCAGCAACAGAATACCAAGTAGTCTCTCTTTTTCCTCCTCTCCAGGAAAAACAACGATTCCTCATCTGTCGAACAGAACTAAGAGCCTGAGCACAGCAGCGTTCCTCTCTCCCTCTCCATCTCTCTCTGCCTCTCTCTAGCTCTCTCTCGCTCTCTAGCTCTCTCATTCAATTCAATTCAATGGACTTTATTGGCATGGGAAACATATGTTAACATTGCCAAAGCAAGTGAAGTAGATAATAAACAAAAGTGAAATAAACAATAAAAATGAACAGTAAACATTACACTCACAGAAGTTCCAAAACAATAAAGACATTTCAAATGTCATATTATGTACAGTTGTGGCCAAAAGTTTTGAGAACGACACAAATATTAGTTTCCACAAAGTTTGCTGCTTCAGTATCTTTAGATATTTTTGTTAGATGTTACTATGGAATACTGAAGTATAATTACAAGCATTTCATAAGTGTCAAAGGCTTTAATTAACAATTACATGAAGTATTTGCAAAGAGTCAAAATTTGCAGTGTTGACCCTTCTTTTTCAAGACCTCTGCAATCCGCCCTGGCATGCTGTCAATTAACTTCTGGGTCACATCCTGACTGATGGCAGCCCATTCTTGCATAATCAATGCTTGGAGTTTTTCAGATTTTGTGGGGGTTTTGTTTGTCCACCCGCCTCTTGAGGACTGACCTCAAAATGGGATTAAGGTCTGGGGAGTTTCCTGACCATGAACCCAAAATATCAATGTTTTGTTCCCCGAGCCACTTAGTTATCACTTTTGCCTTATGGTAAGGTGCTCCATCATGCTGGAAAAGGCCTTGTTCATCACCAAACTGTTCCTGGATGGTTGGGAGAAGTTGCTCTCGGAGGATGTGTTGGTACCATTCTTTGTTCATGGCTGTGTTCTTAGGCAGAATTGTGAGTGAGCCCACTCTCTTGGCTGAGAAGCAACCCCACACATGAATGGTCTCAGGATGCTTTACTGTTGGCATGAAACAGGACTGATTGTAGCGCTCACCTTGTCTTCTCCGGACAAGCTTTTTCCGGATGCCCCAAACAATCGGAAAGGGGATTCATCAGAGAAAATGACTACTCCAGTCCTCAGCAGTCCAATCCCTGTACCTTTTGCAGAATATCAGTCTGTCCCTGATGTTTTTCCTGGAGAGAAGTGGCTTCTTTGCTGCCCTTCTTGACACCTGGCCATCCTCCAAAAGTCTTTGCTTCACTGTGCGTGCAGATGCACTCACACCTGCCTGCTGCCATTCTTGAGCAAGCTCTGTACTGGTGGTGCCCTGATCCCGCAGCTGAATGAACTTTAGGAGACGGTCCTGGCGCTTGCTGGACATTCTTGGGCGCCCTGAAGCCTTCTTCACAACAATTGAACTGCTCTCATTGAAGTTCTTGATGATCTGAAAAAAAATTGATGATTTAGGTGCAATCTTACTGGCAGCAATATTCTTGCCTGTGAAGCCCTTTTTGTGCAAAGTAATGATGACGGCACGTGTTTCCTTGCAGGTAACCATGGTTGACAGAGGAAGAACAATGATTCCAAACACCACCCTCCTTTTGAAGCTTCCAGTCTGTTATTAGAACTCAATCAGCATGACAGAGTGATCTCCAGCCTTGTCCTCGTCAACACTCACACCTGTGTTAACGAGAGAATCACTGACATGATGTCAGCTGGTCCTTTGTGGCAGGGCTGAAATGCAGTGGAAAAGTTTTGGGGGGATTCAGTTCATTTGCATGCCAAAGAGGGATTTTGCAATTAATTGCAATTCATCTGATCACTCCTCATAACATTCTGGAGTATATGCAAATTGCCATCATACAAACTGAAGCAGCAGACTTTGTGCAAATATATATTTGTGTCATTCTCAAAACTTTGGGCCACGACTGTATATATACAGTGTTGGAACGATGTGCAAATGGTTAAAGTATAAAAGGGGAAATAAATAAACATAAATATGGGTTGTATTTACAATGGTATTTGTTCTTCACTGGTTGCCCTTTTCTTGTGGCAACAGGTCACAAATCCTGTTGCTGTGATGGCACACTGTGGTATTTCACCCAGTAGATATGGGAATTGATGAAAATTGGGTTTGTTTTCGAATTCTTTGTGGATCTGCATAATCTGAGGGAAATATGTGTTCCTAATATGGTCATACATTTGGCAGGAGGTTAGAAAGTGCAGCTCAGTTTCCACCTAATTTTGTGGGCAGTGTGCACATAGCCTGTCTTCTCTTGACAGCCAGATCTGCCAAGGCGGCCTTTCTCAAAAGCAAGGCTATGCTCACTGAGTCTGTACATAGTCAAAGCTTTCCTTAAGTTTGGGTCAGTCACAGTGGTCAGGTATTCTGCCACTGTGTGCTCTCTGTTTAGGGCCAAATAGAATTCTAGTTTGCTCAGTTTTTGTGAATTCTTTCCAATGTGTCAAGAAATTATCTTTTTGTTTTCTCATGATTTGGTTGGGTCTAATTGAGTTGCTGTCCTGGGGCTCTGTGGGGTCTGTTTCTGGTTGTGAATAGAGCCCCAGGACCAGCTTGCTTAAGGGGACTCTTCTCCAGGTACATCTCTCTGTAGGTGATGGCTTTGTTTTGGAAGGTTTGAGAATCGCTTCCTTTTAGGTGGTTGTAGAATTTAACGGCTCCTTTCTATATTTTGACAATGAGCAGGTATCGGCCTAATTCTGCTCTGCATGCATTATTTGGTGTTTTACGTTGTGCACTGAGGATATTTTTGCAGAATTCTGCATGCAGTCTCAATTTGGTGTTTGTCCCATTTTGTGAATTCTTGGTTGGTGAGAGGACCCCAGACCTCACAATAAAGGGCAATGGGTTCTATAACTGATTCAAGTATTTTTAGCCAGATCCTAATTGGTATGTCGAATTTTATGTTCCTTTTGAAGGCATAGAAGGCCCTTCTTGCCTTGTCTCTCAGATCACAGCTTTTTGGAACAGAGCTTTGTGGCGCTGATGTTTAGGCCAAGGTATATATCGTTTTTTTGTGTGCTCTAGGGCAACGGTGTCTAGATGGAATTTGTATTTGTGGTCCTGGCGACTGGACCTTTTTTGGAACAACCTTATTTTGGTCTTACTGAAATTTACTGTCAGGGCCCAGATCTGGCAGAATCTGTGCAGAAGATCTAGGTGCTGCTGTAAGCCCTCCTTGGTTGGTGATAGAAGCAACAGATCATCAGCAAACAGTAGACATTTGACTTCAGATTCTAGTAGGGTGAGGCCGGGTAGTGCAGACTGTTCTAGTGCCCTCACCAATTAGTTGATATATATATATATATATATGTTGAAGAGGGTGGAGCTTAAGCTGCATCCCTGTCTCACCCCACGACCCTGTGGAAGGAAATGTGTTTTTTGCCAATTTTAACTGCAGACTTGTTGTTTTTGTACATGGATTTTATAATGTTGTATGTTTCCCCCGACACCACTTTCCATCGATTTGTATAGCAGACCCTCATGCCAAATTGAGTCAAAGGCTTTTTTTTAAACAAACAAAGCATGAGAAGACTTTGCCTTTGTTTTGGATTATTTGTTTGTCAATTAGGGTGTTCAGGGTGAACATATGGTATACGATAATTTGGTAAAAAGCCAATTTGACATTTGCTCAGTACATTGTTTTCACTGAGGAAATGTACGAGTCTGCTGTTAATGATAATGCAGAGGATTTTCCCAAGGTTGCTGTTGACGCATATCCCACGGTAGTTATTGGGGTCAAATTTGTCTCCACTTTTGTGGATTCGGGTGATCAGGCCTTGGTTCCAAATATTGGGGAAGATGCCAGAGCTAAGGATGATGTTACAGAGTTTAAGTATAGTCAATTGAAATTTGTAGTATATATATTTTATCATTTAATTTAGGATACCATCAACACCACAGACCTTTTTGGGTTGGTATCACATTTGAAGGTACAGTGCCTTGCGAAAGTATTCACCCCCCTTGGCATTTTGCCTATTTTGTTGCCTTACAACCTGGAATTAAAATCGATATTTCGGGGGTTTGTATCATTTGATTTACACAACATGCCTACCACTTTGAAGATGCAACATATTTTTTCTTGTGAAACAAACAATAAATAAGACAAAAAAACAGAAAACTTGAGCGTGTATAACTATTCATCCCCCAAAGTCAATACTTTGTAGAGCCACCTTTGCAGCAATTACAGCTGCAAGTATCTTGGGATATGTCTCTATAAGCTTGACACATCTAGCCACTGGGATTTTTTGCCCATTCTTCAAGGAAAAAATGCTCCAGCTCCTTCAAGTTGGATGGGTTCCGCTGGTGTACTGCAATCTTTAAGTCATACCACAGATTCTCAATTGGATTGAAGTCTGGGCTTTGACTAGGCCATTCCAAGACATTTAAATGTTTCCCCTTAAACCACTTGAGTGTTGCTTTAGCAGTATGCTTAGGGTCCTACTGGAAGGTGAACCTCCGTCCCAGTCTCAAATCTCTGGAAGACTGAAACAGGTTTCCCTCAAGAATTTTCCTGTATTTAGCGTCATCCATGATTCATTCAATTCTGACCAGTTTCCCAGTCCCTGTCGATGAAAAACATCCCCACAGCATGATGCTGCCACCACCATGCTTCACTGTGGGGATGCTGTTTTCGGGGTGATGGGAGGTGTTGGGTTTGTCCCAGACATAGCGTTTTCCTTGATGGCCAAAAAGCTACATTTTAGTCTCATCTGACCAGAGTACCTTCTTCCATATGTTTGGGGAGTCTCCCACATGCCTTTTGGCGAACACCAAACATGTCTGCTTCCGTAAAGCACGGCTCTGTGGAGTGTACGGCTTAAAGTGGTCCTATGGACAGATACTCCAATCTCCGCTGTGGAGCTTTGCAGCTCCTGCAGGGTTATCTTTGGTCGCTTTGTTGCCTCTCTGATTAATGCCCTCCTTGCCTGGTCTGTGAGTTTTGGTGGGCGGCCCTCTCTTGGCAGGTTTGTTGTGGTGCCATATTCTTTTCATTTTTTAATAATGGATTTAATGGTGCTCCGTGGGATGTTCAAAGTTTCGGATATTTTTTTATAACCCAACCCTGATCTGTACTTCTCAACAACTTTGTCCCTGACCTGTTTGGAGAGCTCCGTGGTCTTCACGGTGCCGCTTGCTTGGTGGTGCCCCTTGCTTAGTGGTGTTGCAGACTCTGGGGCCTTTCGGAACAGGTGTATATATAAGATCATGTGATAGATCATCATTAGATTGCACACATATGGACTTTATTTAATTAATTATGTGACTTCTGAAGGTAATTGGTTGCACCAGATCTTATTTAGGGGCTTCATATGCACAAACCACTTTTCCGTTTTTTATTTAAGTTTTTTTATTTTTTATTCCACTTCACCAATTTGGACTATTTTGTGTATGTCCATTATATGAAATCCAAATAAAAATACATTTAAATTACAGGTTGTATGCATCAAAATAAGAAAAAAGGCGGTTGAATACGTTTGCAAGGCACTGTAAGACCCAGGTGCAGACAATGTCGAAGTAAAAAAAGTTTATTAATTAGAACACGGGCATGCAAAGGTACAGGACGGCAGGCAGGCTCAGGTCAGGCAGAGGTCGGTTATCCAGAGTAGAGGGAAAATGTACTGGATGGCAGGCAGGCTCAGGGTCAGGGCAGGCAGAGGTCGGTAATCCAGAGTAGTAGGGCAAAGGTACTGGATGGCAGGCAGGCTCAGGGTCAGGGCAGGCAGAGGTCGGTAATCCAGAGTAGAGGGAAAAGGTACTGGATGGCAGGTAGGCTCACGGTCAGGGCAGGCAGAGGTCGGTTATCCAGAGTAGTGGGGCAAAGGTACAGGACGGCAGGCAGGCTCACGGTCAGGGCAGGCAGAGGTCGGTTATCCAGAGTAGTGGGGCAAAGGTACAGGATGGCAGGCAGGCTCAGGGTCAGGGCAGGCAGAAATGACAAAACTGGGAAAACAGGAATATAGACAAAGCAAGAGCAAGGGGGAAAATGCTGGTAGGTTTAAGGAACAAAACACACTGGCAACAGACAAACAGAGAACACAGGTATAAATACACAGGGGATAATGGGGAAGATGGGTGACACCTGGAGGGGGGTGGAGACAATCACAAAGACAGGTGAAACAGATCAGGGCGTGACAGTTGGAGGGTTTTTATTTTGTCCTGTAGTTCATTCAAGGTAATTGGAGAATCCAATGGGTACTGGTAGTCTTTAATAGTTGATTCTAAGATTTGTATTTGATCATGTATATGTTTTTGCTGTTTGTTCTTTGTTATAGAGCCAAAAAGATTGGAGAAGTGGTTTACCCATACATCTCCATTTTGGATAGATAAGTCTTTATGTTGTTGTTTGTTTAGTGTTTTCCAATTTTCCAAGAAGTGGTTAGAATCTATGGATTCTTCAATTACATTGAGCTGATTTCTTACGTGCTGTTCCTTCTTTTTCCATAGTATTCTTCTGTATTGTTTTAGTGATTCACCATAGTGAAGGCGTAGGCTCAGGTTTACTGGGTCTCTATGTTTTTGGTTGGACAGGTTTCTCAATTTCTTTCTTAGGTTTTTGCATTCTTTATCAAACCATTTATCATTGCAGTAATTTTCTATGGTTTTCTGTTTGAAATTCTTAGATTTGATAGGGAAGCTGAGAGGTCAAATATACTGTTTACATTTTCTACTGCCAAGTTTACACCTTCACTATTATAGTGGAACGTTTTGTCCAGGAAGTTGTCGAAAAGGGATTGAATGCGTTGTTGCCTAATTGTTTTTTGGTATGTTTCCACACTACATTCCTTCCATCTATAGCATTTCTTAATATTACTCAGTTCCTTTGGCTTTGATGCCTCATGGTTGAGTATTGCTCTGTTCACGTAGACTGTGATTTTGCTGTGATCTGATAGAGGTGTCAGTGGGCTGACTGTGAATGCTCTGAGAGACTCTGGGTTGAGGTCAGTGATAAAGTAGTCTACAGTACTACTGCCAAGAGATGAGCTATAGGTGTACCTACCATAGGAGTCCCCTCGATAAAGTAGTCTACAGTACTACTGCCAAGAGATGAGCTATAGGTGTACCTACCATAGGAGTCCCCTCGAAGCCTACCATTGACTATGTACATACCCAGCTTGCGACAAAGCTGCAGGAGTTGTGACCCGTTTTTGTTGTTTATGTTGTTGTGGTTGTGCCTAGGGGGGGCATATGGGGGATGGAATGCTGTCACCTCCAGCCAAGTGTTTGTCTCCCTGTGTGCTGAGGGTGTCAGGTTCTTGTCCGGGTTTTGGCATTTAGGTCGCCACAGACTAGTACATGTCTCTCTACAGCCGCTGTTGCCTCTCCCTCTCTATCTCTCTTTCTCAACCCACGCTGCAAACTGTTTGTCTCCTCATCCTCCCCCTTATCTCTCACTCCTTTTCTCTCTAACTTGTTTTCTCTCTCTAATAACAGCTGATGACCCATTTTAGACAAACTATGAGAGAGAGAGAGAGAGAGAGAGAGAGAGAGAGAGAGAGAGAGAGAGAGAGAGAGAGAGAGAGAGAGAGAGAGAGAGAGAGAGAGAGAGAGAGAGAGAGAGAGAGAGAGAGAGAGAGAGAGAGAGAGAGAGCTTTGCCTCCTGCACAGGAGAAGAGGAAAACATTAGTGTTGGGAGTATTTAGCAAGGTTTGGATTTCAGAAGAATACTTGAATATCTTAATGGGTTATTTTATTGTGGTAAAGTCAAGTACAACTAGGGCTGAGGCGGTCACGAAATTTCATCAGCCAGTGATTGTAAAGCAAATAACTGTCGGTCTCATGGTAATTGATCGTTAATGAACATAAACACATTTAGCATCTCCTTGCTTCCACACATACATGTAGCCTACAAGCCATTTTAAAAGGTATAATATATCAATGTAATATAGCCTACACCTTCACAATAAATCTATTATTTGTCTATAGAAACAGGATATGAAGAAATGTAGTCTATTTCAGAAGAAAAGAATAGCATACTCTGAGTTGTCCTTATGTTAGGTTCTGATGTGGCTATGCCAAATGGCTGTGGGCTACACTAGTTAATTTAGCAGACAAGATTTGCTTAGAATTCCGTGGCATTATTTTATATTATGAAGAATCCAATTGAACAAAGCTGAATAAAATATAAATATGTTCTCCAAACGATTTGAGGGAGTGCGGACATGCAGATATTCTGTGTTGAGCGTTAACAAAGAAATAGGTACTCCTATATGCTTATTTTAGAGTTATTGATGTAACTTTAGTTGTTCTACAAACATTGGCCTGTATGTTTTGATTTTTAACATTGTAAGGCTGCATCATGAGACTAATGATGATTTGAAAAAGTTGCTTGAAAGGCATGATCTTTGGTTTGTTTTCTGCGCAGGCTGTACACACTACATCAGTTACTGATTCACAATTTGACAAGCACTTGATAATGCCTCGAATTTCACAGCGGCATCCCCTTTGTGGCCGTAATGCACCCTAAAAAGGTCCATGCCTTCTGCGGCCCGGAGTGCTGCATTGTGCACTTCTCCCTGAGTGCCCTGAGCAATCTGAAGCGTCTCACTCACACGGCTCTCCATCACGTGATCGGGTCTTTCTCACAGACTACAAGTTAAAACAGACACATCGGGGACGCAACTGCGCGCGTCCTTATCCAATTCCTGAGGTGCATATTGAACATATGTTTTCATCAGCCAACAAGATGAGTAGGGCTAATGAACAAAAAAAGCACCAGCCTATGTCAATCTACTATTCTCCATAGTACAAAAGTCGATCTATTATATTCTGTGCAATAAATAAATATTCCAAACATAGTCTGGGACAGTTGTGGGATGCGATAGATCCCAAATGAATACAAAACCGTTTTTATGCAATGTGGCTGACGCAACAGATCAGAACGTTTACCTTGATAAACTATTAGGCTATTTCTTTCTATTTCACATTATAAGCGCAGCAATGCTCACATGGTAGTAGGCTGTAAGTGTGAATGTTCCATTAGCGGAAAACACTATTATCAAAAGTGACCAAATGCAATTATACATGTAATACTTTTATTATAAAGGTGCATTTTTATGGTGAAAATGATCTTCCCCAAACTAGAAACTCATGTGCAGTTTATATATGCCAGTCAGACTCTACACCCCTTGTAAAGCGGATTAATGTGCTCAATTTTAAGAAGTTATTTGGCCACTTTAGTTGTGATACAAACTTTATTAAAAGGTGTGCGACTATGATTGGAACAAGTTGCAAAAAAGGGCATTGTTTCTTATGCTGGGCATCATTCACAAGTGATAATACATCATTCACAAGTGATAGGCTAATATTGTCACCCATCAGACTATTCTTGATTTAATCTTGTCTTTACATATAAATAATATTTGTGTGACATTTGTTTTGATTTAGAATGGACCATTATCATGCACCTGTATCGAAACAGGGGCAGCGGAAAAAATACATGTCATCTATGCACTTAAATAGCGAATGGAGGATGTTTTTCCCCGTGGTTTATTGTCATGCCAGCCAGCTAGGCTATACCCTTGTTGTAAATATAAGCAATGTGCTTAATATTAGGAAAGTTGATAAATAAATATAGTAGACCCAGCCTATAGAACGCTGATGGGAGCCTCCTCTTTTTATTAGAAGCCATCACTCTGTTTTCTCCTGCAATTGCATAGCCTATAGAAATGTTGCGCAACATGAGCTCATGGGCTATCATGAAGTGTTTGATTAGATTTTTGAATACATTTGCAATGATGTCAGAGTGATTAGAGGGACAATAGAGTGCTGAGTACCAGGCAGTTAGCAAGTTTGGTAGGCTACTAATGACCAGCAGCAGCATCAGAGCTTGGAGAAGCCTAATTACCGTGACTAAACGGCCTTCATGACTCGTGACCGCTGGTGTGGCGGTAATACGGTCACTGCAACAGCCCTAAGTACAACCAGGTATTTAAAGTTATAGCAAAAACTAACATCATAGACGAGCCAAGCCTACTTTGAGCTGAGCAGAGATAAATAACTGCTATAGTAGTATGTTAATGCAGCTGTATGTTCCACACTGTTTCTGCCTCTACTCTGACTCCAAACAGTAACAGACAATTAATTCTGAAGTCACAGCGCAATACCAGCTGGTTCTAACAGAGTATCTGTCATAGAGAGTTGATAAAACCTGGTTTAACAACTGAGGACATCACTAGTAGCCAGCCTGAACTTCATCATTTTCATGTACAAGGCTTTACAACAATCATGGAGTCTTCTTTGTCTATTATACCTTCAGGCTCCACTCATTAACGTTGTCTATGTAGTGTCCTTTCACAGCCCCTGTACCTTCACCACTAAAACGTCTGATGATAAATGTAGAGTTGACACTGAATTGAGTTGACAATAAATTGACAGTTACCTTGAGGAGACAGAGTAGAGGCGGAAACAGTGTGGCACCGGAGGGGATGACTGTCGTCTTATCGGATCAACTTCTTCACGCTAGGGGTCAGATTTTATATTTTATTTTAAATAACGTTCCCAAGGTAAACGGATTATTTCTCAGGTCCAGATCATAGAATATGCATATAATTTACAGATTAGGATAGAAAACACTCCAAAGTTTCCAAAACGGTCAAAATAGTGTCTGTGAGTATAACAAAACTGATTTTGCAGGCGAAAACCTGAGGAAATCTAACCCGGACGTGATTTTGTTTTATTTAAAGCTGTGTTTCATTAACCGTCTTTCTTCCATTTTAAGCGGTATCAACCAGATTCCTTTTCCAATGGCTTCCTCAGGCTGTGACCAGGCTTTAGACATAGATTCAGGCTTTTATTTTGAAAAATGAGCGAGATTTTTCAAAACTAGTCAGGTGTCCTTTGATTAGTTCCTGCGCGCGAGAGGGGTAGCTCTCCATTTTCTTTCTCTCTTTTATTGAATAGGTTACGGTCCGGTTGAAATATTATCGATTATGTATGTTAAAAACAACCTGAGGATTGATTATAAAAACATTTGACATGTTTCTACGAACATTACGGATACTTTTTGGAATTTTCGTCGAACGGAACGAGGCTGTGGTTTTCTGAACATAATGCGCAACTCAAATGGCGTTTCTTTGGTATAAAAGTAATATTTATCGAACAAAAATAACATTTATTGTGTAACTGGGAGTCTTGTGAGTGCAAACATCCGAAGATTATCAAAGGTAAGCGATTAATTTGATTACTTTTATGACTTTCGTGACCATGCAAATTTGGGGCTAGCTGTTCTAGCATTGATTGATACACTCACAAAAGCTTGGATTGCTTTCGCTGTAAAGCATATTTTCTAAATCTGACACGATAGGTGGATTAACAACAAGCTAAGCTATGTTTTGGTATATTTCACTTGTGATTGCATGATTATAAATATTTTTTGTAATATTTTTGAATCTGATACCTTTGGGAATTTTCTTCTGCCTTTCAGGACCGGAACGAGGCTGTGGTTTTCTGAACATAGCGCGCAACCCAAATGGCGTTTTTTTGTTATAAAAGTAATATTTATCGAACAAAAGTAACATTTATTGTGTAACTGGGAGTCTCGTGAGTGCAAACATCTGAAGATTATCAAAGGTAAGCGATTCATTTCATTGCTTTTCTAACTTTCATGACCATGCTAATTTGGGGCTAGCTGTTCTAGCATTGATTGATACACTCACAAAAGCTTGGATTGCTTTCGCTGTAAAGCATATTTTGGATTAACAACAAGCTAAGCTGTGTTTTGGTATATTTCACTTGTGATTGCATGATTATAACTATTTTTAGTAATATTTGGCACCCTGCAATTCAGCGGCTGTTGAGGAAAATGATCCCGCTAAAGGGATCCGTAGCGCAAAGAAGTTAACCAACCATGCTATTTTGTTCGTTTTTTCCCCGTTGTTCGTAACTTGTTTTGTACATAATGTTGCTTCTACAGTCTCTTATGACCGAAAAGATCTTCTGGACATCAGAACTGCGATTACTCACCTCAGATTAGACAAAAAGTTTTTAGTCAACAAGTCGGACGCGAGGGAGATACTACAGATACCCGACCAGGCCCAGATCCCCGTCAGTCGCTGGAAAAGGAAACTGAGATTTTGCGGAAAAAGATCAGGGTGCCTTGTGAGGATCAGGTGACGAGTGGCTAATCTGCCTCTGCCTTCCATCCTGCTAGCTGAGTTGTGTTCAATATTTGGAAAATAAATGGGATGAACTGAAAGCACGTATATCCTACCAATGGGACATTAAAACTTCTTTGGGATAGGGGGCAGTATTTGGAAGTTCGGATGACTGAGGTACCCAAAGTAAACGGCCTCTTACTCAGGATATGCATATAATTGGTAGTATTATTTAGAAAACACTCTGAAGTTTCTAAAACTGTTAAAATAATGTCTGTGAGTATAACATAACTGATATGGCAGGCGAAAACCCGAGGAGAATCCATCCGGAATTATTATTTTTTGAGGTCACCACCCATTGAAATGGCTGTCTATGGGAAAATCAAAGGAATACCTCCCAGATTGCAGTTCCTAGATCTTCCACTAGATGTCAACAGTCTTTAGAAAGAGTTTCAGGCTTATTTTTTGAAAAATGAGCTAGAATTTGTAATTTCTAGGTGGCTCTCATTTTGACTGTAGTATTGTGGCGCGCGGGGATGAGGGTGCACACTTCGTTAATGAACATACTATTCTATGTCTTAAATTTGATCATTTATTTACATATTAGGGTACCTGAGGATTGATTAGAAACATTGTTTGACTTGTTTGGACAAAGTTTATTGGTAACTTTTGGGATTCCTTTGTATGCATTTTGAACGAGGGAAACAGATGGATTACTGAATTAAGCGAGCCAACTAAACTGACTTTTTTGGGATATAAAGAAGTACTTTATCGAACAAAACGACCATTTGTTATGTAGCTGGGACCCTTGGGATTGCAAACAGAGAAAGATCTTCAAAGGTAAGTGATTTATTTTATCGCTATTTATGACTTTTGTCACGCCTCAGCTTGTTTGAAAAATGTTTTTAATGCTTTTGTACGCGGGGCGCGATTATCTGTCCTCAGATAATCGCATGGTATGCTTTCGCCGTAAAAGCCTTTTTGAAATCTGACAGCTGGACTAACAAGAAGTTAAGCTTTTAAACAATGTAAGACACTTGTATTTTCATGAATGTTTAATATTATGAATTTTGTATTCTGAATTTCGCGCTCTGCAATTTCACCGGATGTTGTCGAGGTGGGGCGCTAGCTGTAATATCTTACGTTTCATCGAGTCGTGGCTGAACAACGACATTAAGAACATACAGCTGGTGGGATATACTCTCTATCAGCAGGATAGAAAAGCAGCCTCTGGTAAGACACGGGGCGGGGCATATGCATATATGTAAACAACCGCTGGTGCAAAATATCTAAGGAAGTCTCAAGATTTTGCTCGCCTGAGGTAGAGTATCTGATGATAAGCTGAAGACCACACTATCTATTACCTAGAGAGTTTTCATCTGTATTTTTCGTAGCTGTCTACATATCACCACAGACCAATGCTGGCACTAAAACCGTACTCAATGAGCTGTATACCGCCATAAGCAAATAGGAAAACGCTCATCCAGAGGCGGGGCTCCTAGTGGCCGGGGGCATTAATGCAGGTAAACTTAAACCAGTTTTACCTCATTTCTATCAGCATGTTAAATGTGCAACCAGAGGGAAAATAATTATAGGCCACCTTTACTCCACACACAAAGACGCGTATTAAGCTCTCCCTCGCCCTCCATTTGGCAAATCTGACCATAATTCTATCCTCCTGATTCCTGCTTACAAGTAAAAAATTAAAGCAGGGAGCACCAGTGACTCGGTCTATAAAAAAGTGGTCAGATGAAGCAGATTCTAAACTATAGGACTGTTTTGCTGACACAGACTGGAATATGTTCCGGGATTCTTCCGATGGCATTGAGGAGTACACCACATCAGTCACTGGCTTCATCAATAAGCGCATCGAGGACGTCGTCCCCACAGTGACAGTATGTACATACCCCAACCAGAAGCCATGGATTACAGGAAACATTCACACTGAGCTAAAGGGTAGAGCTGCCGCTTTCAAGGAGTGGGACTCTAACCCGGAAGCTTATAAGAAATCCTGCTATGCCCTTCGACGAATCATCGAACAGGCAAAGCATCAATACAGGACTAAGATTGAATCGTACTACACCGGCTCCGACGCTTGTCGGATGTGGCAGGGCTTGCAAACTATTACAGACTATAAAGGGAAGCACAGTTGAGAGCTGCCCAGTAACACAAGCCTACCAGACAAGCTAAATAACTTTTATGCTCGCTTCGAGGCAAGTAACACTGAAACATGCATGAGAGCATCAGCTGTTCCGGACGACTGTGTGACCACGCTCCCCACAGCCATTGTGAGTAAGACCTTTGAACAGGTCAATATTCAAAAGGCCCACAGGGTCAGATGGATTACCAGGAAGTGTACTCCGAGCATGCGCTGACCAACTGGCAAGAGTCTTCACTGACATTTTCAACCTCTCCCTGTCTGAGTCTGTAATACCAATATGTTTCAAGCAGACCACCATAGTCCCTGTGCCCAAGAACACTAAGGTAAACTGCCTAAATGACTAACAACCCGTAGCACTCACATCTGTAGCCATGAAATGCTTTGAAAGGCTGGTCATGGCTAACATCAACACCATTATCCCAGAAACCCAAGACGCACTCCAATTTGCATACCGCACCAACAGATCCACAGATGATGCAATCCCTATTACACTCCACACTGCCCTTTCACACTTGGACAACAGGAACCTCAGCGTCAGTCTAGGTCCATGAGGCCTCTAAACAGCTTCTACCCCCAAGCCATAAGACTCCTGAACAGCTAATCAAATAGCTATCCAGACTATTTGCATTGCCCCCCCCTACTCTGCTGCTACTCTCTGTTATTATATATGCATAGTTACTTTAATAACTACCTACATGTAGATATTACCTCAATTACCTCGACACCGGTACCCCCAGTATTTCACCCCGGTATTGTTATTTACTGCTGCTCTTTAATTATTTGTTATTCTTATCTCGTATTTTGGGGGGTATTTTTTTTAAACTGCATTGTTGGTTAATGGCTTGTAAGTAAGCATTTCACTGTAAGGTCTACCTGTTGTATTTGGCGCATGTGACAAGTAAAATTTGATTTGATCTGCTACATTATTAGGTCTCCAGCTGGGTTTTAGTCAAAATATACCACTGTTTTTAACCCCGACTAGAGCTGGGCAACACGGACAAAAATCCATATTGTGATAAATTGCCTGAATCAATGCACCACAGTTTTTGTTTTATTATCCTTTTAACTGCTATTACTAATTTGATGGTTGAAGCCATCAATTGTCCCGTTAACAATCACCCATATCAGCAAACAAATTTATTTTCAAACTTCACATTTGATCTTTAATTTTCGGTTTATTGTCCCAGCTCTACCCCCTACCTGTCACGTTCCTGACCGGTTTTCTGTTCTTTTGTATGTGTTTGACGGTCAGGGCGTGAGTTTGGGTGGGTAGTCTATGTTGTGTGTTTCTATGTTTGTTAAGGGTGACCTGATATGGCTCTCAATTAGAGGCAGGTGGTTTTCATTTCCTCTGATTGAGAGCCATACTAAGGTAGGTGTTTTCACACTGTTTGTTTGTGGGTGGTTGTCTCCTGTGTCTGTGTCAGTGTATGTTACGCCACACAGGACTGTTTTCGGTTTTGTTTGTTCGTTCGTTTTATGTAGTCAGTTTTCCTGTTATTGCGTTCTTCACGTTATATGTAAGTTCGTGTCCAGGTCTGCGTTTGTTATTTTGTAAATTCTCAAGTGTTTCGTGTTCGTCTATCATTTAAATAAATTCATTATGACTGCATACCTCGATGCGTATTGGTCCGACCCATGCTTCTCCTCTTCAGACGAAGAGGAGGAGAGCAGCCGTTACAGAACCACCCACCTTAATATGGCTCTCAATCAGAGGAAATGAAAACCACCTGCCTCTAATTGAGAGCCATATCAGGTCACCCTTAACAAACATAGAAACACACAACATAGACTACCCACCCAAACTCACGCCCTGACCGTCAAACACATACAAAATAACAGAAAACCGGTCAGGAACGTGACACTACCCCTTTCACATATACAAAAAACAAGTTAACAAAATGTTAAAAACTAATAAGCAGAGTAAAAAAACAAAACGGTTTTGCCTTTGTGTAAATGGGGTATTAGGTACTAATACACACTTGGCTCAGTACTAGAACAGCAGGTACTAGGTGACAGCAGGTGCCAGAGCCTTTAGATATAATAAAATAACTCAATATAAAGCTCTGCAGGTAGGCATAAACAACATAATCGTTGCTTAGGGCCCCCGGCCGCTAGGAGGCCCCCTGCCCCCCAAAAAATTCACTCATGGCCTCCAAATTTGGTTGTGCATCAGAATTTTGTCTTGCTATATCACTCACTGACAGTCACTCAATTATCCATGTCACCTAACAATTTTTAGATTGGTAAATTGGTCTTGCCAGATATCTAAACTGACCGGGCACACAGGTATTATATCTCACTCAGATATCGTATTAACATGGCATAAGTCATTACAAAATGTATAGAATTGCAGGAAAATGGCAAAAGAAATCTCTCTATCCCATAGCAAAATGCTTAGAATTGCAGGAAATGAAATTTACAACTAAAAATGTCCTCTCCACCATCAAGAGGGGAGACCACTAAAATGTTTTGCCGCGAGGTAGGGGGCCCAACAACCAAATCTCGCTTAGGGCTCCCAAAAGGCTAGAGCCGGCCCTGACTCCAGGGGATAATGCCTCATAACAAGACCTCCCACAGTCTTGTCCTCTGTAAGCTTCAGATTTAAATTCAATCAACTTTGAGCCTAGCTATTTCACAATAACTGAAGGACATGGAACAAACTAGCTAGCTCATAGAACTCAACTGTTTGGCAACACTCCAAACCATGTACAGGACACATTGTTTGTTGACTGTTGTCCCAAACAGTTGTCTACAGAAATAAAAAGTAAAATAAAGGCCTAGTAAGTACTAGATATAGAGGGTAATAATTTCTATACCTTTCTAAGGCCGGAGGTCAGTGTAAGACCAGAACTTTACAGGATAAATGTAAATAGAAAGGACAATTTGATAGCAGGGAGTGGGACACACACAACCATACCAGAACTACTGTGACTTTAACATGAGGAAAATAACTGTGGGCTCTGGCCTCTCTGTTACAGTCTGGGAAGTTGTTGGCTGTGTATTGAGTGACAAACAGACTTCCTCACACCACAGTGACTTCCTTCCTGATCCCTCAGTGGGCCTGGTCAGCACATTGCTGCATAGTGCAGCCAGAGAGCGAACGATAGACTTATGGAAAGCTTCCGGGCTTGCCTTCCGCCACCTCGGTCTCTCTACATAGTTCAGGTTCAAAGTCAAGCTAAGCATTTCCTACAACATTAAAGTGATGAAAAATTTCCATATCCCTTATAACAACCTGGTATTTAATTAACGTAATATAATTTCTGAGACAAATTTCTCTCTGAATGCTGTATGGCTCATATAGCCCAATGAACTACAATTACAGATACAGGATGTACAATCATCAAACAAACCTGAGGTAAATAAAAAATATAGAATGGCTTTTTAAATCTCAGCAATGAGAGGAATTAGTCCCTGGAAATCAGCTTAATAGAAAACGGTGATGTATAATATGTAATCAGTATAGTCACATCTTTAGGTGCAACAGTACAATAGAGTAATGGAAAAAATTATATTCAACAGGGAAGGTGTGATCACTGCACAATACACATTGTTCCATTCCCAATTCATTTCTGTAACTAATTATACACCATACCATTTTAATAGCACAATGTGTGTGTGGCAGTGTCCATTGATCACAAATGTCAGAGAGGGCATAGGCTGCTGCAAAACACTGGCATATCTCTTCTGACAAAATTGGAAGATTTCGTCTGACAGGGGGACTATATAAACAAATTATTTTCTACACAACATTCAAACAATTCTGTAAAACTCTCCAAGACTCGTCTGAATTAATAAATACCAGAACAGCATTTTATAAATGTTGCATATCTCCAGAGGTCGATGTAATCACAGCATACCATTCAAATTTCTCTTTAGTGCTTCAGATACAAGAAAACAGTCTCTAAAAATCTCATAAAATAGAATAGGAAAAGTTAGTGGTGAAAGACAGCCAGGGAAAGGGAACAGAAGATGAATAACAACAATAACAACCCAAGTTTGAAAGACAGAAAAAAACACTGAGGCAATTACACAAGAGGAAAGAGTAGAGAGATGAGATCTGAAGAGGAGAGAACAGAGAGAGGCGGCTTACTAAGTATGTCTAGATAGTCACATGGGTGGAGAGGGGAGAGATGGAGAGGGAGACAAGCGACGCAGAGGGAGGAGAGGGGAAAAAGAGAATGTGTGTGTGTGTGTGTGTGTGTGTGTGTGTATATGTGTGTGTCAAATCAAATCAAATCTTATTGGTCACATACACATGGTTAGCATATGTTATTGCGAGTTTAGTTAAATGTGTATGCTTCTAGATCTGACAGTGCAGCAGTATCTAACAGGTAATATCTAACAATTCCACAACAAAACCTAATACACACAATCTAGTAAAGGAATGGGAATATATAAGAATAAAATATATGGATGAGCAGTGACAGAGTGGCTAAGATGCAATAGTGTAGGATACAGTATATACAGTTGAAGTCAGAAGTTTACATACACTTAGGTTGGAGTCATTAAAACTCGTTTTTCAACCACTCCACAAATTTCTTGTGAACAAACTATAGTTTTGGCAAGTCGGTTAGGACATCTACTTTGTGCATGACACAAGTAATTTTTCCAACAAATGTTTACAGACAAAGTTTTTCACTTATTATTGTCACGATCGTCTTTAGGTGAAAGAAAGGACCAAGGCGCAGCGTGATATGAATACATCTTCTTTTTATTTGAAGATGAAACGAACACGAACACTAATACAAACTAGACAAAACAACAAACGACCGTGAAGCTAACAAACGAAAGTGCAGACACAAGCTACTAACGTCCAGACATAGACAAAAAACACACAAACATCCCCCATGTCACACCCTGACCTAACTAAAATAATAAAGAAAACAAAGATAACTAAGGCCAGGGCGTGACAGTACCCCCCCCCCCCCCCCCCCCAAAGGTGCGGACTCCGGCAGCAAAACCTGACACAGACGGGGAGGGTCCGGGTGGGCCTTCTTACGGCGGCGGCTCGGGTGCGGGACGTGGACCCCACTCCACCACAGTCAACACCCGCTTTGGTGGCGTCTCTGGAGCGACGACCCTTGCAGCGAGTCCCAAACTGAAGACCATCCTAGAGGACGCCACTGGACGGAGGGGCAGCTCCGGGCTGAGGGGCAGCTCATGACTGGGGGGCAGCTCATGACTGGGGGGCAGCTCATGACTGGAGGGCAGCTCATGACTGGAGGGCAGCTCATGACTGGCGGGCAGCTCAGGCACCTTCTGACTGGCGGGCGGCTCTGGTAGCTCCTGACTGGCGGGCGGCTCTGGCAGCTCCTGACTGGCGGGCGGCTCTGGCAGCTCCTGACTGGCGGGCGGCTCTGGCGGCTCCTGACTGGCGGGAGGCTCTGGCGGCTCCTGACTGGTGGGAGGCTCTGGCGGCTCCTGACTGGCGGGAGGCTCTGGCGGCTTCTGACTGACGGACGGCTCGGGACAGACGGGCGGCTCTGACGGCTCGGGACAGACGGACGGCTCAGATGGCGCTGGGTAGGCAGGCAGCTCAGATGGCTCTGGGCACGAAGGCAGCTCAGATTGCTCTGGGCAGGCAGGCAGCTCAGATGGCTCTGGGCAGGCAGGCAGCTCAGATGGCTCTGGGCAGGCAGGCAGCTCAGATGGCTCTGGGCAGGCAGGCAGCTCAGATAGCCCTGGGCAAACGGCAGACTCTGGCCGGCTGAGGCGCACAGTAATAATAAAGAAAACAAAGATAACTAAGACCAGGGCGTGTCAATTATTCACTGTATCACAATTCCAGTGGGTCAGAAGTTTACATTCACTAAGTTGACTGTGACTTTAAACAGCTTGGGAAATTCCAGAAAACGATGTCATGGCTTTAGAAGCTTCTTATAGGCTATTTGAGTCAAATGGAGGTGTACCTGTGGATGTATTTCAAGGCCTACCTTCAAACTCAGTGCCTCTTTGCTTGACATCATGGGAAAATCAAGAGAAATCAGCCAAGACCTCAGAAAAAAATTGTAGACCTCCACAAGTCTGGTTCATCCTTGGGAGCAATTTCCAAAAGCCCGAAGGCACCACGTTCATCTGTACAAACAATAGTATGCAAGTATAAACACCAAGGGACCACTCAGCCATCATACCGCTCAGGAAGGAGACACGATCTGTCTCCTAGAGATGAACGTACTTTGGTGCGAAAAGTGCAAATCAATCCCAGAACAACAGCAAAGGACCTTGTGAAGATGCTGGAGGAAACAGGTACAAAAGTATCTATATCCACAGTAAAATGAGTCCTATATCGACATAACCTGAAAGGCCACTCAGCAAGGAAGAAGCCACTGCTCCAAAACCGCCATAAAAAAGCCAGACTACGGTTTGCAACTGCACATGGGGACAAAGATCGTACTTTTTGGAGAAATGGCCTCTTGTCTGATGAAACAAAAATAGAACTGTTTGGCCATAATGACCATCATTATGTTTGGGGGAAAAATGGGGAGGCATGCAAGCCGAAGAACACCATCCCAACCGCGAAGCATGGCGGTGGCAGCATCATGTTGTGGGGGTGTAACGGCTTTTCTCTTCCTCTTCATCAGAATAGGAAGAGCAGGGATTGAACCAAAATGCAGCGGAGTTTGAAGACATATTTATTAAAGAAAACACGAACTCGACTATACACTAACAAAACAACAAACGACGTAGACGCACCTGAACATAAAAACTTACATATAACGAAGAACGCATGAAACAGGAACAGACTACATAAACCGAAAAAACAAACAAACCGAAAACAGTCCCGTGTGGCGCAACGACATACACAGACACAGGAGACAACCACCCACAACGAACACTGTGAAAACACCTACCTAAATATGACTCTTAATTAGAGGAACGCCAAACACCTGCCTCTAATTAAGAGCCATACCAGGCAACCCATAAACCAACATAGAAACAGAAAACATAGAATGCCCACCCAAACTCACATCCTGACCAACTAACACATACAACAAACTAACAGAAATAGGTCAGGAACGTGACATAACCCCCCCCCATAAGGTGCGAACTCCGGGCGCACCAGCACAAAGTCTAGGGGATGGTCTGGGTGGGCATCTGACCACGGTGGTGGCTCAGGCTCCGGGCGAGGTCCCCACCCCACCATAGTCAATCCCAGCTTCCATTTCCCCCTATAAATGAGCTCAGGATAGAGGGGCAACTCCGGACTGAAAGGCAGCTCCGGACAGAGAGACAGCTCTGGACTGAGGGGCAGTTCTGGGTAAATAGCCGCACCGGGCTATGTAGGCGAAGGAACACCATGCGTAAGGCTGGTGCCATGTAAGCCGGCCCGAGGAGACGCACTGGAGACCAGACGCGTTGAGCCGGCCTCATGACACCTGGCTCAATGCCCAATCTAGCCCTACCAGTGCGGGGAGGTGGAATAACCCGCACTGGGCTATGCACTCATACAGGAGACACCGTGCGCTCTACTGCGTAACACGGCGCCTGCCCGTTCTCCCGCTCTCCACGGTAAGCCTGGGAAGTGGGCGCAGGTCTCCTACCTGCCCTCGGCCCACTACCTCTTAGCCCCCCCCCAAGAAATTTTTGGGGTCTCCTCTCGGACTTCCAGCCACGTCTCCTTGCTGCCTCCTCATACCACCGCTCTTGGGCTCTCGCTGCCTCCATCTCCTCACGAGCGCGGCGACATTCCCCAATGTGAGCCCAGTGTCCTTTACCTTCCAATACTTCCTCCCAAGTCCATGATTCCTGTGTAGTATCCTGCTCGACTTCGCGCCGCTTGGTTCTGGATCGGTGGGTGGTTCTGTAACGGCTTTCCTCTTCCTCTTCATCAGAAGAGGAAGAGCAGGGATTGAACCAAAATGCAGCGGAGTTTGAAGACATATTTATTAAAGAAAACACGAACTCGACTATATACTAACAAAACAACAAACGACGTAGACGCACCTGAACATAAAAACTTACATATAACGAAGAACGCATGAAACAGGAACAGACTACATAAACCGAAAAAACAAACAAACCGAAAACAGTCCCGTGTGGCGCAACGACATACACAGACACAGGAGACAACCACCCACAATGAACACTGTGAAAACACCTACCTAAATATGACTCTTAATTAGAGGAACGCCAAACACTTGCCTCTAATTAAGAGCCATACCAGGCAACCCATAAACCAACATAGAAACAGAAAACATAGAATGCCCACCCAAACTCACGTCCTGACCAACTAACACATACAACAAGCTAACAGAAATAGGTCAGGAACGTGACAGGGGGTGTTTTGCTGCAGGAGGGACTGGTGCACTTCACAAAATAGATGGAATCACGAGGGAGGAAAAGTATGTGGATATATTGAAGCAAAATCCCAAGACATCCATCAGGAAGTTAAAGCTTGATCGCAAATGGGTCTTCCAAATGGACAATGACCCCAAGCATTCTTCCAAAGTTGTGGCAAAATGGCTTAAGGACAACAAAGTCAAGGTATTGGAGTGGCCATCACAAAGCCATGACCTTAATCCTATAGAAAATGTGTGGGCAGAACTGAAAAAGCGTGTTCGAGCAAGGAGGCCTACAAACCTGACTCAGTTACACCAGCTCTGTCAGGAGGAATGGGCCAAAATTCACCCAACTTATTGTGGGAAGCTTGTGGAAGGCTACCCGAAACGTTTGACCCAAGTTAAACAATTTAAGGACAATGCTACCAAATACTAATTGAGTGTATGTAAACTTCTGATCGATTGGGAATGTGATGAAAGAAATAAAAGCTGAAATAAATCATTCTCTCTACTATTATTCTGACATTTCACATTCCTAAAATAAAGTGGTGATCCTAACTGACCTAAGACAGGGAATTTTTACTTGTATTAAATGTCAGGAATTGTGAAAAACTGAGTTTAAATGTATTTGGCTAAGGTGTATGTAAACTTCCGACTTCAACTGTACATATGAGATGAGTAATGTGCGATATGTAAACATTCTTAAAGGGGCATTATTAAAGTGATTATATTTTTAGTCTTCCTGTGACATCGGGTGTTGTAGGTGTCCTGGAGGGCAGGTAGTTTGCCCTCAGTGGTGCGTTGTGCAGACCGCACCACCCTCTGGAGAGCCCTGCGGTTTTGGGTGGTGCAGTTGCCCTACCAGGTGGTGATACAACCCGACAGGATGCTCTCAATTGTGCATGTCACGACTTCCGCCGAAGTCGGTCCCTCTCCTTGTTTGGGCGCTGTTCGGCGGTCGACGTCACCGACATCACCCTTTACAGTGCACCTGTAAAAGTTAGTTAGGGTTTTCGGTGACAAGCCACATTTTTTCAGCCTCCTGAGGTTGAAGAGGCGCCGTTGCGCCTTCTTCACCACACTGTCTGTGTGCGTGGACCATTTCAGTTTGTCGGTGATATGTAAGCTGAGGAACTTAAAACTTTCCACCTTCTCCACTGCTGTACCGTCGATGTGGATAGGGGGTGCGCCCTTTGCTGTATCCTGAAGTCCACGATTATCTCTTTTGTTTTGCTGACATTGAGTGAGATGTTGTTTTCCTGACACCATACTCCGAGGGCTCTCACCTCCTTCCTGTAGGCTGTCTCGTCTTTGTTGGTAATCAAGCGTACCACTGTAGTGTCGTCTGCAAACTTGATGATTGTGTTGGAGGCGTGCATGGCCACGCAGTCATGGGTGAACAGGGAGTACAGGAGAGGGCTGAGAACGCACCCTTGTGGGGCTCCAGTGTTGAGGATCAGCGGAGTGGAGATGTTGTTTCCTACCTTCACCACCTGGGGGCGGCCAGTCAGGAAATCCAGGACCCAATTGTACAGGGCGGGGTAGAGACCCACTGTCTCAAGCTTAATGATGAGTTTGGAGGGTACTATGATGTTGAATGCTGAGCTGTAGTCAATGAACAGCATTCTTACATAGGTATTCCTCTTGTCCAGATGGGATAGGGCAGTGTGCAGTGTGATGCCGATGGCATCGTCTGTGGACCTATTGGGGTGGTAAGAAAATTGGAGTGGGTCTATGGTAACAGGTAAGGTGGAGGTGATATGATCCTTGACTAGTCTCTCAAAGCACTTCATGATGACAGAAGTGAGTGCAACGGGGCGATTGTCAATTAGTTCAGTTACCTTAGCTTTCTTGGGAACAGGAACAATGGTGGCCATCTTGAAGCATGTGGGGACAGCAGACTGGGATAGGGATTGATTGAATATGTCCGTAAACACACCAGCCAGCTGGTCTGCACATGCCCTGAGGACGCGGCTAGGGATGCCGACTGGGCCGGCAGCTTTGCGAGGGTTAACACGTTTAAATGTTTTACTCACATTGGTCACAGAGAAGGAGAGTCCACAGTCTTTGGTAGCGGGCTGTGCAAAGAAGTTGCTTAGTTTGTCTGGGAGAAAGACGTTGATGTCCGCGACAGGGCTGGTTTTCTTTTTGTAATCCCTGATTGTCTGTAGACCCTGCCACGTACGTCTCGTGTTTGAGCTGTTGAATTACAACTCCACTTTGTCTCTATACTGACACTTTGCTTGTTTGATTGCTTTACGGAGGGAATAACTAAAATGTTTGTATTCGGTCATGTTTCCAGTCGCCTTGCCATGATTAAATGCGGTGGTACGTGCTTTCAGATTTGCGCAAATGCTGAAATAAATCCACGGTTTCTGCTTAGGGAAGGTTTTAATAGTCACTGTGGGAACAACATCTCCTATACACTTCCTTATAAACTCGCTCACCGAGTCAGCGTATACGTCAATGATATTGTCTGAGGCTACCCGGAACATATCCCAGTCCACGTGATCGAAACAATCTTGAAGCGTGGAACTCGATTGGTCAGACCAGCGTTGGGTAGACCCAAGCACGAGTGCTTCCTGTTTTAGTTTCTGCCTATAGGAGGGGAGTAACAAGATGGAGTCATGGTTAGATTTGCCAAAAGGAGGGTGGGGATGGCCTTGTATGCATCGTGGAAGTTAAAGTAGCAGTGTGTTACTCGCTCGTGTACTGCAATCGATATGCTGATAGAATTTAGGTAGCCTTGTTCTCAGAATAGCTTTGTTAAAATCCCCAGCTACAATAAATGCAGCCTCAGGATATATGGTTTCCAGTTTGCATAAAGTCCAGTGAAGTTCCTTGATGGCTGTCTTGGTATACGCTTGCAGGGGGATATACACGGCTTTGGCGATAACCGAGGAGAGTTCTCTTGGGAGATAATACGGTCGGCATTTGATTGTGAGGAATTCTAGGTCAGTTGAACAAAAGGACTTGAGTTCTTGTATGTTGTTACAATTACACCATGAGTCGTTAATCATGAAACATACACCCCACCTTTCTTCTTACCAGATAGATGTTTGTTCCTGTTGGCGCGATGCACTGAAAATCCTGTTGGCTGTACGGACTCCAACAGCATGTCCCAAGCTAGCCATGTTTCCGTGAAACAGAGTATGTTACAATCCCGGATATCTTTTTGGAAAGCAACTTTTGCCCTAATTTCATCGACTTTGTTAACTAGGGACTGGACATTAGCGAGTAATATACTCTGAAGCGGCGGGTGATGTGTGCGCATCCGATGCCTCACTGTGTGTGTATGTGTGTGTGTGTGTGTGTGTGTGTGTGTGTGTGTATGTGCATGTGTATGTGTGTGTGTATGTGTGTGTGTGTTAAAAGACAGCTGGTAGAGACAGAAGGAAGAGAGAAGCTATGCCTGGCTGGCATGAGAAAGGGCTGTGTTCGTTGGCTACTGATAGCCCAGATTGAGGAGGGTGAGCAGGGCTGAGGGATTTACAGGGCTTTGCTCCGTCCTCTGTGTGTGTGTGTGTGTGTGTGTGTGTGTGTGTGTGTGTGTGTGTGTGTGTGTGTGTGTGTGTGTGTGTGTGTGTGTGTGTGTGTGTGTGTGTGTGTGTGTGTCAGCATCGGCCCCTGCTCCCCCTCCAACAGCACCTGTTAATGTTACGCACACAGCCCACCACCCCATGGTCTCTGGTCAAAAGTAGTGCACTAAATAGGGCATGGGGTACCATTTAGGACACCGCCCTAATCTTGTACTTTCTCTTTTCTCTTGTACAAATATATTTTTACCCTCAGATAAACCATTCCCTAAAACTCCTTTAGTTCACATACGTTTCCTACACTTGTGCCTCCATCCCCTCCATCCCTCCACTGTTCCATCCCTCTATCCCCTAAACCCTCTATTCCCTCTATCGTTCCCTACCGCTGTCCCCTTCATCCTCTATCCATCTATCCCCTCCATCCCTCCACCGTTCCCTCCCTCTCTCCCCGCTATCCATCTACCGTTTCCCTCCATCCCTCTATCCCCTCCACCATTTCCCTCCATCCCTCCATCGTTCCCTCTATTCCTCTATCCCTTCATCCTTCTATGCCCTCCATCCCTCCACCATTCCTCCAGCTTTCTCCCTCTGCAGTGCTCTTCCCCTTTTCATGGCAGTGGTTTGGTCATCCTGGAGAGACAGCCGCGGCGTGAAAGACAGACGGCTCAGACAAAGGGGCAGGGGCAGTGTGTGTGGGCCATGAGTGAGTGAGTGAGTGAGTGAGTGAGTGAGTGAGTGAGTGAGTGAGTGAGTGAGTGAGTGAGTGAGTGTATGAGTGTATGTACAGTTAAAGTCGGAAGTTTACATACACCTTAGCCAAATACATTTAAACTCAATATTTCACAATTCCTGACATTTAATACAAGTAAAAATTCAATAAAAATTCAGGTCAGTTAGGATCACACTTTATTTTAAGAATGTGAAATGTCAGAATAATAGTATAGAGAATTCTTTATTTCAGTTTTTATTTCATTCATCACATTCCCAATGGGTCAGAAGTTTACATATACTCCATTAGTATTCGGTAGCATTACCTTTAAATTGTTTAACTTGGGTCAAACGTTTCGGGTAGCCTTCCACAAGCTTCCCACAATAAGTTGGTTGAATTTTGACCCATTTATACTGACAGAGCTGGGGTAACTGAGTCAGGTTTGTAGGCCTCCTTGCTCGCACACACATGGTCATTATGGCCAAACAGTTCTATTTTTGTTTTATCAGACCAGAGAACATTTCTTCCAAAAGTACGATCTTTGTCCAGTTGCATGTGCAGTTGCAAACCGTAGTCTGGCTTTTTTATGGTGATTTTGGAACAGTGGCTTCTTCCTTGCTGAGCGGCCTTTCAGGTTATGTCGATATAGGACTCGTTTAACTGTGGATATAGATACTTCTGTACCTGTTTCCTCCAGCATCTTAACAAGGTTCTTTGCTGTTGTTCTGGGATTGATTTGCACTTTTCGCACCAAAGTACGCTCATCTCTAGGAGACAGAACGCGTCTCCTTCCTGAGCGGTATGACGGCCATGGTGTTAATACTTGCGTACTATTGTTTGTACAGATGAACATGGTACCTTCATGCGTTTGGAAATTGCTCCCAAGGATGAACCAGACTTGTGGAGGTCTACACATTTTTTTTCTGAAGTCTTGGCTGATTTCTTTTGATTTTCCCATGATGTCAAGCAAAGAGGCACTGAGTTTGAAGGTAGGCCTTGAAATACATCCACAGGTACACCTCCATTTGACTCAAATGATGTCAATTAGCCTATATGAAGCTTCTAAAGTCATGACATCGTTTTCTGGAATATTCCAATCTGTTTAAAGGCACAGTCAACTTAGTGTATCGTCCCAGCTAAAGGTGGGACGATAAACCGAAAATTATCGACACAGACCAAACCAACCACTTTTCAGGGACATTTTGCTTATATCGTTCATGACGATAAATAACCTATAGGGCCCAGTAGAGATATATGAAGTTTGAAAAGAAATAAGTTTGCTAATATGGAAAATTGTTAATGGGACCATTGATAGCTACAACATTCAAAGTAGTTGTAGAAGGTAAAGGCCATTATGACACAGCAAATTGCATTGTAAAAAGCTAAATAGTGAACGCCAGGTTCGGTAATTTACCTGTCTAACACCAGTACGCTTGCGCTCAGATGGGAGGTGTTGGAAATATTTTACGTGCGTCCTTAAAAACCTGATCCAAAGTGCTAATATCAGGCAGTGCCAGTAGAGATATTTAAGACCAAAAGCTGGTTTTAGCGGTAACGCAGTTGGTTATGGCATGAATTTTGACAGCGAAAACGCAGGCTATCCAACCGTGATGCACACTGCCCATATACGCATGGAACAAGAGTAGCATAATGTACTTCGTATTTAGAAACATAAAAAACAAATGTTTTTTCCAATTTCATTTTATTTGGATTAAAACCAAGCATAGCCTACCCCCCCTCTCAATTAAGCCTTTTTTTGTCTGCCCAATGAAATCCCGAAATATTCAAGACTGTCGATAAGGGGTTGGCTTTTGAGACCGCTTGGAAATAAATCTTAAACACGAAAGCTTTTTTTTTTTTTTTTTTTTTTTATCCCCCTTTTCTCCCCAATTTTCGTGGTATCCAATCGCTAGTAATTACTATCTTGTCTCATCGCTACAACTCCCGTACGGGCTCGGGAGAGACGAAGGTCGAAAGTCATGCGTCCTCCGAAGCACAACCCAACCAAGCCGCACTGCTTCTTTAACACAGCGCGCCTCCAACCCGGAAGCCAGCCGCACCAATGTGTCGGAGGAAACACCGTGCACCTGGCCCCCTTGGTTAGCACGCACTGCGCCCAGCCCGCCACAGGAGTCGCTGGAGCGCGATGAGACAAGGAAATCCCTACCGGCCAAACCCTCCCTTACCCGGACGACGCTAGCCCAATTGTGCGTTGCCCCACGGACCTCCCGGTCGCGGCCGGCTGCGACAGAGCCTGGGGGCGAACCCAGAGACTCTGGTGGCGCAGTTAGCACTGCGATGCAGTGCTCTAGACCACTGCGCCACCCGGGAGGCCTAAACACGAAAGCTTTATTAAAATATGAAGTTTGAGAGTTGTAAAACAGTGAGTTGACATTCCCTTTGATATATGCATTAGGCCCACATTATTTTAGCTATGCAGGTCCCGTTTTCGATGTGCGTAAAACCATCCATAGTCTGCGTTGTTTTAATATTATATGCCAACGGGGAGAAATGATGGTGCCTGTAAGTGTGACATAACCTATTTAAAACATGTTGTTGTTTTGTTTGGAATTTGATTAGAATTATTTGTTCTCTTTTTAGGCCTTATCAATAATGAATTGAATCTTGCTTATTGACAATGTTTGCCATTGCCATGCGCAGCCATAAAGCAATTTACAGTTGGCCTAGCCCTTAAAACAGTGTGAATGCTATTGACGCCATGCAATTACTTAGAACTGGTTCAAGTTAACATATTTAGCAAAGATGTAGACGAATTGGAGATGATTCCAAGGCAACACATAAAATATACACAACTTGAAGCAACCACATATTTGGCATTTTGATTGGCCGGTGAGGGGCCAAGCCTCGACACACACTTGTTAATTCATCAAAAGCCAACGCCATCAAGTGCGCCGATAATTCTAATAGTGAAAATAGCAAAAGTATTTCTGACAAACCTCTGAACCTATAGTGGTCCCGCCTGGCTTAGATTTATGATTGCGTTAGATTTGTTAAAATAGAGCCCCTAGCCAGCTGGCTTTCGGTTACTGGCCCAACGCTCTTAACCAGGCTACCTGGCACCCAGTAGGGTTTATACATGCAGTATGTCCTCTCAAGCAACGACAAAAATACAATTGAAAAGCTTATGTGGTTCTTGAAACAAATATGCTTACAGCTTTCAGGGAAGCATGGTTCCTCAAGTATGAATTGGTTGGATTTCATTCATCCTAAATATTTTTATAAGAAGTTGGCCCATTCACTTACATCAGCAAATAACAGAATAGTCTGAAGAACTCAGGCCCTGTCAAATTCACCTCATTGCTCATTACACTATAAACCTTTATCCACACAACATTTAAAAAATGGACGAAAAGCAAGGAAATAAATTAATTGCAAAATAAATAAGTGAGTATTTGCTGACTGTGCTCTATAGCCAAATAGTATAAATATTGTAGCATAGAGAGAAAGACAGGGGAGCTAACTGTGCAGTTTGTCCCAAAGGATTTGTTTGATACTAAGCCTACCTGAAATAGATTGACTCATCATTATTCCTCACACACAAACACAAATGCACGTGCACACACAAATAAACACACCTTTAATTCCACATCTTTCTACCCCCACTTCATCAATCCAGAATGTGGATTTCTGGTTGATCCTTTGCTTCCTGTCTTCCTGTGGCTGTGCCATTAGAGAGGGTTCCAGAGGTAAGACAGATCCCGTTATGTAAAGACTTCAAGGAGGATAACACAACGTTGCCTCACTCAAATGACCCAGACACACACAATGTCCCTAACAGTACATTAGCTGGAAAACATACAGTTTAAATGACTTTTTATTTTTAAAAATTACTCACAAAGGAAGAGTACAGTGAGGAACATAACTGTCATTGTAGTTCAGTCCTGAAGACTGGTGCCGCTGTAGGTCAGTTCCTGAGCCCTGACTGAGCTGAAAGGTACTGTAGGTCAGTTCCTGAGCCCTGACTGAGCTGAAAGGTACTGTAGGTCAGTTCCTGAGCCCTGACTGAGCTGAAGAGTACTGTAGGTCAGTTCCTGAGCCCTGACTGAGCTGAAAGGTACTGTAGGTCAGTTCCTGAGCCCTGACTGAGCTGAAAGGTACTGTAGGTCAGTTCCTGAGCCCTGACTGAGCTGAAGAGTACTGTAGGTCAGTTCCTGAGCCCTGACTGAGCTGAAGGGTACTGTAGGTCAGTTCCTGAGCCCTGACTGAGCTGAAGGGTACTGTAGGTCAGTTCCTGAGCCCTGACTGAGCTGAAGGGTACTGTAGGTCAGTTCCTGAGCCCTGACTGAGCTGAAGGGTACTGTAGGTCAGTTCCTGAGCCCTGACTGAGCTGAAGGGTACTGTAGGTCAGTTCCTGAGCCCTGACTGAGCTGAAGAGTACTGTAGGTCAGTTCCTGAGCCCTGACTGAGCTGAAGAGTACTGTAGGTCAGTTCCTGAGCCCTGGCTGAGCTGAAGGGTACTGTAGGTCAGTTCCTGAGCCCTGACTGAGCTGAAGGGTACTGTAGGTCAGTTCCTGAGCCCTGACTGAGCTGAAGAGTACTGTAGGTCAGTTCCTGAGCCCTGACTGAGCTGAAGGGTACTATAGGTCAGTTCCTGAGCCCTGACTGAGCTGAAGAGTACTGTAGGTCAGTTCCTGAGCCCTGACTGAGCTGAAGAGTACTGTAGGTCAGTTCCTGAGCCCTGACTGAGCTGAAGGGTACTGTAGGTCAGTTCCTGAGCCCTGACTGAGCTGAAGGGTACTGTAGGTCAGTTCCTGAGCCCTGACTGAGCTGAAGAGTACTGTAGGTCAGTTCCTGAGCCCTGACTGAGCTGAAGAGTACTGTAGGTCAGTTCCTGAGCCCTGACTGAGCTGAAGGGTACTGTAGGTCAGATCCTGAGCCCTGACTGAGCTGAAGGGTACTGTAGGTCAGTTCCTGAGCCCTGACTGAGCTGAAGGGTACTGTAGGTCAGTTCCTGAGCCCTGACTGAGCTGAAGAGTACTGTAGGTCAGTTCCTGAGCCCTGACTGAGCTGAAGAGTACTGTAGGTCAGTTCCTGAGCCCTGACTGAGCTGAAGGGTACTGTAGGTCAGTTCCTGAGCCCTGACTGAGCTGAAGAGTACTGTAGGTCAGTTCCTGAGCCCTGACTGAGCTGAAGGGTACTGTAGGTCAGTTCCTGAGCCCTGACTGAGCTGAAGGGTACTGTAGGTCAGTTCCTGAGCCCTGACTGAGCTGAAGGGTACTGTAGGTCAGTTCCTGAGCCCTGACTGAGCTGAAGGGTACTGTAGGTCAGATCCTGAGCCCTGACTGAGCTGAAGGGTACTGTAGGTCAGTTCCTGAGCCCTGACTGAGCTGAAGGGTACTGTAGGTCAGTTCCTGAGCCCTGACTGAGCTGAAGGGTACTGTAGGTCAGTTCCTGAGCCCTGACTGAGCTGAAGGGTGCTGTAGGTGTCTAGTGTTTCAAAACAATAGGAACCATGCAGAGAGGGAGAGCCCGGAGAAAGAGCCATAATTGGACATTTGAAATGTCTCTGTGTAATGTTTACTGTTCATTTTGATTGTTTATTTAACTTTTGTATATGATCTATTTCACTTGCTTTGGCAATGTTAACATATGCTTCCTATGCCAATAAAGCCCTTTGAATTGAATTGAGAGAGAGAGGGGAGGGGGGGGTGATCGGGTCACAACTAGGGACCCGGTAGTGAGCGTTGCAACTGACGACAGACGATTTGTACGTGCTACACGCTTCAGCACTCGGCGGTCCCGTTCTGGGAGGTTGTGTGGCCTACGACTGAGCCGTTGTTGCTCCTATACGTTTACAATAAGAGCACTTACAGTTGACCGGGGCAGCTCTAGCAGTGCAGAAATTTGACGAACTGACTTGTTGGAAAGGTAGGCCATTCTACTGCCAATGTTTGTCTATGAAGATTGCATGGCTGTGTGCTTGATTTTATACACCTGTTCAGCAATGTGTGCTGCTGAAATAGCCAAATTTCAGAGGCATAGAGAGAGAGAGAGAGAGAGAGAGAGAGAGGTGCAGAGAGAGAGAGAGAGAAAGAGAAAGAGAGAGGCAGAGAGAGAGAAAGAGAGAGAGAGATAGAGAAAGAGATAGAGAGGCAGAGAGAGAAAGATAGAGATAGAGAGGCAGAGAGAGAGAGGCAGAGAGAGAGAGGCAGAGAGAGAGGCAGAGATAGAGAGGCAGAGAGAGAGAGAGAGGCAGAGAGAGAGAAAGAGAGAGAAAGAGAGAGAGAAAGAGAGAGAGAGAGATAGAGAGAGAGAGAGAGAGGCAGAGAGAGAGAGAGAGAGAGAGAGAGAGAGAGAGAGAGAGAGAGAGAGAGAGAGAGAGAGAGAGAGAGAGAGAGAGAGAGAGAGAGAGAGAGAGGTGCAGAGAGAGAGAGAGAGAGAAAGAGAGAGTAGGGGCCATGGAGTTCCTTTATTTCTGTTCTTTCACAGTGAATGGAGTGTCCTTTTCCTACTGATATATTGACATACTTAAAGAAATAAGCAAGGCCCTTGTTGTCTGCCAGCTCTGCCTGCCCTGTCACAACGTACTGTATATCAGTACGTTCACTGAGAGCGCAGCAGTAGGTCAACCCTGTACAGAGATAGAACAACAGCCAAACGACAAGAGAGAGGGAAAGAGAGAGAGCGAGAAAGAAAGATGGAGTTATAGAGGGAGAGAAAAAGAGAGAGGGAGAGAGGATCAAGCAAAAACGAGAGAGAGAAAAGCGTGTCCGCCTTGTAAAATCTGGGTGAACTGAACATACTTTGGGATCCAATTTGCTATAGTAATTACCTTGAACTGGTGGTAATGCTGTAATTAAAGTACTCTGATTCCCAACAACATTAACACACACACACACACACACACACACACACACACACACACACACACACACACACACACACACACACACACACACACACACACACACACACACACACACACACACTAGACTGTGGTCAGGACTCAGGGGGGAAGGCATGTCGAAAGGAAACTGCTGGGAAAGAGCAGGGAGTTTAGTTTGCACCCCCTGACACCAGCTCTCTGTGTTGTGTGTGTGTACAGCCAGAGTCAGACCTTTAATTCAGTGGCCAAATAAACTTTCCACTTTTGGAACAAATAAGGAACACTGTAAACTCCCTAAATACACATAAATACATGGGTTTGTTTCGGCATCAGCTTTACTGTGGAGGCTATGGGATTTGGGACATCCTAGATATAATGCCTCACACACTGTCCAGTCAATGTTGGGGCAATATGTCCTGCTTAAGAGAGAGAGAGACTAATGGGAACGAGTGGGAGAGAGGGGAGGAGAAAGGGGAGATCAAGATAGAGGGAGACAGAGAGAGGGAGAGGGGGAAAGGGAAGGAGAGAGGGAGGTAGGGGGAGAGAGAGCGGGAGAGGGGGAAAGGGAAGGAGAGAGGGAGGTAGGGGGAAAGGGAAGGAGAGAGGGAGGTAGGGGGAGAGAGAGGAAGAGGGGGAAAGGAAAGGAGAGAGGGAGGTAGGGGGAGAGAGAGGGGGAAAGGAAAGGAGAGAGGGAGGTAGGGGGAGAGAGAGAGATGGAGAGGGGGAAAGGGAAGGAGAGAGGGAGGTATGGGGAGAAAGAGAGGGAGAGAGGGGAAGGGAAGGAGAGAGGGAGGTAGGGGGAGAGAGAGAGAGGGAGAGGGGGAAAGGAAAGGAGAAAGGGAGGTAGGGGGAGAGAGAGAGGGAGGTAGGGAGAGAGAGAGAGGGGGAAAGGGAAGGAGAGAGGGAGGTAGGGAGAGAGAGAGGGAGAGAGAGGTGGAAAGGGAAGGAGTGAGGGAGGTAGGGGGAGAGAGAGAGGGAGGTAGGGGGAGAGAGAGAGGGGGAAAGGGAAGGAGAGAGGGAGGTAGGGGGAGAGAGAGGGGGAGGTAGGGGGAGAGAGAGAGGGGGAAAGGGAAGGAGAGAGGGAGGTAGGGAGAGAGAGAGGGAGAGAGAGGTGGAAAGGGAAGGAGTGAGGGAGGTAGGGGGAGAGAGAGGGAGAGAGAGAGGGGAAAGGGAAGGAGTGAGGGAGGTAGGGGGAGAGAGAGAGGGGGAAAGGGAAGGAGAGAGGGAGGTAGGGAGAGAGAGAGGGAGAGAGAGGTGGAAAGGGAAGGAGTGAGGGAGGTAGGGGGAGAGAGAGGGAGAGAGAGAGGGGAAAGGGAAGGAGTGAGGGAGGTAGGGGGAGAGAGAGAGAGAGGTTCTAGCGTATGTTCACTGCTGAGTTGTTATTTATACGTATGTGTCCTGTTACGGAGCCTAGTATGGGACATCCCACTGAAAGCCTCCACATAGCCCAGCAACTACTAGGTTGATACGTTGTTGTTATGTGGTTATATCTGTCCTGTTCTGGGGATTTGGGACAGTACAGAGGGCCAGAACCTCCATTATTTAATCTTGTGTTGTGTTGTCGAGGGAGAGAGGCCTCATTGTTTACAGCCTGTTGGACCGAATGCCTCTCCTCCCATGCTGTTGGCTTTAAAGCATGGGAGACGGAGAAAACGGCCAGGCTGATGACTCTAGTACCCAAACCTGCCTGGATTTCAAATATTTTACACACAATTTATATTATGCCTGCTTGAAGAGTGAAATGAATAGTAAAAGACGAACTCCCGAAAGACTAATATTTTTCTCCCCCGTCAGTAGGCTACAAAGCAATTGGATGTGAGTGAAATGTCCATATTACTTCTGTAATATCTCCACAAAGACAATGCAGTGTTTCATTTGCCTGAAGGGGACTGTGTGGAGAGCAATGTTTCAGCCACAGCAGACCATCAAGATCTGTTCTGGTAAATGAAACCCTTCACACAGTCACTAGTGTTTCTTCAGCTGCCACTGAACTGAAAACCAACTCCAGCACACTGGAGTGGATCTATATGTTTCTATTGAAACCCGGCTCTGTTCATGCAGGGCATTTGAAATTAATATCTTCGTAATAACTATCTGAAGTTCTTCATCAAAATAGATTTACTGTGGCCTCCCGAGTGGCGAGGTGGTCTAAGGCACTGCTTCGCTGTGCCACTAGAGATTCTGGGTTCGAGTCCAGGCTCTGTCGCAGCCAGCCGTGACCGGGAGACCCATGGGACGGTGCACAGTTGGCCCAGTGTCGTCCAGGTTAGGGGAGGGTTTGGCCGGCAAGGATGTACTTGTCCCATCGCGCACTAGTGACTCCTGTGGCGGGCCGGGCGCAGTGCACGCTGACACGGTTGCCAGGTGCACTGTGTTTCCTCCAACACAATGGTGCGGCTGGCTTTCGGGTTAAGTGGGCATTGTTTCAAGAAGCAGTGTGGCTTGGCTAGGTTGTGTTTTGGAGAAAGCACGGCTCTCGACCTTTGCCTCTCCCGAGTCCGTACGGTAGTTGCAGCGATGAGACGACAAGACTGTAACTACCAATTTGATACCACGAAATTGGGGAGAAAAAATGGTTTAAAAAAAAGTTATTTTTAATTTACTGTGCTTTTTAGAAATAAGCCATTGTAGGATTTCGGATCAGTAATTCATTATTTAACTAACTCTATCAAAATAGTTTTCCTTTCAATAACTCAGTGAAAGTCAGAGGTAACATTAAAGGAAAGACCAATTTTGAACTTTAGAATGTTTTTGTACATCTCTGAGCAATGTTCTATCTATTCCCGGAGTCATTCCATGTTTTCATGTGGATCTCAACTATTGTTATTCAAGCAGGCAGAAATACAGCCTGTCGTTAAAGTGGAGTCAGAGAGAGGAGACTGAATCTATTTCGACGTGACAAGGAGGACATGGAGTTAGGAGAGAGTGTGTTTGTGTCTAGAAGAGGCGGACATTGAGTTAGGAGGAGCGTCGGCCAGGCTACATGTTATTAAAGACCCTGTTAGCCCAGGAGGAGGAGGAAGAAGAGGAGGAAGAGGAATGAAGAAACCAGCTGCTTTTCTTTTTTTAACCACTACGTTTCAGACCTGGGTTCAACTAGTATTTGTTCACCTTCAAATATTCTGATTGAGCCTGCCTGGAGTGCTAGCTAGATGGAACTATTCCATATAATTTTGCGATTATTACATTGGTCCCAGTATGCCAGCCAAGCTCAATCAAATTCATCTTCACCCAGAGAAAGGAAATAGAGGAGAGTATTTTCCACAGTTCTAGATTATCTCCAGTTAACACATTTTGACCGAGACTGAGGCAACCAACGCTTGTACGAAGTTGGTCTGGGGATCCAGTGTACTCATTGAACTGCCAGAGATAGGAGATCTGGAGAGGGGAATGGGATACAACTAGCCTGGTTCAAGATCTGTTTGTACCGTCTTGCCAACTTCTATGGTAACAGTCACGCCAATGACCATAGGAGTTGGCAAGACAGCACAATTAGATCTGGAACCAGGCATGTATACAACAGAACACAACAGAGAACTTGATGACCTATCCATGGGAGACGCATCCAAGCTCAGACACAATGATATACACAGCAATATAAACTTCCCTCTCTCTATTTCAACACCAATGTTCATGTTTTATTTAGTTTTCAGCACAACAACAGAGGAGGATTTATTCCACTGAGCTATTTCATAAATGTTGAATCCAAAAGGCCCATCTGTGTGCACTTAATGGTGTTTTTCTCCAGCAATAACAAACGTGTTTGTTCTGGCTGTCAGCCACTTGTCTGATGAGTCGTCTCCCCATGCCAGACTGACTGTTGGGAGGGAGAGTGTTCATGGCCTAACAGATGTGAGGTGTGGCACACAGACACTTGTCTTCTCCATTAGGAGCCTCCTTCATACACATACATACACACAGGGAGGCTGTACATGATGAGAGTTTCTAGGGTGTAGAACAGCAATGGAGAGGGTGGCTGTTAGATGGGAGTTTCTTGCCTGGGACCAGCCTCTCAGAGAGACCACACAGATGAGATGAGGCAGAGTTTAGACATGAGCAGACACATCCCTCTGAAAAGCCAGACTAAACAACAGGACTTCATTACAGAGCGCTATAACTCACTAGACTATAACAGCCAGCCCAGCCCAGCCAGACATGGCAGTCAGACAGGGCAGATTCAGACAGGGCAGATGCTACACCCATGCCCTTCAGACAGACAGAGAGGGCAGAACCTGACCAATGTTACACTGGCTGAACAAGGCTTTATGTCTTTACTACACTAATTAAATGGCGACGTGTGCCAAGACATGGCCACCATGGTTTGTACTGAATATCATCTGTGGATGAGCTGAATGGGAAGCAAGGTTAGTGAAGCTAAAAAGCAATCAGAAAACATCTAAACCCAATGTCTTGGGGGGGGAGGGGGGGGGGGGTTCATTGTTGGACATAAAAAACACTAAGAATTCAGCTCCAAGTTCCCAAGTATTCCCACACATAACATGATCATATTCAAATGAAAGAAAAGTTTGAAATTATTATGTTTTAGTCAATTCCGGTCAATTTGCAGTCTACAAATGATTTGTAATTACAGTCTGTTCCGGCCCCCCGACCAGCCGTGTCACGCCCTGGCTATAGAGAGGCTTTTTATTCTCTATTTTGGTTAGGCCAGGGTGTGACTAGGGTGGGCAGTCGATGTTCTTTTTTCTATGTTGTTGTGTTTCTATGTGTTTGGCCTGGTGTGGTTCCCAGTCAGAGGCAGCTGTCTATCGTTGTCTCTGATTGGGAGCTATACTTAGGTAGCCTGTTTTCCCATTTTGAGTTGTGGATGATTATTTTCTGTTTAGTGTTTTTCGTCACCTTACAGGACTGTTCGTTTGTCGTTTTTGTTGTTTTGTTCAGTGTTCAGTTGTTTTATTAAAATAATGAACACTTACCACGCTCCACCTTGGTCCTCCTCTCCTTCTCCCGATTACAAATGTGACAAGCCGCTCTAGGCAAAATCGGCCCGCGGCTGAATCTCAAATCAAATCAAATTTGATTTTATGTCACATGCGCCGAATACATCAAGTGTAGACCTTTACCGTGAAATGCTTACTGAAAAGCCCTAACCAGCAATGCAGTTGTAAGAAAATAGAGTTAAGAAAAAAATTACAAAAGTAATGTTGTGGAAATTCTTACTCAGAGACACTTGAAGTCAATCTTAAATTAATCATTGTTTATTGTCAGTGCGTTGGAGAGGTTCTGTCAGAAGCTCTAACGGGGAAGTCCTGTTTAGTTCGTATATGCTGCAGACAGGTCATATTTGCATGATTTAGCTTATTAATAAATCATTAATAATTAACGTTTGTTTCATTCATGTGACCAACCAATACTGGTTCAAGCATGTGACAGACCAATACCTCACAAGGCTTCTTCTCTCCAAACTGAGACCATGAAACTGAGATATCCCTTTCTCTTAACAAGGTTCTGGGCGTACTGCCAAATTGCAGACACTGAGAGTGAAGATTTCTTCAATCAGTCACTTGCATGAACACAGAAATTGGTTTATAGAAAAGTACAAACATAGGAAAAAAACGGCACCATTGTGGAGGCTGTGGGGATGGCTCAGTCCATCAGTCTAAGACATGTGCTACTGAAACTGTATATGGTTATATAATGTAAGAACAAGGGTGCAACAATAATACAAATATTATTATTTTATGACAAATGTGCTTTCTTCCGTGATGGATTGCGGTTGCTGCCCGTGGTTCTGAAACACATCAGTGCACTGTTGAATTGGCGCCTTTTCCTAGACCATGTTGCTATATGCATAACAGCAAAGTTAACCAGCATATATTGGTGTAGAGAACAATACGGTGGAGGCAGCAGCGGAGTTAGGAGACGAGAAAACAGCCCTTGTCTTATTGTCTAAGAAAAGTGAGGAGATGACCGTAAAGAAAAGTCACAAAAAGTGAGGAGATGACCTTAAAGATGTCTAAGAAAAGTCACGCCCTGACCTTAGTTCGTGAGTGTAACGGCTTTCTTCCTGGGATGAAGGAGAGGACCAAAACGCAGCGCGGCTAGTGTTCAACATGTTTAATAAAGAATAATAACGTGAACACTACAAGCAACAAAACAATAAATGTGAAAACCGAAAACAGTCCTCTCTGATGCAGAACACAAAGACAGGAAACAATCACCCACAAACCAACAATGCAAACAGGCTACCTTGGTATGGTCCCCAATCAGAGACAATGACAAACACCTGCCTCTGATTGAGAACCATATTAGGCCAAACAACAAACTCAACATAGAAACACAAAACATAGAATGCCCACCCAGCTCACATCTTGACTAACTAAACAAAGACTAAACAAAGGAAACAAGGTCAGGAACATGACAGTACCCCCCCCCCCCCCCCAAGGTGCGGACTCCGGACGCAAAACCTGAACCTATAGGGGAGGGTCTGGGTGGGCATCTGTCCACGGTGGTGGCTCTGGCGCTGGACGTGGCCCCCACTCCACCATAGTTAATCCCCGCTTCCGTGGCCTCCTCCTAATGGCGACCCACCAAAATAACCCCACTGTACTTATGGGCGCCTCTGGACAGAGGGGCAGCTCCGGACTGAGGGGCAGCTCCGGACTGAGGGGCAGCTCCGGACTGAGGAGCAATTCCAGCATCGCCGGCGTGACAGGCAGCTCTGGCAGCTCCTGGCTGACTGATGACTCTGGCAGGTTCTGGCTGACTGACGGCTCTGGAAGGTCCTGGCTGGCTGACGGCTCTGGCGGCTCCTGGCTGGCTGACGGCTCTGGCGGCTCCTGGCTGGCTGACGGCTCTGGCGGCTCCTGACGGCTCTGGCGGCTCCTGTCTGGCGGGCGGCACTGGCGGCTCCTGTCTGGCGGGCGGCTCTGGCGGCTTCTGTCTGGCGGGCGGCTCTGGCGGCTCCTGTCTGGCTGGCGGCTCTGGCGGCTCCTGTCTGGCGGGCGGCTCTGGCGGCTCCTGTCTGGCGGGCGGCTCTTGCGGCCGCTGTCTGGCGGGCGGCTCTGGCGGCGCCTGTCTGGCGGGCGGCTCTGGCGGCTCCTGACTGGCGGGCGGCTCTGGCGGCTCCTGACTGGCGGACGGCTCTGAAGGCTCCTGACTGACGGACGGCTCTGGCGGCTCCTGACTGACGGACGGCTCTGAAGGCTCAGGACAGACGGGCAGCTCTGAAGGCTCAGGACAGACGGGCAGCTCAGATGGCGCTGGGCAGACGGGCAGCTCAGACGGCGCTGGGCAGACGGACAGCTCAGACGGCGCTGGGCAGACAGACAGCTCAAACGGCGCTGGGCAGACGGGCAGCGCAGGCGACGCTGGGCAGACGGGCAGCGCAGGCGACGCTGGGCAGACGGGCAGCGCAGGCGACGCTCGGCAGACGGGCAGCGCAGGTGGCGCTGGGCAGACAGCAGACTCTGGCCTCTGGAGACGCACAGGAGGCTTGGTGCGTGGTGCCGGAACTAGTGGTACCGGGCTGGAGACACGCACCACAGGGCGAGTGCGTGGAGGAGGAACAGGGCTCTGGAGACGCACAGGAAGCCTGGTGCGTGGTGTTGGCACTGGTGGTACTGGGCTGGGGCGAGGAGGTGGCACCGGATATACCGGACCGTGAAGGCGTACTGGAGCTCTTGAGCAACGAGCCTGCCCAACCTTACCTGGTTGAATGCTCCCCGTAGCCAGGCCAGTGCGGCGAGGTGGAATAGCCCGCACTGGGCTGTGCTGGCGTAAGGCTGGTGCCATGTACACCGGCCCGAGGAGACGCACTGGAGATCAGATGCGTTGAGCCGGCTTCATGGCACCTGGCTTGATGCCCACTCTAGCCCGGCCGATACGTGGAGCTGGGATGTACCGCACCGGGCTAAGCACACGTATAGGAGACACCGTGCGCTCTTCCGTATACCACGGTGTCTGCCCGTACTCTCGCTCTCCACGGTAAGCACGGGAAGTTGGTGCAGGTCTACGACCTGACTTCGCCACACTCCCCTTTATCCCCCCCCCCCCCCCCCCCCAAAAAAATACTTCTGTGCTTCTGTGCTGCCTCCTCATACCACCGCCTCTCGGCTTTAGCTGCCTCCAGCTCTTCACGAGGGCGGCGATACTCTCCAGATTGAACCCAGGGTCCCTTACCGTCCAGAATTTCCTCCCATGTCCAGAAGTCCTGAGTACGCTGCTGCTGCTGTCGCTGCTGCCCGTTACCACGCTGCTTGGTCCTTTTGTGGGTGATTCTGTAACGGCTTTCTTCCTGGGATGAAGGAGAGGACCAAAACGCAGCGCGGCTAGTGTTCAACATGATTTAATAAAGATAATAACGTGAACACTACAAGCAACAAAACAATAAATGTTAAAACCGAAAACAGTCCTATCTGGTGCAGAACACAAAGACAGGAAACAATCACCCACAAACCAACAGTGCAAACAGGCTACCTTAAACCTTTTCTCAATAGGGGGGCGCCATTTCGACTTTGTAAAAAAACGTTCCCAAATTAAACTGCCTCGTACTCAATTCTTGCTTGTACAATATGCATATTATTATTACTATTGGATAGAAAACACTCTCTAGTTTCTAAAACTGTTTGAATTATATCTGTGAGTAAAACAGAACTCATTTTGCAGCAAACTTCCTGTCAGGAAGTGAGAAATCTGAAATCAGGCACTCTGTTCCAGGGTCAGTTTATTAATTTGCATGTAATCTATGGGTCGATTGGTCCCCAATCAGAGACAATGACAAACACCTGCCTCTGATTGAGAACCATATTAGGCCAAACAACAAACCCAACATAGAAACACAAAACATAGAATGCCCACCCAGCTCACGTCCTGACCAACTAAACAAAGACTAAACAAAGGAAATAAGGTCAGGAACGTGACAGTGAGTTGGGGTGGGCATTCTATGTGTTGTTCTATGTTTTGTATTTCTAGGTGTTTGGCCTGGTGTGGTTCTCAGAGGCAGCTGTCTATCGTAGTCTCTGATTGAGAACCATACTTAGGTAGCCTCATTCCCACCTGTGCTTGGTGGGTAGTTGTTTTCTGTTGTGTGTCTGCACCAGCCAGAACTGTTTCGGACTGTTTCGGTCAGAACTGTTTTTGTTATTTTAGTGTTCATTAAATAAATATGGACACGTACTACGCTGCACCTTGGTCCTCTCCTTCCAACAGTCATTACAGGAGAAAGGATACTCCAACTTAATTAGGTCTATAATCAACTGTTAAATGTACCTGGCTTTATAAATCATACATATATATTTACAGAAAAAGACAGATCCTGCTTCTGTTGCCTGTTTGAGTGTTTGTTTAATAGCCTACTGATTCCGTGAGCAGAGCCTCATGCAAGATATCAGTCAGGAAGTTGAAGCTTGGTCGAAAATGGCTCTTCCAAATGGACAATGACCCCAAGCAAACTTCCAAAGTTGTGGCAAAATAGCTTAAGGACAACAAAGTCAAGGTATTGGAGTGGCCATCACAAATCCCTGACCTCAATCCCATAGAACATTTGTGGGCAGAACTGAAAAAGCGTATGTGAGCAAGGAGGCCTACAAAACCAGACTCAGTTACACCAGCTCTGTCAGGAGGAATGGGCCATAATTCACCCAACTTATTGTGGGAAGCTTGTGGAAGGCTATCCGAAATGTTTGACCCAAGTTAAACAATTTAAAGGCAATGCTACCAAATACTAATTGAGTGTATGTAATCTTCTGACCCACTGGGAATGTGATGAAAGAAATAAATCATTCTCTCTACTATTATTCTGACATTTCACATTCTTAAAATAAAGTGGTGATCCTAACTGTCACGCCCTGGCCTTAGTATTGTTTGTTTGCTTTATTATTTTAGTTAGGTCAGGGTGTGACATGGGGAATGTTTGTGTTTTGTCGGTTTTGGGTGGTTATATGGTAAAGGGGGTGTTGGGTGTAGTGTATGGGTTTGTGTTGAGTGTATGTGTCTAGCTGTGTCTATGTTGGGTGTAGTTGTCTAGGAAAGTCTATGGTTGCCTGAATGGGTTCCCAATTAGAGACAGCTAATTTCTGTTGTCTCTGATTGGGAGCCATATTTAAGGTAGCCATAGGCTTTCGTTTGGTGTGGGTAAGTGTCTATGTCTGAACGTTTGTAGCATGTGTGTGTGTGTGTGTGTGTGTGTGTGTGTGTGTGTGTGTGTGTGTGTGTGTGTGTGTGTGTGTGTGTGTGTGTGTGTGTGTGTGTGTGTGTGTGTGTGTGTGTGTGTGTGTGTGTGTGTGTGTGTGTGTGTGTGTGTGTGCACATCGTTTATTAGCTTCACGGTCGTTTATTGTTTTGGTTAGTTTGTAAGTGTTTTGTTTCATTTTTCCTTCTTCAAAATAAAAAGGAAGATGGCTTATTTTCCAAATGCTGCGTTTTGGTCCGTCTCTCCCCCACACGATCGTGACAGAATTACCCACCAATACAGGACCAAGCGGCATGTAAAGCGGCAACAGGACCCACCTACACAGGATTCCTGGACATGGGAGGAGATACTGGATGGTAAGGGACCTTGGGCACAACCGGGAGAATATCGCCTCCCTCGTGAAGAGCTGGAGGCAGCGAAAGCCGAGAGGAAGCGATATGAGGAGGCAGCACGGAAGCAAGGCTGGAGACCTGTGAGTAATACCCAAAGATTTCTTGGGGAGGGGCTCATGGGGAGTGTGGCGAGTCCAGATGGGAGATCTGCGTCAACTTCCCGTGCTACCCGTGAGGACTCTAAGAGGGAACCTGAGCCAGTCGGGCTGATATTGGAGGTGAGCAATGGGAATGATACAGAGACTGTTAAGGATTTATTGGGGAGGTTGGAAGAGAGTGAAATGAGGGAGCTGCTGTGTTGGTGCGTGAGGCACAAGATCCATCCGACAGAGCGTGTGCGGGATGTGATGTTACCTGAGTCAGCTCTCCATGCGCGTCCTGATGTGCGTGCTAACCGTCTGGGAATGACAGTCCCACGAACCAGGCCTCCTGTACGCATCCCTAGTCCTGCACCTCCTGTATTAGCCCCACGTACTAACTCTCCTGTGACAGTCCCCAGCCCAGTACCACCAGTGCCTCCTCCACGCACTAGCCATATGGTGCGTGTCTCCAGCCCTTTACCACCAGTGCCTAAACCACGCACCAAGCCTCCTGTGTGTCCCCAGAGTCCTGTGCGTCCTGTTGCTGCTCCCCGCACTAGCCCTGAGATGCGTGTCCCCAGTCCGGTACCACCAGTTCCGGCACCACGCACTAGGCCTACAGTGCGCCTCAGCCGGCCAGAGTCTGCCGTCTGGACAGCGATGCCTGAACTGCCCGTCTGCCAAGCGCCATCTGAGCCATCTGTCTACCCAGCGCCATCTGAGCCATCCGTCTACCCAGCGCCATCTGAGCCATCCGTCTACCCAGCGCCATCTGAGCCATCCGTCTGTCCCGAGCCGTCAGAGCCGTTCGTCAGTCAGGAGCCGCTAGAGCCATTCGTCAGACAGGATCTGCCAGAGCCGCCAACCAGACAGGATCTGCCAGAGCCGCCAACCAGACAGGATCTGCCAGAGCCGCCAACCAGACAGGATCTGCCAGAGCCGCCAACCAGACAGGATCTGCCAGAGCCGCCAACCAGACAGGATCTGCCAGAGCCGCCAACCAGACAGGATCTGCCAGAGCCGCCAACCAGACAGGATCTGCCAGAGCCGCCAACCAGACAGGATCTGCCAGAGCCGCCAACCAGACAGGATCTGCCAGAGCCGCCAACCAGACAGGATCTGCCAGATCCGCCAGCCAGCCATGTGCAGCCAGATCCGTCAGCCAGCCATGAGCAGCCAGATCCGTCAGCCAGCCATGAGCAGCCAGATCCGTCAGCCAGCCATGAGCAGCCAGATCCGTCAGCCAGCCATGAGCAGCCAGATCCGTCAGCCAGCCATGAGCAGCCAGATCCGTCAGCCAGCCATGAGCAGCCAGATCCGTCAGCCAGCCATGAGCAGCCAGATCCGTCAGCCAGCCATGAGCAGCCAGGTCCGTCAGCCAGCCATGAGCAGCCAGGTCCGTCAGCCAGCCATGAGCAGCCAGGTCCGTCAGCCAGCCATGAGCAGCCAGGTCCGTCAGCCAGCCATGAGCAGCCAGGTCCGTCAGCCAGCCATGAGCAGCCAGGTCCGTCAGCCAGCCATGAGCAGCCAGGTCCGTCAGCCAGACATGAGCAGCCAGATCCGTCAGCCAGCCATGGGCCGTCCCTCAGTCCGGAGCTGCCGTTCCTCAGTCCGGAGCTGCCCCTTATCTTGGTGCTTCCCCTTATCTTGGTGCTTCCCCTTAGTCCGGAGCTTCCCCTTAGTCCGGAGCTGCCCCTTAGTCCGGAGCTGCCCCTTAGTCCGGAGCTGCCCCTTAGTCCGGAGCTGCCCCTTAGTCCGGAGCTGCCCCTTAGTCCGGAGATGCCCCTTAGTCCGGAGATGCCCCTTTAGTCCGGAGATGCCCCTTTAGTCCGGAGATGCCCCTTTAGTCCGGAGATGCCCCTTTAGTCCGGAGATGCCCCTTAGTCCGGAGATGCCCCTTAATTCAGTGGGGTTAATGTGGAGGGGGGTCATTTGGAGGAAGCTACGGAGGCGGTTAGTGACTGTGGTGGGGTGGGGACCACGACCAGTGCCGGAGCCGCCACCGTGGAAGGAAGCCCACCCAGACCCTCCCCTAGACTGTGTGCTGGTGCGCCCGGAGTTCGCACCTTAAGGGGGGGGTTATGTCACGCCCTGGCCTTAGTATTGTTTGTTTTCTTTATTATTTTAGTTAGGTCAGGGTGTGACATGGGGAATGTTTGTGTTTTATCGGTTTTGGGTGGTTATATGGTAAAGGGGGTGTTGGGTGTAGTGTATGGGTTTGTGTTGAGTGTATGTGTCTAGCTGTGTCTATGTTGGGTGTAGTTGTCTAGGAAAGTCTATGGTTGCCTGAATGGGTTCCCAATTAGAGACAGCTGATTTCTGTTGTCTCTGATTGGGAGCCATATTTAAGGTAGCCATAGGCTTTCGTTTGGTGTGGGTAAGTGTCTATGTCTGAACGTTTGTAGCCTGTGTGCACATCGTTTATTAGCTTCACGGTCGTTTATTGTTTTGGTTAGTTTGTAAGTGTTTTGTTTCATTTTTCCTTCTTCAAAATAAAAAGGAAGATGGCTTATTTTCCAAATGCTGCGTTTTGGTCCGTCTTTCCCCCACACGATCGTGACACTAACTGACTTAAGACAGGGAATTTTTACTATGATTAAATGTCAGGAATTGTGAAACTGAGTTTCAATGTATTTGGCTAAGGTGTATGTAAACTTCTGACTTCAACTGTATGTATCACGTAAAGAGAGCAAGGGTTGAGGGAATAGGGGATTTCAGTAACAGAACTTTTGAGTCAGAAATGGCTGTACTTATGTTGCATCTTCTGCAACACGGACAGCACAATACGCACTGTTGGTGTTCGGTGGTGGTCGCTGCAGCAGGGAGGAGAGAGAGACATTGAGTGCTAGTCACACAGTCACTCGCTGTCATTGTTTTTAACACGGTCGAACTCCCTCTAGTAATTTGTGTCTTAATTATTTAACCAAACAGTGTGCTTAAAGCATCAGACAAGCTCAGTGCATGTAGATGATTTAAATAAAACACGTAGGATGTGTCTATATATGGAAAAATACATGTTTAAAAATTTCAACCAATCGATTAGTCGAAAGAACAGACGACTCTCGGTCTATCATAATTTGTTTTAGTAGGGGACAGCCCTAAACTGTACTTACAGATATCAGGCGACTCGTCCGACCCATCTGGACAATCCTTCTCTCCATCACAGCGCCATCCTTTAGAGATGCAGGTCACCTGATCTTTACACACAAACTGCTTAGGACTACACGTCTTTGGAGCTGGAAAAGACAGAACACAGAACATATGTACTATTACCAAAAAAATATTGTTTTTGTTTTTTTACCCCTTTTTTCTCCCCAATTTCGTGGTATCCAACTGGTAGTAGTTAAAGTCTTGTCTCATCGCTGCAACTCCCGTACGGACTCGGGAGAGGCGAAGGTTGAGAGCCATGCGTCCTCCGAAACACAACCCAACCTAGCCACACTGCTTCTTGACACAATGCACATCCAATCCGGAAGTCAGCCGCACCAATGTGTCGGAGGAAACACCGTACACCTGGCGACCTGGTCAGCGTGCACTGCACCCGGCCCGCCACAGGAGTCGCTAGTGCGCGATGAAAAGGATATCCCTGACGGCCAAACCCTCCCTAACACGGACGACTGGGCCAAATGTGCATCGCCCCATGGACATCCTGGTTGCGGCCGGCTGCGACAGAGCCTGGGCTCAAACCCAGAGTCTCTGGTGGCACAGCTAGGACTGCGATGCAGTGCCTTAGAGCACTGCGCCACCCGGGCGGCCCAACATGTTGTTTTTGTAGGTTTTTTTTTTTAAGCGTTTTCCCCTAAAACCAAACTAGTATACTGTATTCCTGTACTTCTGTAAAGGCATTCATGTTTTATTTTAAACTGAACAGAAAGCATGCTAGTAGATCACCACTGAATATATTTCTTGAATCAGGAGTGTACTTCGTTTGAGACAACTTTGTCATGTTTTGTGGGCAGTTTGATATAGTGGTACTGTTCATAGGTTGCACCTCCGTCACTCGTTGCGTCATGCCATTATTATGAACGTTCTCAAGCCGCAATCTACCGGCAGCGCCATAGTAGTGCCCTAAAGTGGTGATAAGCCCAGTCATTCTGGACGTAGGCTAACTACTGTTTCGTCTAAATTACACTAGTGCCTGGAAATACGATGACATTGCTAAAGTAGTAAAATATTTAGCAAGAAATTACTTTGCCAGCATTATCTTGTCATCAAATTTACTTTAGACAGATGTCACTGTTGTCGTTAGCTAGCAAAGTTAGTCAAAAATAGCTAGCAATAGGGCCTCCCGGGTCTCTGGGTTCGCGCCCAGGCTCTGTCGCAGCCGGCCGCGACCGGGAGGTCCGTGGGGCGACGCACAATTGCCCCGGACGGGTTAGGGAGGGTTTGGCCGGTAGGGATATCCTTGTCTCATCGCGCTCCAGCGACTCCTGTGGCGGGCCGCAGTGCGCAGTGCGCGCTAACCGAGGGGGCCAGGTGCACGGTGTTTCCTCCGACACATTGGTGCGGCTGGCTTCCGGGTTGGAGGCGCGCTGTGTTAAGAAGCAGTGCGGCTTGGTTGGGTTGTGCTTCGGAGGACGTTCGACCTTCGTCTCTCCCGAGCCCGTACGGGAATTGTAGCGATGAGACAAGATAGTAATTACTAGTGATTGGATACCACGAAAATTGGGGAGAAAAGGGGGTCAAATTTTATAAATAAAATAAAAAATAGCTAGCAATGCTAACATTACCTAGCTAAAATCCAGTGGCATCCCCTCAATCTTAGCTAGCTAGCTAGCTAACGTTATACTTCATCTAAAGTCAATCTGGCGACATCAAAATTATTACCAAAGGTTTTCCTACAAATTTTTTGCCTCCTTTTGAATGTCATTGTATTTCCAAGCCACTATGATGCACTGTTGATGAAATCTCCATCAGCTCTCATTGAGAGCGAGTAGAATACTCAGTCGGGCATCAGTCCAAAACGAACGTTCAAAGCAATATTGTGACGACACATGCAACCTATGAATATAGACTTACATAGACTGGCCTAATACAGTGGATCTTTACACATTTTCCAGAGTGTGGCTGACTCCAACCAGACCTGGGTTCAAGTAGTATTTATTATCTTTCAAAAAACGCTCAGAGTTTGATTGAGCCTGGCTGGAGTGTCAGCTGGGTCGGTTTGCAACGTTTGGGACTATTCCATTGGTTCCATTGCACCTGGCAAGCCCATTCCAGGGCAGCTAGAGTATTTTGAAGATAGCTAATATTATTTGGAACCAGGTGTGAGTTTCCGTTTAATGATGTCAGCCGTGGGGCAATGCCAGAAATAGTTACTGGGCCATTGAGCTGTCAGGGCTACTCTGTGGTGCTACCATGTGGTACATCAACCTCAATAATCCCTGCTGACATATACTGCTCAGAAATACCACACTGGGATTTTTCTTAGAAGGCATCTAATTTCCTGTGGTGGGTTGGATAAAGAGCAAGGTTGTGTGAACTTGTGTTGACCCCTGTATGGTCATTCAGCCACAGGGTGTGTGTGTGTGTGTGTGTGTGTGTGTGTGTGTGTGTGTGTGTGTGTGTGTGTGTGTGTGTGTGTGTGTGTGTGTGTGTGTGTGTGTGTGTGTGTGTGTGTGTGTGTGTGTGGGTGTGTGTGTGTGTGTGTGTGTGTGTGTGTGTGCATCACCCTGATCTGGGCTATGGTATTTTAAATCTATATCCATGAGTCTAGAAAATTCCAACCCAGACCTGTGGTGAACAGCCTGGTTTGTTGCTGACAGCCAGGTCTTATGACAAAAATGCTAGTTTGACAGGCTGAGACTGGCAGTGCGTTTCCTCACTTACTCAGTGACATTGGTATTCATATAGAGGAGGAGGATGAAGAGGGGTAGGAGGAGGAAGAGGAGGGGGAGGAGTAACACACACTCACTCACAGAGTTGCAGCGCAGAGCAGACCATCTAATTGTAATTCTCTGCAGGGACGGAGCCCTATCCCCACTCACCCTGGGTGTCCTTACTCACCCTGGCTGACCTCTCCCCCTCTCCTTCTTTCCCCCTCTCCTTCACTTGTGTGTGTGTGTGTGTGTGTGTGTGTGTGTGTGTGTGTGTGTGTGTGTGTGTGGTCAAATGCGGTGACTCATGAGAGTCAGGTTATTATAAATACCATTAGAAGTGTTTGTGGGAAGGGAGGGGATGCGGGTGCACCACAAAGGAGAAGCAATGTGACAGTAATCACTAGAGAGTATTAGGGCAGTGTATCATTGCGGTCACGTTCTCTCTAAACTGTCAAGGTAAGGGATTGAGGCTAGAGAGCGCTGGGAGGGAGGGTGTGTGTATGTGTGTGGATTGGTTCTTCTATCCTTGTGGGGACCTAAAATCCCCAAAAGTCGCCACAAGGATAGTAAAACAAGGACAATTATCCCTCGTGCGGACATTTCCCACATCCCCTGAGGATAAAGGCTATTTTAAGCTTAGGTGTTAGGTTTAGGGTTAAGGTTACATTTAGGGTTAGGGTTAGGGTTAGGAAATTAATTTTAGGTCCCCACGAGGATAGAAGAACATAACATGTGTGGGTTGGTTCTTGTGTGTGTGTGTGTGTGTGTGTGTGTGTGTGTGTGTGTGTGGTCAAATGCGGTGACTCATGAGAGTCAGGTTATTATAAATACCATTAGAAGCTGAATGGTTTGCTGCAGATCGAATGACAGTCGTCTTTCATACACTAACAACACATTGATATTTGAAACAATGAAGAGAGTGATGACACTTAACATTCAAAGCCACATCACAGCTCTCTTTCAGGCCTCTCAATTTACACTCAAGGACATGAGAGAACGGACATTTCCAAATGAAGGCATTTTCCAGTGTCCCAGGAATGTAATGTTTGAACACAACCGTGAATAGATTGGGAGGCATACTAAGTGGAAAGTGCCCTAACAACAACACAGGGGAGGGGGGAAATAAGAAAGGGAATGAGAGGAGGGAGGGAGAGAGAGAAAGCTATAAAAGAAGGGACAGAGGCCAATGACTGAATCAACTATGACGACACACACAGCACATGAGGGAGCACTGAGATACTAGGCTAGGCTAACCAAGGTCCTGAGGGCTATTGAAAGTTACAGCTTCCTATATTTATTGGTAATTTCTGACTATTTTGTTTATTTATTGGTCAATTCTGAAATGCTGTAAATACATTAGCTCCACTTCCAATGAAATACTACTCTTCCATTAATATACTACCCTTCCATTAATATACTACCCTTCCATTAATATACTACCCTTCCATTAATATACTACCCTTCCATTAATATACTACCCTTCCATTAATATACTACCCTTCCATGTATTATGCCACCCTTCCATTTATTATACTACCCTTCAAGTAATATACTACCCTTCCATTAATATACTACCCTTCCATTAATATACTACCCTTCCATTTATTATACCACCCTTCCATTTATTATACTACCCTTCCATTTATATACTACCCTTCCATTAATATACTACCCTTCCATTAATATACTACCCTTCCATGTATTATGCCACCCTTCCATTTATTATACTACCCTTCAAGTAATATACTACCCTTCCATTAATATACTACCCTTCCATTAATATACTACCCTTCCATTTATTATACCACCCTTCCATTTATTATACTACCCTTCAAGTAATATACTACCCTTATACTATATATACTACCCTATATATACTACCCTATACTACCCTTCCATTAATATACTACCCTTCCATTAATATACTACCCTTCCATGTATTATGTGTCCTCCTCCCAGAGCGCTAAGAACCTTGGCGTGATCCTGGACAACACCCTGTCGTTCTCAACTAACATCAAGGCGGTGGCCCGTTCCTGTAGGTTCATGCTCTACAACATCCGCAGAGTACGACCCTGCCTCACACAGGAAGCGGCGCAGGTCCTAATCCAGGCACTTGTCATCTCCCGTCTGGATTACTGCAACTCGCTGTTGGCTGGGCTCCCTGCCTGTGCCATCAAACCCCTACAACTCATCCAGAACGCCGCAGCCCGTCTGGTGTTCAACCTTCCCAAGTTCTCTCACGTCACCCCGCTCCTCCGCTCTCTCCACTGGCTTCCAGTTGAAGCTCGCATCCGCTACAAGACCATGGTGCTTGCCTACGGAGCTGTGAGGGGAACGGCACCTCAGTACCTTCAGGCTCTGATCAGGCCCTACACCCAAACAAGGGCACTGCGTTCATCCACCTCTGGCCTGCTCGCCTCCCTACCACTGAGGAAGTACAGTTCCCGCTCAGCCCAGTCAAAACTGTTCGCTACTCTGGCACCCCAATGGTGGAACAAACTCCCTCACGACGCCAGGACAGCGGAGTCAATCACCACCTTCCGGAGACACCTGAAACCCCACCTCTTCAAGGAATACCTAGGATAGGATAAAGCAATCCTTCTGCCCCCCCCCCCCCTTAAAAGATTTAGATGCACTATTGTAAAGTGGCTGTTCCACTGGATGTCATTAGGTGAATGCACCAATTTGTAAGTCGCTCTGGATAAGAGCGTCTGCTAAATGACTTAAATGTAAATGTAAATGAATTATGCCACCCTTCCATTTATTATACTACCCTTCCATGCATATACTACCCTTCCATTAATATACTACCCTTCCATTTATTATACAACCCTTCCATTTATTATACTACCCTTCAAGTAATATACTACCCTTCCATTAATATACTACCCTTCCATTATTATACACCCTTCCATTTATTATACTACCCTTCAATTAATATACTACCCTTCATTAATATACTACCCTTCCATGCATATACTACCCTTCCATTAATATACTACCCTTCCATTTATTATACCAGCCTTCCATTTATTATACTACCCTTCAAGTAATATACTACCCTTCCATTAATATACTACCCTTCCATTAATATACTACCCTTCCATTAATATACTACCCTTCCATGTATTATGCCACCCTTCCATTTATTATACTACCCTTCCATGCATATACTACCCTTCCATTAATATACTACCCTTCCATTAATATACTACCCTTCCATTTATTATACCACCCTTCCATTTATTATACTACCCTTCAAATAATATACTACCCTTCCATTAATATACTACCCTTCCATTTATTATACCAGCCTTCCATTTATTATACTACCCTTCAAGTAATATACTACCCTTCCATTAATATACTACCCTTCCATTAATATACTACCCTTCCATTAATATACTACCCTTCCATGTATTATGCCACCCTTCCATTTATTATACTACCCTTCCATGCATATACTACCCTTCCATTAATATACTACCCTTCCATTAATATACTACCCTTCCATTTATTATACCACCCTTCCATTTATTATACTACCCTTCAAATAATATACCACCCTTCCATTTATTATACTACCCTTCCATGCATATACTACCCTTCCATTAATATACTACCCTTCCATTAATATACTACCCTTCCATTATTATACACCCTTCCATTTATTATACTACCCTTCAATTAATATACTACCCTTCATTAATATACTACCCTTCCATTAATATACTACCCTTCCATTAATATACTACCCTTCCATGTATTATACTACCCTTCAAGTAATATACTACCCTTCCATTAATATACTACCCTTCCATTAATATACTACCCTTCCATGTATTATGCCACCCTTCCATTTATTATACTACCCTTCAAGTAATATACTACCCTTCCATTAATATACTACCCTTCCATTAATATACTACCCTTCCATTTATTATACCACCCTTCCATTTATTATACTACCCTTCCATTTATTATACTACCTGTCACATCCTGACTTTAGAGATCCTTTTTATGTCTCTGTTTTGGTTGGTCAGGGAGTGAGTTTGGCTGGGTATTCTATGTCTGGTGTTCTATGTTGTCCTTGTGTTGTATTTCTATGTCTGGCCTGATATGGTTCTCAATCAGATCATATTTAGCTAGTCTGTTCCCACCTGTGTTTGTGGGTGGTTGTTTCCGGTTTAGTGTTTGTTTCACCTTTCTGGACTGTTAGTTTGTCGTGTTTGTTGTTTTGGTTTAGTGTTACATATTTGAATTAAAGAATATGAACATTTACCACGCTGCACCTTGGTCCTCTTCTTCTCCTCCAGACGACTAGTGTTACACTACCCTTCCATATAATACTACCCTTCCATTTATAATACTACCCTTCCATTTATTATACTACCCTTCCATTTATTATACTACCCTTCAATTAATATACTACCCTTCCATTAATATACTACCCTTCCATTAATATACTACCCTTCCATTAATATACTACCCTTCCATTTATAATACTACCCTTCCATATAATACTACCCTTCAATTAATATACTACCCTTCCATTTATTATACTACCCTTCAATTAATATACTACCCTTCCATTAATATACTACCCTTCCATTAATATACTACCCTTCCATTAATATACTACCCTTCCATTTATAATACTACCCTTCCATATAATACTACCCTTCCATTTATAATACTACCCTTCCATATAATACGACCCTTCCATTAATATACTACCCTTCAATTTATTATACTACCCTTCAATTAATATACTACCCTTCCTTTAATATATTACCCTTCCATTCATATAATACCCTTCAATTAATATACTACCCTTCCATTAATATACTACCCTTCAATTAATATACTACCCTTCCGTTAATATACTACCCTTCCATTTATAATACTACCCTTCCATATAATACTACCCTTCCATTTATTTACCAACTTTCCATTAATATACTACCCTTCCATTAATATACTACCCTTCCATATAATACTTCCCTTCCATTTATAATACTACCCTTCCATATAATACTACCCTTCCATTTATTATACTACCATTTCATTAATTTACTACCCTTCCATTCATATACTACCCTTCAATTAATATACTACCCTTCCATTAATATATTACTCTTCAATTAATATACTACCCTTCCATTTATTTACCACCTTTCCATTAATATACTCCCATTTCATTAATATACTACCCTTCCATTAATATACGACCCTTCCATTAACATACCACCTTTCCATTAATATACTCCCATTTCATTAATTTACTACCATTTTATTAATATACTACCCTTCCAATGAGTACAGTTACATGCACACAATAATGTGATTATTGTGGATAGTCAGATAAATAAAATAGTTTGATTAAATGCATAACGCATAGAACAAAAAAAAGTTATTGTTGGATATTATTCATACTGTGGGAGGCCCCGGTGCACAACTGAGTGGGAGGCCCCGGTGCACAACTGAGCAAGAGGACAAGTACATTAGACTGTCTAGTTTGAGAAACAGACGCCTCACAAGTCCTCAACTGGCAGCTTCATTAAATAGTACCCCCAAAACACAAGTCTCCATGTCGGCCTCCCGGGTGGCGCAGTGGTCTAGGGCACTGCATCGCAGTGCTAACTGCGCCACCAGAGTCTCTGGGTTCGCGCCCAGGCTCTGTCGCAGCCGGCCGCGACCGGGAGGTCCGTGGGGCGACGCACAATTGGCATAGCGTCGTCTGGGGTAGGGAGGGTTTGGCCGGTAGGGATATCCTTGTCTCATCGCGCTCCAGCGACTCCTGTGGCGGGCCGGGCGCAGTGCGCGCCAACCAAGGGGGCCAGGTGCACGGTGTTTCCTCCGACACATTGGTGCGGCTGGCTTCCGGGTTGGAGGCGCGCTGTGTTAAGAAGCAGTACGGCTGGTTGGGTTGTGCTTCGGAGGACGCATGGCTTTCGACCTTCGTCTCTCCCGAGCCCGTACGGGAGTTGTAGCGAAGAGACAAGGTAGTAATTACTAGCGATTGGATACCACGAAAATTGGGGAGAAAATGGGATAAAAATTTAAAAAATAAAAATAAAATAAAAAGTCTCCATGTCAACAGTGAAAAGGTGACTCCGGTATGCTGGCCTTCTAGGCAGAGTTCCTCTGTCCGGTGTCTGTGTTCTTTTGCCCATCTTAATCATTTATTTTTATTGGCCAGTCTGAGATATGGCTTTTTCTTTGCAACTCTACCTATAAAGCTTCAGTCATACAAAAGTTATACTTAAATCCGAACTGGTTTTATAGCAGATTAGTAAGAATGTCTCACCCCAAGTTAAAGAATGTCCTTTTCCCCTTTATTCAAATTACAACCTCTCACTTTCGGTTATTTGAAAATGAAATCATCTACAAAATATCGCTATTATTAAAACAAATAGAAATGGGACTAAAAACAAACAAAAGATAACTATTGTAAAACATACTGTGTCCGTAAAATGTATATAGTATGTATTAGGGGTGGGCGGTATACTGGTATGAATGTGAATACCGGTATGACGGTGTTCCATGATATGGATTTTTTATCATGATGAATTAATAAATGTATGAAATAAGGTGTTTTTGTTACGTTCAAAATTTCAGTGGGCAAGTTCAACTTGTTTATCTGTTACTAAAAACAGCCTTTTTTAGCAAAGAAAAAAACTAGAAGCATGGACATTACACTGAATCTGCCTGCCAATCAAAGTCAACAAACAACCATACGCAACTGCAGAGTAAGCAAACATTTAGTGAAATAAACTCCTTTCGTTAGCGAAAGTATCCAAAAAATCGAAAAGAAAAAGTATAAGCAGGCAATGAAGATGACTGAAGACAAGGACAATAACACTATTGAGGTTGATTTGCAGAACAGCGAAGATTTGGTTTAGAAAAAAGGGGGCCTCGTCTGTCGTTTGGGACTGGTTTGGTTTTCAGATATCCGACCTCGACCGACAAACAGTACTGTGTAAGTTGTGTCGACGCATTGTGCTGGCCAAAGGTGGAAACACCAACAATCTTTTTCACCACCTGAAAACCCTGCATGTGCGCAAATATGAAGAATCTACCAGATTGCATGCAACAAACCCCCAGAGCAGCGGAGCAAGTCCCAAGACATCTTCAAGCCAGACCAGCACTTAGTTATCACTCAAGGCATCATTCATTAGTGGTATTCCCTATGACAAGAAGAGCAGAAAGTGGAATGAGATAACGAGTACAATTACTTATCACATAGCGAAAGAAATGGAACCAATTCAAACTGTGGAGAAAGACAGTTTCAGAAAGTTGATTCGAACTCTAGACCTAAGATATGAGATCCCGAGCTGTAAATAGTTCAGTAAAACATGTCTGCCAGAACTCTACACAGATTGTCAGAACAGAGTTGCCAACGAAATCCGTAACACTGCATTTTTCTCTACTATTGTCGACTTATGGTCAAGCCAGACCACAGAGCCATACCTTAGCCTCATGATTCATTACATTGACGACAACTGGAAGCTGCAATGCAAATGCCTTAAGACCTCTTATTTCTCAGACGAACACACCAGAGAAATAATTTCAGCTGGGCTTATTCAGGCAATTTCATCCTGGGGCGTGAAAGAGTCGTGTCAAGTATGTATGACTACCGACAGCAGGTTAAACATGGTCAAAGCATTGGAGCTGAACAAATGGACAAGACTAGGGTGTTTCGGACACAGGCTACACCATGCAATTAGTACATTTCAACGTCCAAAACACAGAGCTAGGTAGACAAATTATGTAACTTAAAAACAACTTCAAATGCAGAATAACTATTGTATTCCTTATCTCCTCTGTTTAAAGTTACGGCTGACTACACCGTCTGATCCTTCTTATACGTTAAGCCGAATATATACAGCTATGCAAATGTATAATATTTGTAATTTGTAAATGTATGCAATATCCAAACATTACATGGATTACATTGCTTGTATTTATAATTGATACATTAGCCTATGGTTTAAACATATGAATTTCACCTCTCTCTTTCAATAATAAATAGCCTACTCAATATATGATCCCGTTTTCTAAAGCAACATAGCTCTCTTAATCGCAACAGTTGTATGTACATCAAGAGATGGATGAAATTTGTAATCATGTCCAGTGTCTATGCTGTAAATTGTTGTAATTATTTCCAAAACGAACCTCGGGTTTCCCGGGCCACGGGAGTGTGCAAGACATTGATCAGCACATTTTCCTATGGAAGAAGCAGAAGGCCCTGATATATGCACAGGATAAACTGAGCCTGCCCGTCTACAAGCTCATCACGGAATCCTCAATTAGGTTGGGATCTCAACTGCAGGTGATGGTCTTCTCCTGCTCCAGGACTCTTTCCATCACACAAGTCCTGGCAACAGACAAAAAAATGTGGCACCTTGCGCCCTCCTGGAAAGACATTGAATTTGTCACGGCAACACTTAAGTCCCTCCAGGATTTCACAGATGGCATGTCAGGAGAGACATACGTGAGTGTGTCCTATCTGATGCCGGTCCTCCATTTGTTCAAGACGGAGGTTCTGAAATCAAATGAGGACGAAGCCAAACTGACCCGAGAGATTAAGATGAGGGTCCTCAATTATCCGAATAACAAATACACCGACCCTGAAACAGATGAGCTGCTCACCATGGCTACCTTTCTAGACCCAAGGTTCAAGACCTACATGACCACTGAGAAGCTGGTGGAGCTGGTGGATGGGAGCTGCCTCGGAGACAGAAGCCCTCCTGGTAGGGAACACAGCCGTGGATGACTTCTCTCTTGAAGAGGACCAGAGTGAGAGAGAGAAAGAAGCTGCCACTGCTCCACAATCAGCAAAGAAGTCCAAGTCCCAGAGCCAGGTCATCGAACAAGAGCTTGACAGCTACACTCTGATGAAGGCAGCAGACAGTGAGGCTGATCCTTTGGAGTGGTGGCGAGTTCACGTATCCAACTTCTCACAAGTGAGTTGTCTGACAAATAAATACTTATGCATCCCTGCCACAAGTTGGCCCTCTGAGAGAGCATTTAGGACTAGGGGCAATGTGGTCACATGCCACAGGGCAAATTTGAAGCCTGAAACTGTTGTCATGACGTTGGCCTGGGGGTAGGTTTATGACAGTCATAAATAGCTCTTTCCCCCTTTTTCCCTCTCCCTACTATAACTGATGTGACATAAGAAAACCCCTTTGTTAACATAGAGATTTTGGGAACATCAGAAGTTGGGGGGAAATGAACTATATTCTGCTAATCCGACCAACTGAACATTTGCGGTGGTACTTAAGATATATTATGTCAGTTCGGTTACCCTCTGACACATTCTCATCAATGATAGAATGACAAACTCTACTGTGGAAAGTCTAAACGTCAGAGGTATTGGATTCACATGGAATTGTTGTTTAATTCAAATGTTTGAATATGAAATTATTTGTGAAGAGATGAAATGTAATTTTAGCTTCCAAATGAGAGATTTGGGTTTTCATAAGTTTGGGCTTCTGCTCAACCAGGGGCCCGCCCCTGTGAAGAGACGTGGGTTATAAACTTTTCAGACACACCCCTCTCCCTCCACTATATAAGCCATTGACAAAAATATAACTTCCTGTTCCGGGTACATTAGGATGACGATCTGATGTGAGAATGGTTCAGATAATAACTACAGAACTAAGCCAACATCAGCATGGACTTTGGTTGCAAATGGTATGAACTTTGAACTCGTATTCACTACAGAAGTGATACCTCCTAGCCGTTGAGTTAGCAACAGCTGCTACAAATGCAGGTTAGGAAGGACAGTCAGAGTATCCCGTCTACTACACATCGACGTTACTCCAACGTATCCAGTGACCACCAGAGACATTCTTCAAAGGACAGAGGACTCGGTTTGGCAAGACGGTCGCAGCTCAGAGTAAATATTTATTGCATTTTCCTTTTCTAAATGGGCGGTAATTTAGAATGCATAAGATACTGTATTTACGATAGTACAGCTTCGCCTCTGTCCCAGTCTCCCGCGCTTTCACTAAAACTCAGCCCCTTCCCTTTGTGTAACAAGCTGTCATATCTATTCCGCCCGCTAGGGACGTTTTCCTTTATGACGGCAATTTGTAATCAAGTTATGATTTAATTGTGTATGTGTGATTCTGAGTGATTACTTAGGTATTTAGTAAATAAATAATTAAACCCAATTTTGTATTGCTGATTCAACTTGTTAGCCAGGATTCTTGCAGATAACCAAGGATTTACAACTTTCAGATGAGACTGAATAAAATGACGATTAATGTGACTGCTATGGATGTAAAATATTACTAAATCTTTAAGAGTTTATTCAGAAGATAACAGCTCTATAAATATTATTTTGTGGTGTCCCTCTCTAGTTAATTATATTTACATGATTAGTTCAATCAGGTAATATTAATTACGGAGAAATTATTTTATAAAATAGCATGTCATAGAAATTAATCTGGCATAGCCAAAGACACGACACTGTCAATAGCCTGGTGTTCCTGGCACAGAACTGGTTGAGAGGGAGGCAGTGAATTGTTACATGGTGAACTGAGAAACATACAGACTGTATGGTTAATGCTTGAAGAAGTTAGTTTGAAAAGGTTTACAACTTGAATTCATAATGACCGGTGTTAGGCTGAAAAAAGACTGCACACATTTAAAAAAAGAAAAATCTTTACATCCCAAGTACTTTAATTTTACTGCATATTTATTTAACTCATATACCTTTGTTTGTTTCATGTTTGCACAGGTTTACCACAAAAGTAAAAAATTAAGTAAAAAATGTGCAATGCCCCCTTTCTGTTTCTATAAGGTGAAAATCAATATTTTGTAATTTATCAACTTTGAAGGGCTCCTGAAATGTTTTACTAAATTTGTACAGTATATCGTGACATTATATCGTTATCGTCTGGACAAATGGAAAATATTGTGATATTAATTTTTTTTCATATTGTCCACCCCTAGTATGTACAGTTGAAGTCAGACGTTTACATACACCTTAGCCAAATACATTTAAACTCAATTTTTCACAATTCCTGACATATGATCAAAGTAAAAATGCACAGTTTTCGGTCACTTAGGATCACCACTTTATTTTAAGAATGTGAAATGTCAGAATAATAGTAGAGAGAATTATTTATTTCAGCTTTTATTTCTTTCATCACATTCCCAGTGGGTCAGAAGTTTACACACACTCAATTATTATTTGATAGCATTGCCTTTAAATTGTTTAACTTGGGTCAAACGTTTCAGGTAGCTTTCCACAAGCTTCCCACAATAAGTTGGGTGAATTTTGGCTCATTCCTCCTGACAGCGCTGGGGTAACTGAGTCAGGTTTGTAGGCCTCCTTGCTCGCACATGCTTTTTCAGTTCTGCCCACAAATTTTCTACGGGATTGAGGTCAGGGATTTGTGATGGCCACTCCAATACCTTGACTTTGTTGTCCTTAAGCCATTTTGCCACAACTTTGGAAGAATGCTTGGAGTCATTGTCCATTTGGAAGACCCATTTGCGACCAAGCTTTAACTTCCTGACTGATGTCTTGAGATAATGCTTCAATATATCCAAATAATTTTCATTTCTCATGATGCCATCTATTTTGTGAAGTGCACCAGTCCCTCCTGCAGCAAAGCACCCCCACAACATGATGCTACCACCACCGTGCTTCACGGTTGGGATGGTGTTCTTCGGCTTGCAAGCCTACCCCTTTTTCCTCCAAACATAACGATGGTAATTACAGTTCTATTTTTGTTTCATCAGACCAGAGGACATTTCTCCAAAAAGTACAATATTTGTCCACGTGCAGTTGCAAACCGTAGTCTGGCTTTTTTATGGCGGTTTTGGAGCAGTGGCTTCTTCTTTGCTGAGCGGCCTTTCAGGTTATTGTCGATATAGGACTCGTTTTACTGTGGATATAAATCATTTTGTACCTGTTTCTTCCAACATCGTCACAAGGTCCTTTGCTGTTGTTCTGAGATTGATTTGCACTTTTCGCACCAAAGTACATTCATCTCTAGGAGACAGAACGCGTCTCCTTCCTGAACGTTATGACGGCTGCCTGGTCCGATGGTGTTTATACTTGCATACTATTGTTTGTACAGATGAACGTGGTACCGTCAGGCATTTGGAAATTGCTCCCAAGGATGAACCAGACTTGTGGAGGTCTACAATTTGTTTTCTGAGGTCTTGGCTGATTTCTTTTGATTTTCTCATGATGTCAAGCAAAGAGGCACTGAGTTTGAAGGTAGGCCTTGAAATATGATGTCAATTAGCCATCAGAAGCTTCTAAAGCCATGACATCATTTTCTGGAATTTTCCAAGCTGTTTAAAGGCACAGTCAACTTAGCATATGTAAAGTTCTGACCCACTGGAATTGTGATACAATGAATTATATGTGAAATAATCTGTTAGTAAACAATTGTTGGAAAAATTACTTGTGTCATGCACAAAGTAGATGTCCTAATCGACTTGCCAAAACTATAGTTTGTGAACAAGAAATTTGTGGAGAGGTTGAAAAACGAGTTTTCATGACTCCAACCTAAGTGTATGTAAACCTCCAACTTCAACTGTATAAGCTGGAAGTAGAAGCATACAGTGCCTTGCAAAAGTATGCAATTAAATTGATTTTTATTTGGATTTCATGTCATGGACATACACAAAATAGTCAAAATTGGCGAAGTGAAATGAAAAATAGTACTTTTTTATAAAAAAAAAAATTAAACCTGAAAAGTGGCGCGTGCATATATTTTCACCCCCTTTGCTATGAAGCCCCTAAACACGATCTGGTGCAACCAATTACCTTCAGAAGTCACATTATTAGTTAAAGTCCACATGTGTGCAATCTAAGTGTCACATGATCTGTCACATGATCTCAGTATATTTACACCTGTTCTGAAAGGCCCCAGAGTCTGCAACACCACTAAGCAAGCAGCACGCCTTCCCTATACAAGATCAGTGACGAGCAGTGGAAGATATGTTTACTGCTGTGACTTCAGCGACTGCCATCGTCCTCTTGACTGACGGCCTGACGATAAACAGCTGTCCCCTGAGTGTTTATTAGGCCTAATAAGAACACACTAATTAGTGATCCAGTTTCACTTTAAGGCCAAAGATCTTCCTAACACTTTACAACGTTATACAGGACTTGAACGAGGCTATAAGTAGTTTATAAATTAGAAGTAAACAAGTATAGCTGATGCTTGCTGATGTTGCTGCAATGTTTACTATCGCTTTATAAACTACTTATACAACCTTTGTAACCTATACTTTAAGGCAAAGTTTTACCACTGTCTTAACAAAACATTCTCCATACTTCCATATATTCTTCCCATAAGACAATGTAGTGGTTATCAGACAAAAATATCAATATCTCTATAGGCCTAATTGTATAGGCAGGCGTTGTAGGAGGAGAACTTCTCCCGAGCTGTATGACCCAACAGCCCCATTCAACATCCAACAGCCCCATTCAACATTCAACAGCCCCATTCAACAGCCCCATTCAACATCCAACAGCCCCATTCAACAGCCCCATTCAACATCCAACAGCCCCATTCAACAGCCCCATTCAACATCCAACAACCCCATTCAACATCAAACAGCCCCATTCAACAGCCCCATTCAACATCCAACAGCCCCATTCAACAGCCCCATTCAACATCCAACAGCCCCATTCAACAGCCCCATTCAACATCCAACAGCCCCAGTCAACAGCCCCATTCAACATCCAACAACCCCATTCAACAGCCCCATTCAACATCCAACAACCCCATTCAACAGCCCCATTCAACAGCCCCATTCAACATCCAACAGCCCCATTCAACATCCAACAGCCCCATCCAACAGCCCCATTCAACGTCCAACAGCCCCATTCAACGTCCAACAGCCCCATTCAACGTCCAGCAGCCCCATTCAACGTCCAACAGCCCCATTCAACGTCCAACAGCCCCATTCAACATCCAACAGCCCCATTCAACATCCAACAGCCCCATTCAATGTCCAACAGCCCCATTCAACATCCAACAGCCCCATTCAACACCCAACAGCCCCATTCAATGTCCAACAGCCCCATTCTACTGATAACTAGGGCCAGGATGATACCAGTATCGCAATACACATAAGTATCGTGGCAAGGAAACAAAACATGAAGCGGATTTAACTTCTTCATGAAAACATCCTTAATGTTGGAAACAAATATCATAATGTTGTCATCCAGAGTCACATGTATTTATTTTCCAAGCTACATCACAGAATATTTTACATACAGCAGGTTTTACAAAGACCAAAGAGTAAGTCTGCTTCATGTTTACATTTTTGCTGTGGAAAACATATTGTGATACTGGTATCGTCCCAATTCTACTGATAACAGCACTGAAGCCTTTTTTAAACCACTATTCAAATCTATTCTGTGGGGATTTTCCTTCAGTGACATCAGAAAGGCTATTCATGTCAACCTTTGATGAAGTTGCAGAATGTTCTGGTGACCACAGAGAGAGCGAGACAGAGAGAAAGAGAGTAGTACTGTAGAGAAGCCTCAAATATAAAAGCACAGCCTCTCTCCCTCCCTCTCCTCTCCACCTATCCCTCTCTCTCTACCCCAACTCTCCTGCTCTCCATCAACTCTCTCTCTCTCTCCCTCAACTCTCTAACTCTCCCCCTCTATCTCTGTCAACTCTCCCCCAACTCGTCCCCTCTCCCTCCCTCAAATCTCCCTCTCCCTTCCTCAAATCTCCCCCTCTCTCCCTCAAATCTCCCTCTCTCTCCCTCTCCCTCTCTCTCCCCCTCAACACTCCCCTCTCCCTCTCTCTCAACCCCCCACCCCATCCCCCTTTCAGTACACACTAGAAGCTGAAGAATACTCTCAGTCAGCCTGGCCCACTGTAATATTTGCCATAATATTTGTCCATTAAATACCTGAGCAGCGGAAGGCTTTTTACATTTTTACATATCTGTCTGAGTAGGTTACAGGGGGCTACTGTATGCCTGTATCTGTGTGACTAGACAGTCAGGAGGAAGTGCTCTGTCCTGTAATTATTCACTCATTCCATCTCCAAGTAAGAGTGCTGATCTAGGATCAAGTCCATGCTGTCCATATAATCTTATTCATTATAATCTAAAAGGCTAAACTGATCCTACATCAGCATCCAACTCTGAGATACTTTATGAGTAGGACTGCAAGCTACAATGTTATGTTAATGTGGCCTTACTATTAATTGATGTTATGGTTTGTCAGTGCTGTCTTTACAAATAAGCATAAGGCACATCTGAGGTAATTATCAATTCCTCACAGATAAGAGCTCTGCTCTTCACACTCTGCTGGTGAATGTCAATGAGGTGGCAGAGGGCAGGATGAGACAAAACCACAGTCAGCTTCATCGATCACATCACAGCGTGTGTGTGTGTGTGTGTGTGTGTGTGTGTGTGTGTGTGTGTGTGTGTGTGTGTGTGTGTGTGTGTGTGTGTGTGTGTCTGTGTGTGTGTGTGTGTCTGTGGGTGTGTGTGTGTGTGTGTGTGTGTGTGTGTGTGTGTGTGTGTGTGTGTGTGTGTGTGTGTGTGTGTGTGTGTGTGTGTGTGTGTGTGTGTGTCTGTGGGTGTGTGTGTGTCTGTGGGTGTGTGTGTGTGTGTGTGTGTGTGTGTGTGTGTGTGTGTGTGTGTGTGTGTGTGTGTGTGTGTGTGTGTGTGTGTGTGTGTGTGTGTGTGTGTGTGTGTGTGTGTGTCTGTGGGTGTGTGTGTGTCTGTGGATGTGTGTGTGTCTGTGGGTGTGTGTGTGTGTGTGTGTCTATGGGTGTTGGGATAAAGAGAGAGAGAACAAGACTACTGGTATAGAGAGAGAGAAAGAGACAGCATAACAACCTCGAGACAGCATAGCAGAAAGAGACCACAGCAGAGTATAGACTAGTGGTGTGGCAGTTCTGTACAGTATGTCATCCACTGTTTACCAGCAGAGTAGGCAGCCAAATGACAGAGGTCTCCAGACACCAAGCCCAGCAGGGACACCCCATTACTGACCCACTTTCCTACTCACACATGAACACACTTTCACTCCTTCCCTATCTGTCTCCCTCCATCCCCCCCACACCTCTATCCCTCCTATCTGTCTCCCTACATATCTGTCTCCCGCGATCCCCCCACCCCTCTATCCCTCCTATCTGTCTCCCTTCACCCCCCCCACCCCTCTATCCCTCCTATCTGTCTCCCTCCATCCCCCCACACCTCTATCCCTCCTATCTGTCTCCCTCCATCACCCCACACCTCTATCCCTCCTATCTGTCTCCCTCCATCCCCCCCACCCCTCTATCCCTCCTATCTGTCTCCCTCCACCCCCCCCACACCTCTATCCCTCCTATCTGTCTCCCTCCATCCCCCCACACCTCTATCCCTCCTATCTGTCTCCCTCCATCCCCCCCACACCTCTATCCCTCCTATCTGTCTCCCTCTATCCCTCCCTATCTGTCTCCCTCCACCCCACCCCTCTATCCCTCCTATCTGTCTCACTCCATCTCCCCCACACCTCTATCCCTCATATCTGTCTCCCGCCATCCCCCCACCCCTCTATCCCTCCTATCTGTCTCCCTCCATCCCCCCACACCTCTATCCCTCCTATCTGTCTCCCTCCATCCCCCCCACACCTCTATCCCTCCTATCTGTCTCCCTCCATCCCCCCCACACCTCTATCCCTCCTATCTGTCTCCCTCCACCCCCCCCCCCCACACCTCTATCCCTCCTATCTGTCTCCCTCCATCCCCCCCACACCTCTATCCCTCCTATCTGTCTCCCTCCACCCCCCCCACACCTCTATCCCTCCTATCTGTCTCCCTCCATCCCCCCCACACCTCTATCCCTCCTATCTGTCTCCCTCCATCCCCCCCACACCTATATCCCTCCTATCTGTCTCCCTCTATCCGCCCCACACCTCTATCCCTCCTATCTGTCTCCCTCCACCCCCCCCCACACCTCTATCCCTCCTATCTGTCTCCCTCCATCCCCCCCACCCCTCTATCCCTCCTATCTGTCTCCCTCCATCCCCGCCACACCTATATCCCTCCTATCTGTCTCCCTCCATCCCCCCCACCCCTCTATCCCTCCTATCTGTCTCCCTCCATCCCCGCCACACCTATATCCCTCCTATCTGTCTCACTCCATCTCCCCCACACCTCTATCCCTCATATCTGTCTCCCTCCATCCCCCCCACCCCTCTATCCCTCCTATCTGTCTCCCTCCATCCCCGCCACACCTATATCCCTCCTATCTGTCTCCCTTCATCCCCCCACACCTATATCCCTCCTATCTGTCTCCCTTCATCCCCCCACACCTATATCCCTCCTATCTGTCTCCCTCCATCCCCCCACACCTCTACCCCTCCTATATGTCTCCCTCCATCCCCCCCACACCTCTATCCCTCCTATATGTCTCCCTCCATCCCCCACCCCTCTATCCCTCCTATCTGTCTCCCTTCATCCCCCCCACACCTATATCCCTCCTATCTGTCTCCCTCCATCCCCCCACACACCTCTATCCCTCCTATATGTCTCCCTCCATCCCCCCACCCCTCTATCCCTCCTATCTGTCTCCCTTCATCCCCCCACCCCTCTATCCCTCCCTATCTGTCTCCCTCAATATGGCCATCCCTCCATCCCCACTCTCTCTCTCTCTCTAAATCAAAACCAGACCCTCACAGCACATTCCAGAACCTGTTCATTGATTTCAAGTGTAGGGCTCTTTCTCTCTTCATCTCTCTCTTCCTCGCTCTCTGCCTCTCTCTCTCTCTCATTATCTGACTCTCACTCTCTCTCGCTCTCTTCCTCTCTCTCTCTTCAATTTAAGGGCTTTATTGGCATGGGAAACATATGTTAACATTGCCAAAGCAAGTGAACTAGATAATAAACAAAAGTGAAATAAGCAATAAAAAATAACAGTAAACATTACACTCACAAAAGTTTCAAAATGAATAAAGACATTATAAATGTCAAATTATGTGCAAATAGTTAAAACGCAAATGGCAAAATAAATAAACATGAATATATATATATGTACTGTCACGCCCTGGCCTTAGTATTCTTTGTTTTCTTTATTATTTTAGTTAGGTCAGGGTGTGACATGGGGAATGTTTGTGTTTTGTCGGTTTTGGGTGATTATATGGTAAAGGGGGTGTTGGGTGTAGTGTATGGGTTTGTGTTGAGTGCATGTGTCTAGCTGTGTCTATGTTGGTTTAGTTTTCTAGGAGAGTCTATGGTTGCCTGAATGAGTTCCCAATTAGAGACAGCTGATTTCTGTTGTCTCTGATTGGGAGCCATATTTAGGGTAGCCATAGGCTTTCATTTGATGTGGGTAATTGTCTATGTTATACGTTTGTAGCCTGTGTGTGCACTTCGTTATTAGCTTCACGATCGTTTTGTTTAGTGTGTAAGTGTTTTTGTTTCGTTTTACCTTCGTATTCATTAAAAGGAATATGGCTTATTTTCCTACTGCTGCGTTTTGGTCCGTCAATCCTCCACACGATCGTGACATGTACTTACAAATGGTGTTTGTTATTCACTGGTTGCCTTTTTCTTGTGACAACAGGTCACAACTCTTGCTGCTGTGATGGCACTGTGGTATTTCACTCAATAGATATGGGAATTTATCAAAATAGATTTTTTATTTGTGGATATGTGTAATTTGAGGGAAATATGTTTCTCTAATATGGTCATACATTTGGCAGGAGGTTAGGAAGTGCAGCTCAGTTTCCACCTCATTTTGTGGGCAGTGTGCACATAGCCTGTCTTTTCTTGAGAGCCTGGAATGCCTACGGCGGTCTTTCTCAATAGCAAGGCTATGCACACTGAGTCTGTACATAGTTAAAGCTTACCTTAAGTTTGGGTCAGTCACAGTGGTCAGGTATTCTGACGCTGTGTGCTCTCTGTTTAGGGCCAAATAGCATTCTAGTTTGCTCTGTTTTTTTGTTAATTCTTTCCAATGTGTCAAGTAATTATATTTTTGTTTTCTCATGATTTGGTTGGGTCTAATTGTGTTCCACTCACTCCCTCTCTGCCTCTCTCTCTCTCCCTCTCTGCTTCTCTCTCTCTGCCTCTCTCTCTTTCTCTCCCTCAGAGAAGAGACATGCTTCAAAAGAAGAGGAGCATAGAGATTTTGGAATTTGTCAGAATAATGGTGTTTAGGGGTTTGCTAAGGGGCTAACATGTTTATTATCAGTGGAGGGTAGAACTTCCACTGTGCAGTAGATCGAATATCTGTATGACCCCATAAATTAATGATTTCTGCTATGCAGTAAAGAACTATTTATCTATCTCTCTGAGGCAGAACAAGATGGTGCTGATAGACATGGTCTTCTGGTTTGCAATCTTTTTTCTCTGTGTTATTTCTCACATTATTAGCTTAGAACTTTTTTTGCATTATTACATACAGCCAGAAAGAACTTTTGGATATTAGAGCAGAGGTACCTCACCAGCTGTAACGGCTGTTTGAAGAAGAGGACCAAGGTGCAGCATGGTACGTGTTCATGATTTTTAATACAGCTGAACACTAGAACAAAAAATTACAAAGCGGAACAAACGAAACAGTTCTGTCTGGTGCAGACACACAAAACAGAAAATAACTACCCACAAAACCCATGTGGGCAAGAGCTACCTAAGTATGGTTCTCAATCAGAGACAACGATAGACAGCTGTCTCTGATTGAGAACCACACCTGGCCAAACAACAAAGAAATACAAAACATAGAAAACAAAACATAGAATGCCCACCCCAACTCACGCCCTGACCAAACCAAAATAGAGACATAAAAAGGATCTCTAAGGTCAGGGCGTGACACCAGCATTTCTACCAGAAAAACAACTTTCCTGTATAAACCATCCACCACTTCTGAGTATATTACTCGCTAATGTTCAGTCGCTGGACAATAAAGTATACATGCTCAGGGCGCGGATCTCCGCCCAGATAGACATCAGGGACTGTAACATACTATGTTTTACAGAATCATGGCTCTCTCCAGATATACTGTCCTTGTCCATACAGCCAGCTGGGTTCTCAGTACATCGCACAGACAGGAATAAAGAACTCTCCGGGGAAAAGAAAGGCAGAGATGTATGTTTCATGATTAACTACTCATGGTTTGATTGTAGTAATATACCAGACCTGGGTCTGAACCCCGCCCTGTGCAACTGGGTCCTGGACATCCTAACGGGCCGCCCCCAGGTAGTGAAAGTAGGAAACAACACCCTCAATTCGCTGATCCTCAACACTGGGACCCCACAAGAGTGCAAGCTCAGCACCCTCCTGTAGTCCCTGTTAACCCATGACTGGGTGGCCACGCGTGCCTCCAACTCATTCATCAAGTTTGCAGACGACACAACAGTGGCAAGACAGCCTACAGGGAGGAGGTGAGGGCTCTGGGACTGTGGTGCCAGGAAAATAACCTCTCACTCAACGTCAACAAAACAAAGGAGGTGATCGTGGACAAGAAACAGAGGAGGGAGCACCCCCCTATCCACATCGACGGGACCACAGTGGATAAGGTGGAAAGCTTCAAGTTCCTCGGCATACACATCACTGACAAACTGAAATGGTCCACCCACATAGACAGTGTGGTGAAGAAGGCACAACAGCGCCTCTTCAACCTCAGGAGGCTGAAGAAATGTGGCTTGGCACCTAAAACCCTCACAGACTTTTACAGATGCTCAATTGAGAGCATCCTATCGGGCTGTATCACCACCTGGTACGCAACTGCATCGCCCGCAACCGCAGGGCTCTGCCCAATGCATCACTGGGGGCAAACTACCTGCCCTCCAAGACACCTACAGCACCCGATGTCACAGGAAGGCCAAAAAGATATCAAGGACAGCAACCATCCGAGCCACTGCCTGTTCACCCCGGTATCATCCAGAAGGCAAGGTCAGTACAGGTGCATCAAAGCTGGGACTGAGAGACTGAAAAACAGCTTCTATCTCAAGGCCATCAGACTGTTAAACAGCCACCACTAGCACATTAGAGGCTGCTGCCTATATACATAGACTTTAAATCACTGGCCACTTTAATAATGGAACACTGGTGACTAATAATGTTTACATATGTTGCATTACTCATCTCATATGTATATACTGTATTCTATTCTATTCTATTCTACTGTATCTTAGTCTATGCCGCTCTAACGTTGCATGTTCATATATTTAAATATTCTTAATTCCATTCCTTTACTTAGATTTGTGTGTATTGGGTATATGTTATGAAATTGTTAGATTTACTTGTTAGATATTACTGCACTGTCGGAGCTAGAAACACAAGCATTTCACTACACCAGCAATAACATCTGCTAAACACCTGTATGTGACCAATAAGATTTCATTTGAACTCAAGTCCTTTTGTTCACTGGACCTAGAATACCTCATAATCAAATACTGACCGCATTACATCCAGAGAGAATTCTCTTCAGTCATCGTCACAGCAGTTTATATTACTCCTCAAACCGATACCAGGACGGCTCTCAAGGAACTACACTGAACTTTGTGCAAACTAAAACCGTATATCATGAGGCAACATTTATTGTAGCTGGGGACTTTAATAAAGCAAATCTGAGGAAAACGCTATCAAAGTTTTACTACCACATTGCCTGCGCTACTCACACATCATCTCCGTTCTGCTCCTCCCTTCCTATAGGCAGAAACTCAAACAGGAAGTACCCATGGTAAGGACTGTTCAACGCTGGTCTGACCAATCGGAATCCATGTTTCAAGATTGTTTTGATCATGTGGACTGGGATATGTTCCGGGTTGCCTCTGAGAATAACATTGACATATACACTGACACGGTGACTGAGTTCATCAGGAAGTCTACAGGTGATGTTGTTTCCACCATGACGATTAAAACCTATCCAAACCAAAAACCATGGATAGATGGCAGCATTCGCGCAAAACTGAAAGCGCGAACCACCGCATTTAACCATGGCAAGGTGACTGGGAATATGGTTGAGTACAAACAGTCCAGTTATAAATAAAACAGGCAAAACGTCAGTACAGAGACAAAGTAGAGTTGCGATTCAACGGCTCAGACACAAGACGTATGTGGCAGGGACTCCAGACATTCACGTATTATAAAGGGAAAACAAGCCACGTCGCTGACATCGACATCTTGCTACCAGACAAGCAACACCTTCTTTGCCAGCTTCGAGGAAAACACAGTGCCGCCGATGCGAGCCACCGCCTCACTGGCGGTAAGCTACAGCCAGCTCTTGTTCTCCGTGGCCGACGTGAGACATTTAAGCAAGTTAACTGTCGCAAGGCTGCCGGCCCAGAAGGCATCCCTAGCCACATCCTATGCGCAGCATGCGCAGACCAGCTGTCTGTAGTGTTTACAAACATATTCAATCTCTCCCTATCCCAGTCCCCACTTGCTTCTATAAGTCCACCATTGTTTCTGTACCTAAGAAAATTAAGGTAACTGAACTAAATTACTATCGCCCTGTAGCACTCATTTCTGTCATCATGAAGTGCTTTGAGAGGCTAGTTAAGAATCATATCACCTCCACCTTACCTGACACCCTAGACCCACTGCAATTTGCATATCACCCCAATAGATCAACAGTTGACACAATCACCATCACGCTGCCCTATCCTACCTGGACAAGAGGAATACCTATGTAAGAATGCTATTCATTGACTACAGGTCAGCCTTCAACACCATTGTACCCTCCAAGCTTGTCAGTAAGCTCAGGGCCCTGAGTCTGAACACCGCCTTGTGCAACTGGGTCCTGGACTTCTTGACAGGCCACCCCCGGGTAGTGAAGGTAGGCAACAACACCTCCACTACGCTGATCCTCAACACAGGGGCCCCACAAGAGTGCATGCTCAGCCCCCTCCTGTACTCCCTGTTTGTCTCCAACTCAATCAACAGTGATAGGCCTGATTACCAATAACGGCGAGACAGCCTACAGGGAGGAGGTGAGGGCCCTGGCGGAGTGGTGCCTGGAAAATAACCTCTCCAGGAATGTTAACAAAACAAAGGAGCTGATTGTGGACTTCAGGAGAAAACATACGGATCTCTCCGTTAATCTTTCCCTCAATCCTGACTAGTCTCCCAGTCCCTGCCGCTGAAAAACATCCCCACAGCAAGATGATGCCACCACCATGCTTCACCATAGAGATGGTGCCAGGTTTCCTCCAGACGTGATGCTTGGCATTCAGGCCAAAGAGTTCAATCTTGATTTCATCAGACCAGAGAATCTTGTTTCTCATGGTCTGAAAGTCCTTTAGGTGCCTTTTGGCAAACTCCAAGCAGGCTGTCATGTGCCTTTTACTGAGGAGTGGCTTCCGTCTGGCCACTTAAGGCCTGATTGGTGGAGTGCTGCAGAGATGGTTGTCCTTCTGGAAGGTTCTCCCATCTCCACAGAGTAACTCTGGAGCTCTGTCAGAGTGACCATCGGGTTCTTGGTCACCTCCCTGACCAAGGCCCTTCTCCTCCGATTGCTCAGTTTGGGCATGCGGCCAGCTCAAGGAAGAGTCTTGGTGGTTCCAAACTTCTTGGGGACCTTCAATGCTGTAGACAGTTTTTGGTACCCTTCCCCAGATCTGCCCCTCGACACAATCCTGTCTCGGAAGTCTACGATCAATTGCTTCGACCTCATGGCTTGGTTTTTGCTCTGACATGCACTGTCAACTATGAGACCTTATATAGACAGGTGTGTGCCTTTCCAAATCATTCTGATTGGCTGGGCCTGGCTTCCCAATGGGTGGGCCTGGCTCCCAAGTCGGTGGACATATGCCCTCCCAGGCCCACTCATGGCTGCACCCCTGCCCAGTCAAGTGAAATCCATAGATTACGACCCAATTAATTGATTTCAATTAATCAAAATCAGTCAAAAGTGTTCCATCATGCCAAGGAACGGTTGCAATTGTCCCCTAACTAGAACACAGCCTTAAGAGAGACAGCGCAAATGTTTACTAAGTGAGCACACTAAAATGCAAGAAACACTTCCACATGTTCTATCACTGAGCTCACCAAAGTGGAATAGCAGCATGTTAACCTTCCTATTCCCCAGTGGGTCGTTTCCCGGGCCTGGCGATAGTGATTGGATTCTATTACACAGTATTACAAGATAAGAGTCCAAATGGGAATCTGAAATGAACGAAATAAAATCAATGAGTCAGAGTACTCTGCGTTCTTGGTGTGTGTGTGTGTGTGTGTGTGTGTGTGTGGGGGGGGGGGGGGGGGGTGACAGAGAGGTAGAGGGCTCTGCGGGAGAGAAAGACAGCAGTTTCCCATCACATATCACTTCTCTCCTTCTCGCTTTCTCCGTTATATGGAATTTTGAACTTCCACAGAGTTCCATGCAGTTCTACAGAGTTCCAAACAGAGACTAAAGCAACCACTAGTATGTAATTAGACCTCTGTTGTCCAGTTTGAAATCATTTCTCTGTTGCTCAGTTTAGCAGAAATAAAATAAAAAAAAGAATCCTTCGCTTTGAAAGTAACAATCAAAACCAAACAAGGAGCATGAGAAAGAACAGAGAGAAGGAGAGAAAGAGGGCAGAGAAGCTAGATGTTATCCCTGGGTATTATTTAGTAGCACTCAAAGAGCAAACAGGAAGTCTTTTGTCAGAACACTTGTCCAATGCTTTATGTTTTTCTTGTTCAATCGGATGTCATGTAACACTTTAAGTTGTTCTTCTACTATACGCTAACTATGTAATCATTTGGTTAATAATAGTGTTACTACACAGGTATAAGAGCAACTTAATGTAAAGTGTTACCAAGAAGGGTGAAAATATTTAGAAAAAATTGGACTCAAAGACACTCACTGCAACACACCGTACATACTAAGACTTATATCCACACTCTGTGACAACCAGACACACACACACACACACACACACACACACACACACACACACACACACACACACACACACACACACACACAAGCACACATACACACACACACACACACACAAGCACACATACACACACACACACACACACACACACACACACACACACACACACACACACACACACACACACACACACACACACACACACACACACACACACACACACACACACACACACACTACCCAACCCTCAGTCCCAACTTATTCAATGGAGGCTCTGTGCAGTGCCCATCCAACAGGAACGGCCACTTAGCTTTGTGCTAAAGAAGCTGAGAAACCTCTGGCCATGCAGTATCTGACTGCAGCTATCTAGCTAGCAGAATTAACCAGTTTACTGCCCCCAGACAATATCCATGGGTCATTCAAGCTCATTCTAATGCCTAACAGCAGTCATTTTTCAAAGTAGTTGAACATGCATACAAACAACAGCTGGGGGGGAGAGAGAGGGAGGGAGTGAGAGGGAGAGAAATAGACAGAGATAGGGAAATTGATAGACATACAGACAGGAGCCTATAGCGATTACGAGTTGCTGTCAACTCACTCTCTCCAGCAGCCCCTGCATTCGTAACACAGCACAGCAGGCTACACTTCACTACACTGCCTTCCACAGGGAAAAAGCTAACCAAGATTCAGCTGTTATGAAAACAGAACATGGGAGCCACAAAATGAACCAACGCTAGACCACATAAATGGAACTGAGGCATTCATTCATTGCAGCTCTACAAAAGCCATAAACAAAAGCCTCGCTGCATGGCTTACTTATTCCTTCTGAAACCAAAACAGCAAACAAAGACTGTGGGAGGAGTTATACAGCTATATAGTCAATGTTTTATAAAAACACTACCGTTCAAAAGTTTGGGGTCACTTAGAAATGTCCTTGTTTTTGAAAGAAAAGCATGTTTTTTGTCCATTAAAATAACATCAAATTGATCAGAAATACAGTGTAGACATTGATAATGTTGTAAATGACTATTGCAGTTGGTAACGGCTGATTTTTTATGGAATATCTACATAGGTGTACAGACGCCCATGATCAGCAACCATCACTCTTGTGTTCCAATGGCACGTTGTGTATCAATTTGATGTTATTTTCATGGACAAAAAATTGCTTTTCTTTCAAAAACAAGGACATTTCTAAGTGACCCCAAACTTTTGAACGGTAGTGTATGTTTAAAAAAACAAGAGAACTTATTTCAGTTCAAAGGATTCTCTTTGTATTCAAGGTTAATATGGTTTAATGTGTAGGGATCTCTGCTAGCCCAAACCACTCAGAATCACATCAAAGTGGTGGAGGTTGAGAGGAGTGTGTGTGTCTGGCTCAATAATCGCCAGGTATGAACGATAAACAATGTATAAATGGGCTGCAACCTACATTTAAATGGATATTCATCTTTCCCTTGGTTAAATACAAAGACTTGCTTTGTAAGGATGAAAAAGTGATCAAGTTGTCACTGACAAAGTTGTCTGACAAAGTGTAGCTGTACATGCATGCTGTCACGATCGTTATAATGAGTGGACCAAAGCGTAGCGTGATCTGGGTTCCACATCTTTACTAGGTGAAACTCACAGCAAAACAAAAACAATAAATCTCAAAACGAAACGTGAAGCTAACAATAGTGCTAACAGGCAACTATACATAGTCAAGATCCCACAAAGCACAATGGGGAAATGGTTGCCTAAATATGATCCCCAATCAGAGACAACGATAAACAGCTGCCTCTGATTGGGAACCATACCAGGCCAACATAGATCAATATTCACCTAGATAACCCACCCTAGTCACTGTCACGCCCCAACCAACATCAAGAATAAGCAGCTCTCTATGGTCAGGGCGTGACACATGCCCAGTCAAAGATATCGAAACAAAAATCTTTTAAAAGTCAGGAATCACCTCTGTGAAGTCTACAAGGCCCACCACCTCCTCATCAAAGATCTCAGTACCGTGATAGTGATACATTTTTATCCTAATGTGTGCCACATGCATAGCCAGCCAAGCCTCTTATCACAGAGTGGTTAAGTCTCAAGTGGAACCATATTCCCCATAGGGCTCTGGTCAGGGTCAAAAGTAGTGCATTAGATAGGGGATGGGGGGGCCATTTCGGACGCATCATGAATCTGAGTTCAACAGCTGTGACTAACAGAAGCAGACAGGTTTGACACATGGCAGCAGTCACATCAGCTACCTCTCTCCTCATCTGGCCAGGTGTGAAAGCAGGCAGCAGAGTGGAGGAACTTGGGGCCTCCTGTTCAATTGATTCTCCAATCGAGCGCAAACACACACACACACCCAGCCTTGGAACAGCCTAGGTGTTTCTGGAGGTGGAACTAAGACTGCAAAACTGGAAGACTGTAAGAGTGCTCAGAGTAACCTCACCAGAGACCAACGTGGTCCAGCGGCCTGTCTGCCTCAACGAGCCCCTCGGGCCAGCTCCAGCACCAGCTCCAGCACCAGCTCCAGCACTAGGTGCAAAGTTCTCCATCAGAGATAGTAAAACTACAAGATAATGTTCAGTCACAAAGCCAGGATTCACACCTTTGTGTCGGATGTCAGGCAAATGTTACGACCAGTTACGCTTACTCCTTGTATAAAATGCATGGAAAAGACAGATAAGCATTTAATTTATCCGAATTAGGAAGCATTGGGATGTATACTTGTTTACATGTCTAGCTCTAGCGTTTTTTTCCGGGAACTCAAATCAAGTATGCGTCAATTTAAAAAGAACTGGCTGAGAATGTTGCTATTTTTGGTTTAGGCAGCGATGAAGCATACCACAACTGACAACCAAAACAGTGAGGCAGAAAGAAAAATAGAGACAAAGCCTAGTTTCTATAACCTAAAGAGAAATCCAAGACATCTTCTATCCTTCCCTTCCACATCAACACCCACACAGTCGTTACCCCCATTCTGTTCAATAAACCGATCTGCTCCCTTCCGGGTCTTATAGGAGCTAAATAGAGTAAACAGTTGTGTAGCTGCTACCAGAAAACACCAATTAGAACACACCCCTTCTACTCACCATCAACAAACACTCATCTGTGAGCCTCAAGCTTTCGTACGGGGAGATAGTAGTGCATTATGGTAGTGCCACTTGGGAAGCACCCTGCCTCTAGCCTCCAGTCTCAGCTCAGGCTGAATCTACAATGCAATACAGGAAGGGATGCTATACAGGAAGGGATGCAATACAGGAAGGGATGCTATACAGGAAGGGATGCTATACAGGAAGGGATGCTATACAGGAAGGGATGCAATACAGGAAGGGATGCAATACAGGAAGGGATGCTATACAGGAAGGGATGCTATACAGGAAGGGATGCTATACAGGAAGGGATTTTATAAATTATTGTCAAGGCTGTCTCCGCATTATTATTTCACTAATAGTTCTGTTAATGTTCAAGCTGCATTGTCTCCTGAAAGGAGGTATTAGTTAACACCCACCGCCATAAGCTCTTTATTACAAGCTATTCAAAGGCTAAACTGCTACTTTGTGAAAACATGGAGACCTGTTTGCATGTTAATTCCAAAAGGCACAGCTCCACTTCCAGACACTTCACATACGGTACTTAAGTTGGCATTATACATCACTTTTTCTCAAATCTCATTATAGAGAAAATTATTGCAGAGAATTTGGTGTGCCACCTGAGAGAGTGCAAAAGCTGACTAACTAAACGCTTTGGTTGGCAGCTGCTGCAGGCCAGGCAGTATCACAATCAATGGCCATTCCTATGTGACTATCAATGCACATGTCCCTCCCACCTGTGGATCTGTTTTCTTTCAGACATCTATTTCCTGTGTTTGATGGGTGCAAAATCGACTTGTCACTTAAATCTCGCTGGATTGATTGCTTTCATTTTACACTTGTGACTCTTTCATACTCTTGCTTGTGTCTTCTGGTTTTTCCCTTTAACGTTACCACCAAGGAAATGTTTGTAATGACCTGTCAGACACACCTTTAATGGCTGAAATGGGCTCAGTGGAATACATTGTCTTTCCGTTGCATCTATAAGACCGCTAAAGCGTCATCGGGAATTTAACGCATCACAAGAAAGAGAAGAAAGATAACTTTAGTTTGATGGGTGTATTGATGCAAATGAGGCACATATAATTGTCTTTCTTTTAACACAAAATATTATGTAAATACTTGATATCATTACAAAATGATATCGCAATTCAATGGCTCAAACACGAGACGTATGTGGCAAGGTCTACAGACAATCACGGATTACAAAAAGAAAACCAGCCCCGTCGCGGACATCGACGTCTTGCTTCCAGATAAATGAAACAATTTCTTTGCGTGCATTGAGGACAATACAGTGTCACCGACGCAGCCCATTACCAAAGACTGTGGGCTCTTCTTCTCTGTGACCAACGTGAGTAAAACATTTAAACGTGTTAAGCCTCGCAAGGCTGCAGGCCCAGATGGCATCCCTAGCCGCAGACCAATTGACTGGTGTGTTTACGGACATATTCAATCAATCCCTATCCCAGTCTGTTGCCCCCACATGATTCAAGATGGCCACCATTGTTCCTGTTCCCAAAAAAGCTAAGGTAACTCAAATCAAATCAAATCAAATGTATTTATATAGCCCTTCTTACATCAGCTGATATCTCAAAGTGCTGTACGGAAACCCAGCCTAAAACCCCAAACAGCAAGCAATGCAGGTGTAGAAGCACGGTGGCTAGGAAAAACTCTCTAGAAAGGCCAAAACCTAGGATGAAACCTAGAGAGGAACCAGGCTATGAGGGGTGGCCAGTCCTCTTCTGGCTGTGCCGGGTGGAGATTATAACAGAACATGGCCAAGATATTCAAATGTTCATAAATGACCAGCATGGTCAAATAATAATAATCACAGTAGTTGTCGAGGGTGCAGCAAGTCAGCACCTCAGGAGTAAACTAAACAAAAATGACTATCGCCCCATAGCATTCACTTCTGTCATCATGAAGTGCATTGAGAGACTAGTCAAGGATCATATCACCTCCCCCTTACCTGTCACCCTAGACACACTCAAACTTGCTTACCGCCCCAATAGGTCCACAGACGATGCAATCGCCATCACACTGCACACTGCCCTAACCCATCTGGATAAGAGGAATAACTATGTAAGAATGCTGTTAGTTCACTACAGCTCAGCATTCAACACCACGGTACCCTCCAAAACTCATCATTAAGCTTGAAACCCTGGGTCTCAACCCCGCCCTGTGAAACTGGGTCCTGGACTTCCTGACGGGCCGCCCCCAGGTGGTGAAGGTAGGAAATCATCAAGTTTGCAGACGACACTACAGTGCTAGACTTGATTACCAACAATGACGAGACAGCCTACAGGAAGGAGTGTGGTGTCAGCCTACAGGTCAGAATGTGGTGTCAGGAAAATAACCTCTCACTCAATGTCAGCAAAACAAAAGAGATGATCATGGACTTCAGGAAACAGCAAAGGGAGCACCCCCCTATCCACATCGACGGGACAGCAGTGGAGAAAGTGGAACGTTTTAAGTTCCTCTGTGTACATATCACCGACGAACTGAAATTGTCCACGCACACAGACAGTGTGGTAAAGAAGGCGCAACAGCGAGGCTGAAAAAATTTGGCTTGTCACCAAAAACCCTCACAAACTTTTACAGGTGCACAATTGAGAGCATCCTGTCGTGCTGTATCACCGCCTGGTACAGCAAATGCACCGTCCACAAATGCAGGTCTCTCCAGAGGGTGGTGCGGCCTGCAAAACGCATCACCGGGGGCAAACTACCTGCCCTCCAGGACACCTACAACACCCGATGTCACAGGAAGGCAAAAAATATAATCAAGGACAATAACCACCCGAGCCACTGCCTGTTCACCCCGCTATCATCCAGAAGGCGAGGTCAGTGCAGGTGCATCAGAGCTGGGACAGAGAGATTGAAAAACAGCTTCTATCTCAAGGCCATCAGATTGTTAAACAGCCACCTCTAGCAGAGAGAAGCGGCTGCCTAACTACAGACTTGATATCATATACCACTTTAATAAATGGAACACCAGTCACTTTAATAATGTTTACATATCTCACATTACTCATCTCATATGTATATAATGTATCCTTCACTATCTATTCTTTACTATCTATTGCATCTTAGCCGCTCTGTCACTGCTCATCCATATATTTTATACTTATTTATTCTCATCCCATTCCTTTACTAGATTGTGTGTATTAGGTTTTGTGGAATTTGTTAGATATTACCTGTTAGATACTGCTGCACTGTCAGATCTAGAAGCATACACATTTAGCTAAACTCGCAATAACATGTGCTAACTATGTGTATGTGACCAATACAATTTGATTTGAAATGTATATGAGTGCATTCTAATGTATATATACATATATATACACTTTTTTTTACAATAAATTAAATACCTGAATTCCCCCCCAAAAAACTAAATTCCAATCATTATTTGTCAAAATAAATAAAATGTTATTTTGTCACATAGACCTTACAGTGAAATGGTTACTTACAAGCCCTTAACCAATAACGCAGTTTGAAGAAGAAAAAAAATAAGTGTTAAGTACAAAATAGTAAAAAGTAAAAAATACAAAAAATAAAAGTAACAAATAATTAAAGAGCAGCAGTAAAATAACAATAGCGAGGCGATATAAAGGGGGTACCGGTACAGAGTCAATGGTGGGGGCACCGGTTAGTCGAGGTAATTGAGGTAATATGTACATGTAGGTAGAGTTAAAGTGACTATGCAAAGATAATAAACAGAGAGTAGCAGCAGCGTAAAAGAGAGGGGGAGGGCAATGCAAACAGTCTGGGTAGACATTTGATTAGCTGTTCGGGAATCATATGGCTTGGGGGTATAAGCTGTTAAGAAGTATTTTGTACCTAGACTTGGTGCTCCGGTACGGCTTGCCATGCGGGAGCAGAGAGAACAGTCTATGACTAGGGTGGTTGGAGTCTTTGAAAATTTTTAGAGCCTTCCTCTGACCCCGTCTGGAATAGAGGTCCTGGATGGCAGGAAGCTTGTCCCCAGTGATGTACTGGGCCGTACGCACTACCCTCTGCGCACTACCCTCTGCAGTGCCTTGCGGTCGGAGGCCATACAGTTGCCGGTCCAGGCAGTGATGCAACCAGTTAGGATGCTCTCCATGGTGCAGCTGTAGAACCTTTTGAGGATCTGAGGACCCATGCCAAATCTTTTCAGTCTCCTGAGGGGGAATACGCGATGTCGTGCCCTCTTCACAACTGTCTTGGTGTGTTTGATCCATGATAGTTTGTTGGTGAAGTGGGACACCAAGGAACTTGAAGCTCTCAACCTGCTCCACTACAGCCCCGTCGATGAGAATGGGGGCGTGCTTTGTCCTCCTTTTCCTGTAGTCTCCTAAGTCTTGATCACGTTGAGGGAGAGGTTGTTGTCCTGGCACCACAGGTCTCTGACCTCCTCCCTTATAGGCTGTCTCATCGTTGTCGATGAACAGGTCTACCACTGTTGTGTCATCGGCAAACTTAATGACGGTGATGGAGTCGTGCCTGGCCATGCAGTCATGGGTGAACAGGGAGTACAGGAAGGGACTGAGCATGCACCCCTGAGGGGCCCCCGTGTTGAGGATCAGCATGGCGGATGTGTTGTTACCTACCCTTACCACCTGGGGGCAGCCCGTCAGGAAGTCCAGGATCCAGTTGCAGCGGGAGGTGTTTAGTCCCAGGATCCTTAGCTTAGTGATGAGCTTTGAGGGCACTATGGTGTTGAACGCTGAGCTGTAGTCAATGAATAGCATTCTCACATAGCATTCCTTTTGTCCATGTAGGAAAGGGCGGTGTGGAGTGCAATAGAGATTGCATCATCTGTGGATCTGTTGGGGCGGTATGCAAATTGGAATGGGTCTTGGGTTTCTGGGATAATGGTGTTGATGTGAGCCATGGACAGCCTTTCAAAGCACTTCATGGCTACAGACATGAGTGCTACAGGTCGGTAGTCATTTAGGCAGGTTACCTTAGTGTTATTTGGCACAGGGACTATGGTGGTCTGCTTGAAACATGTTGGTATTACAGACTCAGTCAGGGAGAGGTTGTCAGTGGGTCAGCACATGCTTGGAGTACACGTCCTGGTAATCAGCCTTGTGAATGTTGATCTTTTTTAAGGTCTTACTCACGTCGGCTACGGAGAGCGTGATCACACCGTCATCCAGAACAGCTGATGCTCTCATACATGTTTCAGTGTTACTTGCCTCAAAGCGAGCATAGAAGTTATTTCGCTCGTCTGGTAGGCTCGTATCACTGGGCAGCTCGCATGTCAGGATTTGGCCAGGATTGTTCCGGTTTTGGCCACTAGATGCCCCCATTGTGTTTTTTTGACCCTTTTGTTTTCCCTTGTTTCCAGTTATTATTTGCTGTGCCTCGTTTCCCTTGAATGTATTTAAACCCTTAGTTTTCCTCAGTTCTTTGCTCTGTGTTTGTATGTTAGCACCCAGCCCCAGCGATGCTGTGAACATTTGTTACTCCTGTTGGATTCTCTTGAGGTACTCTGTTTTTGTTCTTGTTTATTTATTTTTGACTATTCTTTTGAGTTTTTTTCCCTGCGGTATCTACCACCTTGTGGATTTACCTTTTGTCTTGGAGGATTACCTTTTTTCTCTTGGAATTACTTTTGACGTTGTGGATTTATACTTTTTCCTGAAGTACTTTCCTTTTTACTTTATTAAAACACCGTCTCAAGTACTGCTGTGTCTGCCTCATATTCTGGGTTCTGCCGACTATTAGTGGCTCAGTTTGCTAAGTGTCTGTTTCTCACACCGGAGACCCGAGTTCGTAACCGGGTCCTGACATCGCAGCTGTGCTTCCCTTTGTAGTCTGTAATACTTTGCAAGCCATGCCACATCTGAAGAGCGTCGGAGCCGGTGTAGTACGATTCAATCTTAATCCTGTATTGACACTTTGCCTGTTTGATGGTTCCTCGGAGGGCATAGCAGGATTTCTTATTGGATTCTGGGTTAGAGTCCCGCTCCTTGAAAGCGGCAGCTCTACCCTTTAGCTCAGTGCGCATGTTGCCTGTAATCCATGGCTTCTGGTTGGGGAATGTACGTACAGTCACTGTGGGGGCAACATCATTGATGCACTTATTGATGAAGCCAGTGACTGATGTGGTGTACTCCTCAATACCATCGGAAGAATCCCAGAACATATTCCAGCCCATGCCAGTAAAATGTTTTATGTGCTAAAATTCTGTCAATATCTGGATTTAAAAAACTGAAAACGTTTGGATAATCTTCATTAATTGTCCAACTTGCATTGATTAGAATTATTTTTTATTAGAAAAACGTTTTAACAATTTTGATGACCATTGCTAGTGACAGGTTAGCCATGGTAGAGATAACCTGGACCCAGATGTCTTTGTGATCTTGCCAACTCCATTGCTGTCATTGTCCAGTCAAACATGACAATTCCATAAGGAGAGGGTAAGAGAGTAGAAACAAAATGGCATCCAGGCTAAGATAGAATCTAAAGAGAGTAATGTCAAATCTGTGACCTGTTGAATGTGTGTGAAGGATGCAGAATGTTCTAGAATGTTCCTGGTAGATGTTTCCAGTGCTGGTTATGAATGTTCTAAAGAGGCCATGAAACAGGGCCCATTATAGGGTCAGGAAAACAGAGTCTAGGCACCTCTGGAATTCACCCTCTCTCTTCACCTCCTGACCCACAGAAAACATCAAAAGAAAATGACCCCAGATGATCATAGGTCATAGAAAAGATCGTAGGACCTTTTCTTCTTATCTTTTATACTACAAAACATAGACAATCAAAGTGTAGAGAAAATCGCAGGTTTTAAAAGTGTAGAGAAAATCGCATCTCCACTATTATGGTGCTGGAGATAAGCAATATGATGTAAAAAAAACTGGTGAAGTGCCTCTTTAAAGGCTTGGGTATACAGACTTCTCTGGAATTTACCCTCGCTCTTCACCTTGTGAACCAAGTCTCCACAGCTGACCAATAGTTGGCCGAGCTGAGCCTTAACCTTTGTTGTGGTCATGTAAGTCTGCGCAATGTCAAAGGGACATAGAAATACTGTACATCCTACACATAATGGGTTGATCTGTAGGAGGCATCCCATCTGTATCTTTTTCTGTAAGATATGAGTCATACAGTACGAGGACTGCTATGTGTTTTTAGTGGTGGTGAAATGAACTAGAAACCCACAGAGAAGAACACTACACATAGGCTATCATATATCCTCTCCCTTAATTACATACTGGATCAAATGTAACATGGTACAAATGTAACATGATTGCTATTTGCTAAAACCTTTAGCCACAATTACAACATTAACATGTGACCATCAAGTGTCCGATGTTTCTGGATTTGCATCTTTGATATCTAAACTGTAACGTTCGTCTTGTGGTGAATGAACGGACCAAGGCGCAGCGGGTGATGAATACATACTGATTTAATTAGACAAGATGAAACACTGACAAAACACTAGGAAAATACAAAACAACAAAACGACGTAGACAGACCTGAACTTACGAACTTACAATAGACACGAAGAACGCATGAACAGGAACAGATTACCTAAAACAAACGGACAAACGAAACAGTCCCGTGTGGTATACACAGACACAGCAACAATCCCCCACAAACAAACAGTGAGAACAGCATACCTTAATATGGTTCTCAATCAGAGGAAACGTCAAACACCTGCCTCTAATTGAGAACCATATCAGGCAACACCTTAACCCAACATAGAAAACACATAACATAGACTACCCACCCCAACTCAAGCCCTGACCAACTAAACACATACAAAAACAACAGAAAACAGGTCAGGAACGTGACATAAACAGAGTTGTTTGACTGTGCAGCTAAAGATAGATACACCATCTCCAGCTAGCCAGGATAGTCCTGGAACAGAAAAACCTAAGATAAACTATCTCCAGCTAGCCAGGATAGTCCTGGAACAGAAAAACCAAAGATAAACTATCTCCAGCTAGCCAGGATAGTCCTGGAACAGAAAAACCAAAGATAAACTATCTCCAGCTAGCCAGGATAGTCCTGGAACAGAAAAAACAAAGATAAACTATCTCCAGCTAGCCAGGATAGTCCTGGAACAGAAAAACCAAAGATAAACTATCTCCAGCTAGCCAGGATAGTCCTGGAACAGAAAAACCAAAGATAAACTATGTCCAGCTAGCCAGGATAGTCATGGAACAGAAAAACCAAAGATAAACTATCTCCAGCTAGCCAGGATAGTCCTGGAACAGAAAAACCAAAGATAAACTATCTCCAGCTAGCCAGGATAGTCCTGGAACAGAAAAACCAAAGATAAACTATCTCCAGCTAGCCAGGATAGTCCTGGAACAGAAAAAAACAAAGATAAACTATCTCCAGCTAGCCAGGATAATCCTGGAACAGAACAACTAAAGATAAACCATCTCCAGCTAGCCAGGACAATCCTTAAACAGAACAACCAAAGATAAACCATCTCCAGCTAGCCAGGACAATCCTGGAACAGAACAACTAAAGATAAACCATCTCCAGAAGAGAACAGTGGTTGGCCCTAAACTCTTGACCTCTGACCTTGGCTTCCACAATCTCCTCTTTTCCTAAATCCCTAATTCCCGCTGCGTCCAGCCAGCCGAGCCCAGTGGGGATCCGGATTGTGTTTCAGCTTAAGTGCCTGACCCTGGCCTCTAGCATTGCAGCATCACTCTCTCACTCACACACTCATCCTATTCCTCCTGTCTCCTTTGGACTCTAGCATAGCATCCACTCACTCACTTACTTACTCACTTACTCACTCACTCATCCCCCCTCCCTCCCTTCTCTCTGCCCTGGCCTCTGGCATAGCATCCACTCACTTACTCACTCCCCTTCCCTCCCTTCTCTCTCCCCTGGACTCTAGCATAGCATCCACTCACTCCCCCCCCCCCCCCCCCCCCCAGTGCCTCTGACTTTGCATCTGGACATCTGTGCCATTGGTCATCATCATGCTGCTTGCAACATGAGATCAGATTCTGTCCCCTACATTTCCCATCGTTGCTCTGGTCGTACATACTGTTACCCAAACATCAACGGAGATTGATTCCTGCTGCTAATGTTTGTTTAGTTTTTCTAAGATCAGATGCTGTACTGTCCTGTGATTGTCCAGGGTCTCCCAACATTTCGTCATCACTGGTCTGACCGTACATAATGTTACCTGAACGTCATGTGGAGACTCACAAGGGTCTCCAGACGGATTGATTCCTGCTGGTCAGTGGTGTAAAGTACTTAAGAAAAAAATACTTTAAAGTACTACTTAAGTAGTTTTTGGGGTATCTGTACTTTACTATTTACATTTTTGGACACTTTTACATTTACTTCACTACATTCCGAAATAAAAGAATGTACTTTTTACTCCATACATTTTCCGTGGCAGCCAAAAGTACTGGTTACATTTTGACAGGAAAATTGTCCAATTCACACACTTATTAAGAGAACATCTGCAGACGTGTTGCTGTGCGTTTTGCTGCCAACTTTACTTTGCTAGCTGACAACTTTACGTTTTTTGTTTTGTTTCTGTTTTTAATTACCGTTTATATTTTTAGTTTTTCCATCGCAACTTTTTTCCCTCATTCAACTTTTTCACTCCGGACGCTTTATCTGGACATGGTTCGTCAACACCTTCAACAGCCGAAGCTAAGTAGTAACATTAACATGATGTCTTCTAATTGCAGTCGCTGTACTCATAATATACAGGAGAACGATCGCCTTACGGCGAAAATAGCTGTGCTGCAAGCCCAGCTTCAGACGCAATCGTTAGGCAAGGGTATTTTCAGTGTAGGAAAGGAAGAAACAGCGTCTGTGCCACCAGTAAGTACAGATAGTAACGTTAGTATAAATCCCCCCGCACAGTCCCCGCAGCCGGACAACTTTCTCATGGCTTCTGGAGGGAAATGCTGTTGGAATGCTCAACCGGTGTCGCTCATTCAGCCGACAGAAACTTTCAACCGGTTTTCCCCATTATGTAGCGAGTCGGAGTCTGAGTCTGAGTCTTCTCTTGTCTCTACTCCTCCCGTTACGGGGTCTGAGACGCCGAAGGCTCCCACCGTTAGCTCTGACAAATTGAAAACCCTAGTCATTGGCGACTCCATTACCCGCAGTATTAGACTTAAAACGAATCACCCAGCGATCATACACTGTTTACCAGGGGGCAGGGCTACCGACGTTAAGGCTAATCTTAAGATGGTGCTGGCTAAAGCTAAATCTGGCGAGTGTAGAGAGTATAGAGATATTGTTATCCACGTCGGCACCAACGATGTTAGGATGAAACAGTCAGAGGTCACCAAGTGCAACATAGCTTCAGCGTGTAAATCAGCTAGAAAGATGTGTCGGCATCAAGTAATTGTCTCTGGCCCCCTCCCAGTTAGGGGGAGTGACGAGCTCTACAGCAGAGTCTCAGCACTCAATCGCTGGTTGAAAACTGTTTTCTGCCCCTCCCAAAAGATAGAATATATAGATAATTGGCCCTCTTTCTGGGATTCACCCACAAACAGGACCAAGCCTGACCTGCTAAGGAGTGACGGACTCCATCCTACCTGGAGGGGTGCTCTCATCTTATCTACCAACATAGATAGGGCTCTAACTCCTTTAGCCCCACAATGAAATAGGGTGCAGGCCAGGCAGCAGGCTGTTAGCCAACCTGCCAGCTTAGTGGAGTCTGCCAATAGCACAGTCAGTGTAGTCAGCTCAGCCATACCCATTGAGACTGTGTCTGTGCCTCGACCTAGGTTGGGCAAAACTAAACATGGCGGTGTTCGCCTTAGCAATCTTATTAGGATAAAGACCTCCTCCATTCCTGCCATTATTGAAAGAGATCGTGATACCTCACATCTCAAAATAGGGTTACTTAATGTTAGATCCCTCACTTCAAAGGCAGTCATAGTCAATGAACTAATCACTGATCATAATCTTGATGTGATTGGCCTGACTGAAACATGGCTTAAGCCTGATGAATTTACTGTGTTAAATGAGGCCTCACCTCCTGGTTACACTAGTGACCATATCCCCCGTGCATCCCGCAAAGGCGGAGGTGTTGCTAACATCTACGATAGCAAATTTCAATTTACAAAAAAAAAAATGGCGTTTTCGTCTTTTGAGCTTCTAGTCATGAAATCTATGCAGCCTACTCAATCACTTTTTATAGCTACTGTTTACAGGCCTCCTGGGCCATATACAGCGTTCCTCTCTGAGTTTCCTGAATTCCTATCAGACCTTGTAGTCATAGCAGATCATATTCTAATTTTTGGTGATTTTAATATTCACATGGAGAAGTCCACAGACCCACTCCAAAAGTCTTTCGGAGCCATCATCGACTCAGTGGGTTTTGTCCAACATGTCTCTGGACCTACTCACTGCCACAGTCATACTCTGGACCTAGTTTTGTCCCATGGAATAAATGTTGTAGATCTTAATGTTTTTCCACATAATCCTGGACTATCGGACCACCATTTTATTACGTTTGCAATCGCAACAAATAATCTGCTCAGACCCCAACCAAGGAGCATCAAAAGTCGTGCTATAAATTCTCAGACAACACAAAAATTCCTTGATGCCCTTCCAGACTCCTTCTGCCTACCCAAGGACGTCAGAGGACAAAAATCAGTTAACCACTTAACTGAGGAACTCAATTTAACCTTGCGCAATACCCTAGATGCAGTTGCACCCCTAAAAACGAAAAACATTTGTCATAAGAAACTAGCTCCCTGGTATACAGAAAATACCCGAGCTTTGAAGCAAGCTTCCAGGAAATTGGAACGGAAATGGCGCCACACAAAACTGGAAGTCTTCCGACTAGCTTGGAAAGACAGTACCGTGCAGTACCGAAGAGCCCTCACTGCTGCTCGATCATCCTACTTTTCCAACTTAATCGAGGAAAATAAGAACAATCCAAAATTTCTTTTTGATACTGTTGCAAAGCTAACTAAAAAGCAGCATTCCCCAAGAGAGGATGGCTTTCACTTCAGCAGTAATAAATTCATGAACTTCTTTGAGGAAAAGATCATGACCATTAGAAAGCAAATTACGGACTCCTCTTTGAATCTGCGTATTCCTCCAGGGCTTAGCTGTCCTGGATCTGCACAGCTCTGCGAGGGCCTGGGATCGGGAGAGACACTTAAGTGTTTTAGTACTATATCTCTTGACACAATGATGAAAATAATCATGGCCTCTAAACCTTCAAGCTGCATACTGGATCCTATTCCTACTAAACTGCTGAAGGAGCTGCTTCCTGTGCTTGGCCCTCCTATGTTGAACATAATAAACAGCTCTCTATCCACCGGATGTGTACCAAACTCACTAAAAGTGGCAGTGATAAAGCCTCTCTTGAAAAAGCCAAACCTTGACCCGGAAAATATAAAAAACTATCGGCCTATATCGAATCTTCCATTCCTCTCAAAAATTTTAGAAAAAGCTGTTGCGCAGCAACTCACTGCCTTTCTGAAGACAAACAATGTATACGAAATGCTTCAGTCTGGTTTTAGACCCCATCATAGCACTGAGACTGCACTTGTGAAGGTGGTAAATGACCTTTTAATGGCGTCAGACCGAGGCTCTGCATCTGTCCTCGTGCTACTAGACCTTAGTGCTGCCTTTGACACCATCGATCACCACATTCTTTTGGAGAGACTGGAAACCCAAATTGGTCTACACGGACAAGTTCTGGCCTGGTTTAGATCTTACCTGTCGGAAAGATATCAGTTTGTCTCTGTGAATGGTCTGTCCTCTGACAAATCAACTGTACATTTCGGTGTTCCTCAAGGTTCCGTTTTAGGACCACTATTGTTTTCACTATATATTTTACCTCTTGGGGATGTTATTCGAAAACATAATGTTAACTTTCACTGCTATGCGGATGACACACAGCTGTACATTTCAATGAAACATGGTGAAGCCCCAAAATTGCCCTCGCTAGAAGCCTGTGTTTCAGACATAAGGAAGTGGATGGCTAAAAACTTTCTACTTTTGAACTCGGACAAAACAGAGATGCTTGTTCTAGGTCCCAAGAAACAAAGAGATCTTCTGTTAAATCTGACAATTCATCTTGATGGTTGTAAAGTCGTCTCAAATAAAACTGTGAAGGACCTCGGCGTTACTCTTGACCCTGATCTCTCTTTTGACGAACATATCAAGACTGTTTCAAGGACAGCTTTTTTCCATCTACGTAACATTGCAAAAATCAGAAATTTTCTGTCCAAAAATGATGCAGAAAAATTAATCCATGCATTTGTTACTTCTAGGTTAGACTACTGCAATGCTCTACTTTCCGGCTACCCGGATAAAGCACTAAATAAACTTCAGTTAGTGCTAAATACGGCTGCTAGAATCCTGACTAGAACCAAGAAATTTGATCATATTACTCCAGTGCTAGCTTCCCTACACTGGCTTCCCGTTGAGGCAAGGGCTGATTTCAAGGTTTTACTGTTAACCTATAAAGCGTTACATGGGCTTGCTCCTACCTATCTTTCCGAGTTGGTCCTGCCGTACATACCTACACGTACGCTACGGTCACAAGACGCAGGCCTCCTAATTGTCCCTAAAATTTCTAAGCAAACAGCTGGAGGCAGGGCTTTCTCCTATAGATCTCCATTTTTATGGAACAGTCTGCCTACCCATGTGAGAGACGCAGACTCGGTCTCAACCTTTAAGTCTTTACTGAAGACTTATCTCTTCAGTAGGTCATATGATTGAGTGTAGTCTGGCCCAGGAGTGTGAAGGTGAACGGAAAGGCTCTGGAGCAACGAACCGCCCTTGCTGTCTCTCCAGGGCCGGTTCCCCTCTCTCCACTGGGATTCTCTGCCTCTAACCCTGTTACTGGGGCTGAGTCACTGGCTTGCTGGTGCTCTTTCATGCCGTCCCTAGGAGGGGTGCGTCACTTGAGTGGGTTGAGTTACTGACGTGAACTTCCTGTCTGGGTTGGCGCCCCCCCTTGGTTGTGCTGTGGTGGAGACCTTTGTGGGCTATACTCGGCCTTGTCTCAGGATTGTAAGTTGGTGGTTGAGGATATCCCTCTAGTGGTGTGGGGGCTGTGCTTTGGCAGAGTGGGTGGGGTTATATCCTTCCTGTTTGGCCCTGTCCGGGGGTTTCTTCGGATGGGGCCACAGTGTCTCCTGACCGCTCCTGTCTCAGCCTCCAGTATTTATGCTGCAGTAGTTTATGTGTCGGGGGGCTAGGGTCAGTTGGTTATACCTGGAGTACTTCTCCTGTCTTATCCAGTGTCCTGTGTGAATTTAAGTATGCTCTCTCTAATTCTCTCGTTCTCTCTTTCTCTCTGAGAACCTGAGCCCTAGGACCATACGTCAGGACTACCGGGCATGCTGACACCTTGCTGTCCCCAGTCCGCCAGGCCTTGCTGCTATTCCAGTTTCAACTGTTTCTGCCTGCGGTTACGAAACCCCTACCTGTCCCAGACCTGCTGTTTTCAACTCTTAATGATCGGCTATGAAAAGCCAACTGAGATTTATTCCTGATTATTATTTGACCATGCTTGTCATTTATGAACATTTTGAAAATCTTGGCTCTCTCTAATTTTCTCCTTCTCTCTTTCTTTCTCTCGGAGGACCTGGGCCCTAGGACCATGCGTCGGGACTGCCGCCCGTGGTGACTCCTTGCTGTCCCCAGTCCGCCTGGCCTTGCTGCTATTCCAGTTTCAGCTGTTCTGCCTGCGGTTATTAGAACCGCCACCTGTCCCAGACCTGTTGTTTTTCAACTCTTAATGATCAGCTATGAAAAGCCAACTGAAAATTATTCATGATTATTATTTGACCATGCTTGTCACTTATGAACATTTTTGAACATCTTGGCATAGTTCTGTTATAATCTCCACCCGGCACAGCCAGAAGAGGACTGGCCACCCCTCATAGCCTGGTTCCTCTCTAGGTTTCTTCCTAGGTTTTGGCCTTTCTAGGGAGTTTTTCCTAGCCACCGTGCTTCTACACCTGCATTCTAGCTGTTTGGGGTTTTAGGCTGGGTTTCTGTACAGCACTTCGAGATATTATCTGATGTACGAAGGGCTATATAAAATAAAATTGATTGATTGATTGAACATCCCTGGTCATCCCTGCTGCATCTGATTTGGCGGACTCACTAAACACAAACGCTTTGTCTATAAATTGTCTGAGTTTGGAGTGTGCCCCTGGCAATAAAAAAAAAACATAAAACTGGTGCAGTCTGGTTTGCTTAAATATAAGGAATTTTAAATGATTTACACTTCATCTTTTACTTTTGATACTTAAGTATATTTAAAACCAAATACTTTTAGACTTTTACTCAAGAAGTATTTTACTGGGTGACTTTCACTTTAACTTTAGTCATTTTCTATTAACGTATCTTTACTTTTACTCAAGTATGACAATTGAGTACTTTTTCTACCACTGCTGCTGGTAAAGTGTGCATTTGCCCATCAGTGGCGAGTGCTAGCAACAAGATCAGCTGCTGTACTGTTTAGTACTGTCCAATGTTTCCCAACATTCCCCAAATTGTGAGCCTGCACTGATTGACTGAAGTATTGTCTCTTTCTTTAATGTTCATACAAGAGCATCATTGTTAGCTTCTACTATGGAGTAGTCTACATTTTAACAATATTGATTATATGGAGGATTATGAAGGTGAATAGAAAGAAACCTACTGCTATCTCAGTATCCCTAGTTTCAAGAACTAAATGAGCGGATGTAGGCCAACTGTATTATTCAAATCAGTTGGGAGGGACCTTTATAAACATGCCTTCAATGCCTTGAAAACCCAATGCATTATTTATGCGCATCACTAAAAATAATTTGGTATATTTTTGCAATAGTGGGTTGTTTAGTAAGAGTGTATTTTGTAACGCACGTTGTGCTGCCTCAGTACTGCACTATTGAGTGACATTAGGTTTTAAACATCAAAATAAGTCAAGTCCATCTCTCTATCATAACAAAATGTTCATGAGAAAAACTATTCAGTCCAATATCTGGTTGTGGTTTTAGATATGCATAGCCAATGTGGTATGAGTTACCTATAATACAAGAGCAGCCTATTCATTCCCTTTAAGTCAAATAAACTATGCCAGTGACACTATATGACAAATGCTGGTCTATTTGACACTGTATAGCAACAATGTTGCCAGACGTTCCAAATCATTGTCTACAATGTTACAATGTTCTCGCTCTGAAAGTGCATGGCCATAATGTCGCACGAGATAGTATAATTGTTGCAAGAATGCACTTTAGAATGTAGCTGATCATTATAGTCAATTACTCGAAAATTACTTGATAATTAATTCAGTTCTCTATAGGCTATCTGACTGTCATCAAGTGTGTAGGTCTATGATGTTGTGATGAATGTATAGTTTCCAATCATTTCTAACATTAGCTGCTCGTCCGGACAAGTCACGACAATAGCCTATATGTATAAAGATTACAACTGACCAACCGCGACATAGTTGTTTTTACATTCTAAGCGCATGCAGCTCAAAACAAACATGAAAACGGACATTTCAATAGGATTTGGTTTGAAGTGAACCCGCGAAGGTGTAACCTGATCACTGCAAAAAAAATCCTTACCCTGCAGCCATATAGATTCTGACCCATAAATGATTCACACGCATAAATACGCCATGGGCATATTGATCCGGTCCGTATTAGCCTACTGATCGATCCAATGAAAAGTGTACTGCCGTGTCTGTCTAGCCTACCTAGAACTGGGGACACGCAGGCCTTTCCCTTTCACGGATGTGCTGTGATATATGTATCGTCTACCTGCTGAATAACCTTACAAGACAACATTGAACGAGCATGTCAACAACAGCAGAAGAACAAAGGGCATTCAGTATTTTGAATCATTCGTGGGGCTACATCTCATCTGAGAATTGGAATCAAACCCAGTAGCTGGCAGCACAACACTGTCCGTGTAGCCATGCATGGCTTTGAATCCCCTTTGATTTAAGAAAAAATTAACCCATATGAAGCTCAACACATCTGTAGGTTAGTTGACGACAGTTGTTTTATGTCAATAACACCCTAAATTAATCATATATGCCAGGCTACAGACAGGTGGTTATGAAATGATCATTTGACAAAAGATGAGCAAGCAAGATAGCCTATATCCTATGAAGTCTGTCTCACAAACATGGCACCTATATGATTAGCCCTATTGTTCATATCGATCACTAGCAGACTGGTTGAGTCTAAAGCCTATAGGTGGTATGGAGACATTTGTCCTGGGCCAATAGTGGGCTATGGGGTGAAAAGCCTCAATTCCATGTTAGACCTATATTGCTAAAGAGTGGGCATGCAGTTTCACAAAGCAATAGGCTACAACACTAGACTGTCACTTACCATCAATAGATGCTGTAGGAGATAGGAGCTCCAAACTGAGCAGAAATCCCACGAAGAACAACCTCATTGCCAACACCTTTGCAATGCCAGATGTCATTGCTTTTTTAATATATATAAAATACTGGATATAAGGTTGGCTAGAATTCTAAGATCAAAGAATATATTCAAACACCTCATCCGAACACCTCGAATGGTCCGGTGCGATTGTCCGTTCTCTTTGCGCCCTGCAACCACGCACTGAGAATAGCTAAGGTAGCTTCACTGGCAGCAGTAGGCAATGGATACAAATGTAGAAACATTGAAAGGCTTGCTACAACCTAGTGAGCCTACGAGTTGTTCTCATGCAGTCATGTATATGTAGTATACAGTATCAGCATGCGTGATCCATATAAGCCGACACACTATTTTTCAAATTAAAATATATTGTGAACACAATGTGGCTTCACCATTCATTTAGAAATGTCCCACTAGTTCACAATCTCCTCGGATTTCCGTCACTGCGGCAGTGTTGAAAATAACCCATGCCATAAAATAAAAAATAAAAGCGCCTTTTTGGGGGGGAGCTCCACCGCCTCTGTTACTGGAGGTTACAACACGTTGAGTGGATGGCGGTGAGTCTGTAGCGCCAACACACACAGCACTCTGGAACCAGTGGATGACGTCACCAATTCAATTCTTTAAAAAAATCGAAAAACTACGCGGCAAGCTCCGTTTACGCAAGCGCGGAGACGCTTTTCAGCGCATTAAACTGTAGTCCAATGTAGGCCAATGTGTAGGCCAACTGCAGAAAACAACTGTCCTTGTGCCAATATGGTTGGTGTATGTAAGGGCGCCCCTACACCAACCATATTGGCACAAGGACAGTTGTTTTCTGCAGTTTCAATTTGATTGACAAGTGTACACCCTCAAAACTGTCTGTCATTAGAGTTGAACAGGCCCGAAATATTATAACACATTGGCCTACTGTATATAACACAGAACTTATTTAACGTCCTTATTTTAAAACATTTTGTTTTTAATATAGCACATCCTTCCTCTCTGGAACCCTGGCTGGGACACGTCTCATGATGTCATCTGTCATCATAGTAACATCGATTGCTGATGCTGTGTTTGTGCCATTGAGAAGTTTTGAAGCCACCGGTAGGCCATATTGGCAGTGGCACTCCCCTGTAGGAGCAGTACTCCATAGGAATGAATGGAATTCTATAGTATTTCAATTAAATGTAGTACAACCCACTACAACAACAAAAAATACTTAAATACCTGTAATTTTGTCCTTTAATTGAAATAAAATAGAATTCCATTAATTCCTATGGAGGACTCTGCATACACTCAACTGCCAATATATAGCATCAGTAATCCAGGGTTTATATACATAATTGAACCCAGTCCACTACATTTCTCAGGAGAGAACCTCCTCTTGTGGTAAATGAAGGACATGGCATTTAACTCAACAGTAGTCGCACAGAGTTTTCCTAGTAGGCACAACGCAATAGTCTAACATGGCAACATCTCATAATAACTGTAGAGGATATGGGCTGGAGGGAAAATGAATGCAAAAAAATAAATACCGTTTTTTAGTCAAATGTACTGAACAATAACTTTAAGCAATGCAATTCATATGCATAGAATAGCCTATGAGTTAGGCTATAAAATAGCTTACACATTTCATTGACTATAGACAAGTCAATGAAAGACCCAGCCATAGCCAAACTGCACATAAAAAATGGACTCTGGACTCTGACATAAAACCTGACTTCATGATCAAATCATCTGTGACATATGGATTCTCATCCTATGAATGTCAGCTCAGTTCACAATGCTGCATGGTAAAAAGCTCTGTTTTCTACCCAAAGCAGTGGAGTTGTATTATGGCTTTGTTTCCAAAGTAAGTCCCAAATGGCACCCTATTTCCTATAGTGCACTGCTTTGACCAGTTCCCTGTCACAGGGTTTCCTATCATAAGGATATCTTAGGGCCCTGGTCAAATGTAGTGCAATACTGTACATAGGGAATAGGGTGCCAGTTGGGAAGCAGACAAGGCTTGGGGTAGTAGAGGAAGATGTTTTCCATCTGGAGCAGTAAGACAATGAAACTGTCTGTGACCCCTCAGAGAGAGACAGAGATTTGAGGCTGGCTTAAATCTCTCTTAAATCTCTCTTAAATCTCCCCTCTCTCTTAAATATCTCTCTCTTTCCTCCCTCTCTCTCGCTCTCTCTCCGTACTCCCTTCCTCTCCCTCCCTCCCTCAGTCTAGTGTGAAGACTGATACTTAAGAAGAATGTGAGTGACATATTCGGGGGGAGGGTCCTCTAGCTTTCTCATCCAATGGGTTTTGAGAAGGAGACGAGGAGCGAGGACGCAAAGAGTATGCAATTAAGATTCTCCCTATGAGTCTAAAACACATAGACGGTTTGTCAAAACATATATCGATCTAACAAACTTTGGCCCATTCATAATCCATTATCATGGACTTAGAAAACATAGAGAGGGATTTGGTGTGGTTTCAAAGGCCTGAGGCGAGAGGGGAAGTCCGAGTACAAACAAAGATCCTATCTAGATCCCCCTCTGAGAGAATTTATATCCCAAAGGGCACCCTATTCCCTATATAGTGCTCTGGTCAAAAGTAGTGAACTATGTAGGGAATAAGGAGCCATTTGGGAAGCAGACAATATAAGGCTGATTCCTACTGTTGTAAGCAACTATTACAAATAAGCAACTATTACAAATATGGAGTGGGGGATTTGGATACTTAGAGCACAGTACATTCAACCCAGAGAGGCATACAAAGGACAGATCATCCACAACACACATCTTTTGTATGCCTTCAGTGATGACTTCTGTGCACAGGGATTGACCTGGCTTGTTGCTATAGTCTAACTACAATATGAAAGTTCAAAAGTACATGACTCAAAAAGGTACTTCTATCGCGACCTTACATGATATCATGCCTTCTGTTGGGTTTTAGATAGACAGCTTATAGTAGTTGATTTTAGAATGATCTAACCCTTCCAGACCTGTAGAGGGCACTGAACACTGAACATGGTGTAAATGGAATGCCTGTTGTAGTATAGAGTTAGACTTTCAATGTACTCTATATCAAGTATCAAGATAAACTCAGCAAAAAAAGAAACGTCCCTTTGTCAGGACACTGTCTTTCAAAGATAATTCGTAAAAATCCAAATAACTTCACAGATCTTCATTGTAAAGGGTTTAAACACTGTTTCCCATGCTTGTTCAATGAGCCATGAACAATTAATGAACATGCACCTGTGGAACGGACGTTAAGACACTAACAGCTTACAGACAGTAGGCAATTAAGGTCACAGTTATGAAAACGTAGGACACTAAAGAGGCCTTTCTGCTGACTGAAAACCACCAAAAGAAAGATGCCCAGGGTCCCTGCTCATCTGTGTGAACGTGCCTTAGGCATGCTGCAAGGAGGCATGAGGACTACAGATGTGGCCAGGGCAATACATTTAAATATCCGTATTGTGAGACGCCTAAGACAGCGCTACAGGGAGACAGGACGGACAGCTGATCGTCCTCACAGTGGCAGACCACGTGTAACAACACCTGCACAGGATCAGTACATCCAAACATCACACCTATGGGACAGGTACAGGATGGCAACAACAACTGCCGGAGTTACACCAGGAACGCACAATCCCTCCATCAGTGCTCAGACTGTCCGCAATAAGCTGAGAGAGGCTGGGCTAAGGGCTTGTAGGCCTGTTGTAAGGCAGGTCCTCACCAGACATTACCGGCAACAATGTCGCCTATGGACACAAACACACCGTCGCTGGACCAGACAGGACTGGCAAAAAGTGCTCTTCACTGACAAGTCGCGGTTTGGTCTCACCAGGGGTGATTGTCGGACTCGCGTTTATCGTTGAAGGAATGAGCGTTACACCGAGGCCTGTACTCTGGAGCGGGATCGATTTGGAGGTGGAGGGTCCGTCATGGTCTGGGGCAGTATGTCACAGCATCATCGGACTCAGCTTGTTGTCATTGCAGGCAATCTCAACGCTGTACGTTACAGGGGAGACATCCTCCCCTCTCATGTGGTACCCTTCCTGCAGGCACATCCTGACATGACCCTCCAGCATGACAATGCCACCAGCCATACTGCTCATTCTGTGCGTGATTTCCTGCAAGACAGGAATGTCAGTGTTCTGTCATGGCCAGCGAAGGGCCCGGATCACAATCCCATTGAGCACGTCTGGGACCTGTTGGATCTGAGGGCTAGGGCCATTCCCCCCAGAAATGTCCGGAAACTTGCAGTTGTCTTGGTGGAAGAGTGGGGTAGCATCTCATAGTAAGAACTGGCAAATCTGGTGCAGTCCATGAGGAAGAGATGCACTGCAGTACTTAATGCAGCTGGTGGCCACACCAGATACTGTCTGTTACTTTTGATTTTGACCTCCCCTTTGTTCAGGAACACATTATACCATTTCTGTTAGTCACATGTATGTGGAACTTGTTCAGTTTATGTCTCAGTTGTTGAATCTTGTTATGTTCTTACACATATTTACACATGTTAAGTTTGCTGAAAATAAACGCAGTTGACAGTGAGAGGACTTTTTGTTTTTGCTGAATGTATATAGGATAAATGATTATCGATGACAAATGACTATTAACTCATATTCAGACATCTTATGTTTACTGGTGTTATTTCATTTAAAGCAGAATAACCATTTAATCATTGTAATAATAGCAGAGATTCCTTTTAAAAGATTGAATAGAAGTAATTGCTGCAGCTTTCAAATGTTACATTTGAGCTTACTCTCACAACCAAAAGCTGCAGGGTACGGATGTTAGTTTTCAGTGTTTGGTGCAGAAAACACCCCAGCCTGCAGAAGTCTTCCAACATACACTCTTAGAAGAACCGGGCTATCTAGAACATAAAAAGGGTTATTTCGCTGTCCCCGTAGGAAAACCCTTTGAATAACCCTTTATGGTTCCAGGTCGAACACTTTTGGTTCCAGGTAGAACCCTTTTGGGTTTCATCTTGATCCCTTCCACAGAGGGTTCTACCTGGAAACAAAAAGGGTTCTCCTATGGGTACAGCCGAAGAACCCATTTGGAACACTTTTTTTCTGAGAGTGTAGATGTTTGTTAAGAGACAGAAGCACAGAATGGTAGAATGTAATGTTGTGGAGAATCTGTGAAAAACAGCGTCTGGGTATCCCTAGACCCCAGCAGAATGTCTAGACAATCACTCCTCAGCTCTTAGCTGAGAATAAACAGGGTTGGGTAAATTGAAGTGAATGAACCTCATTACAAAGCAATAAATCTGGCTTTTATGTTCAGTTTTGTATATAGTTGAATATAGTTGAATAGTTGAGACATCGAATATTATTAAGTATGAATTTGTTCTGTCAATACAATTAATCATCAATTATACTTGGTAACAACTCAACCTGATAATCTCAACCTGAAATTCTCATCCTGATAATCCCCCTAGAGGATGTAGCCATTGCTAGCACTGTGAATCTGGCATGGACACAGCATGGTGTGTGGGAGACAGTCTGAAAGGGTGCCAGGGTAAACAGTCCCTGACCACATGTTATCCCAGGCAGGGCAACCTGGCCTCTCTCCAGACTCTACATCTGCAGCAGCACACTGCTTTACTGACCCAGCCAAGGAGAGGGGACAGGGGAGGGCATGAGAGGAGAGAGGGAGGGAATCTAGGGGGGATGGTCTAGGCATGGAGGGAGTTGGCATGGTGCTTACAACACCAGGAGAGTGAGTTTGACTCCCTGGACCAACCATATGTAAAAAATGTATGCACGCAGAACTGTAAATCGCCTTGGATAAAAGCGTCTGTGCCTTCAGAAGTTATTCATACCCCTTGACTCACTGTGTTACAGTCTGAATTCAAAATTAATTACATTTTTAAAAAATCGCATCCATCTACACACCGCACCCCATAATGACAAAGTGAAAACATGTTTCTAGATTTTTTTGCAAATTTTGTGAAAACGAAATACAAAAACACCTCTACTCGCGTTGGCTAGCCACTTTAATAAATGGAACACTAGTCACTTTAATAATGTTTACATATTTTGCATTACTCATCTCATATGTATATTCTGTATTCTATTCTATTCTACTGTATCTTAGTCTATGCCGCTCTGACATTGCTCGTTCATATATTTATATATTCTTAATTCCATTCCTTTTCTTAGACTTGTGTGTATTGTGTATATGTTGTGTAATTGTTAGATATTACTTGTTACTGTGAGCGGACCAAGTAATTGGGCGTCACTCTAAAGCGGGAAGGTGGAACAAACGAGTCAGGAGTAGGTTTTCTTGATTGAACAAAGTTCTATATTGAGGGCATTTGGACAACACAAACACTCCAACAGAATCAATGAAACTCTCCAAAGGAACAAAACATATATCTTCTTCTCCAGAGCAAAACAGGAACACAATATGATTGTCTTTAAATTACAACAAAAAGTCACGACATTGTCACCGTCTTAATGGTTCTTCCTAGATAGCTCCTCTGTCTCGGTGGCCATCTTCCAGAGATAGTTTTTCCTCTTGCTGGTTCCATACTCTCTCTTATAGGGGAAGGAGAATATCTCATTAGTAGTGTCAGCTGTGCTTAATTGCCTCTGGTTCACTTGTCTCCCATGCCTTGTTGGGCTACCATCCGTGAGCTCAGCCTGCCCTCTGGTGGTCCTTCCACATACCTTCCCCCTCAGGACCGAACCGGAGGGTCGGGCGCCAGACGCACCGTCTTGGTCGCGTCGGGACAGCGCGTCTGCATTCCCGTTCCTCGATCCGGCCCTGTGGATGACATGGAAAGAGAACGGCTGTAAAGACAAAAACCATCTGGCTATTCTGTTGTTATTGTTCCTCTTACCAGCCATCCACGTGAGGGGCGCATGGTCCGTAACTAAAGCAAACCTCCGACCCAGTAGGTAGTACCGGAGATAATCGAGGGCCCACTTAATGGCTAAGGCCTCTTTCTCTACGGTAGCATACCTCTGTTCCCGATCGCTGAGCTTCCTACTTATGAAGAGAATCGGCTTCTCTGCTTCGCCTTTACCCTGAGCTAGTACGGCCCCGAGCCCTGTATCCGAGGCGTCGACCTGCACAATGAACTCTTGTGAGAAGTCCGGAGCCTGTAGGACGGGATCAGAACACAGGCCATCTTTTAGCGATTGAAAGGCCTCTTCCGTCTCGTCGTTCCACTCTACCTGGTTTGGCAAGTTTTTCTTGATGAGGTTTGTGAGGGGATTGGCAATAGTTGCATATCCCGGGATAAAACGGCGATAATATCCCGTTATCCCTAAGAAGGCCCGAACGTCCCGCTTGGTCCGGGGTCGCGGCCAGTCTCGAATTGCCCTGGTCTTCTCTGCCTGTGGGCGTATTTTCCCATTCCCCACGGTGTACCCCAGGTATTCCGCTTCGGACAGACCCAGGCAGCATTTATTTGGATTGGCCGTCAACCCTGTGGCTTCCAAACTCACGAGCACCGCCCGTAATCGCAGGAGGTGACTATCCCAGTCCTCGCTGTGGATAACCACATCGTCTATGTACGCCGCTGCATACTCTTGATGGGGCCGTAGAATGGCATCCATGAGGCGTTGGAAAGTTGCAGCGGCACCATGCAGTCCGAAGGGCATCCTCACATACTGGAAAAGCCCCTCTGGTGTGGCGAAGGCAGTCTTTGGGCGATCCTCCGGAGCCACCGGCACTTGCCAATATCCCTTCGTCAAATCCAGGGTGGTGATGAACTTGGCCTTTCCTAAGCGCTCCAAGAGTTCATCCACGCGGGGCATGGGATACGCATCGAATGTAGAGATGGCATTCACGGCCCTAAAATCGTTGCAGAGTCTCATACTACCATCGGATTTGGGGACCAGGACTATGGGACTGGACCACTCACTCGTCGATGGCTCGATCACACCCATCCTCAACATCTCCCTTACCTCGTTCTTAGCGATGACTCGGCGAGCCTCAGGAATCCTGTAAGGGCGGATATGCACCTTCTGACCGGGTTCAGTGTGGATATGGTGGAACAGGACATCTGTTTGTCCTGGGAATGGAGAGAATATTCGACCGAAGTTCATAATCAGCTTGTCTAGCTGTCTTGACTGCTCCGGCAGGAGAGTTTGACCACGGCGCACCGGTGGTAGAGCCTCCTCTTTTCCTTTTCCCTCCAGGGCCATCAAAGCCACCTCCTCCTCTCTTCCATGGTACGGCTTTAACAGGTTTATGTGATAGAGTTGGACCTTCTTCCTTCTATCAGGTTGCTTGATGAGGTAATTGACCGGTGAGACCCTTTTCATTACCTCGTAGGGTCCCCTCCACTGTGCCAGCAAGCGATGTTCGGCCGTGGGCACGAGCACCATCACTTTCTCTCCCACGGTGAACTCACGGGGGATCGCGGACTTATCATAGGCCCGGCCTTGGGTCCTTTGTGCCTTCTCCATATGCTCCTTGACTATGGGCCACACTGCTGACAGGCGGTCTCTCATCAGGGTAATATGTTCTATTGTGGATCGAAAGGGGCATGGTTGGGTCTCCCAGGTCTCCTTGGCTAAGTCGAGGATCCCTCGACAGGGTCTGCCATAGAGCAATTCAAACGGAGAGAATCCAGTGGATGCTTGGGGTACTTCTCGCAGGGCAAACATTAAGTGTGGGAGAAGCATGTCCCAGTTTTTCCCGTCTCGGGACACCACTCTTCTCAACATGCTTTTAATCGTTTTGTTCAAGCGTTCACACAACCCGTCTGTTTGAGGGTGGAATATGCTTGTACGTATCTGTTGAACCTGATACAACCGACACAAGTCCTTCATCAACCGCGACATGAATGGGGTTCCCTGATCAGTTAAGATCGTCTTGGGGAGGCCCACCCGAGAGAACATCATGAATAATTCCTTGGCAATTCCCTTTGACGACATGTTACGCAGGGGTATGGCCTCCGGGAACTTGGTAGCGTAATCTATGACCACTAGGATGTACTCGTGTCCTCTGGCGGATTTTGGGAGGGGTCCTACGAGGTCCATAGCTATGCGTTCAAAGGGAGTCTCTATGATGGGGAGAGGAATCAAAGGGTTACGCAGGTGTGGCCGTGGAGCTGTACGTTGACATTGATCACACGTCCTACAATACCTGGCCACATCCCGGGTGACCCGGGGCCAATAGAATCTCTGCATGATTCTGTCAATAGTCTTGTCTCGTGCCAGGTGTCCTCCTAGGACGTGGGAATGGGCTAACTGTAGAACTGTATCCCTGTATGGTCTAGGCACCATTAGTAATTCCAGGTTTTCCCCCCTTCGTCGTACGACCCAGTATAAGAGACCCCGCCTGATTGCATAGTAAGGAAGAGGGTGCTCACCTGATCCGTCGACGTTCCTCCCGTCGATCACCTTCACCTTCCTCATGGCCTCCCTTAGGTCTGGGTCTCTATGCTGCGAGGTGCCGAACTGTCCCTTTAATTCCTGGGGCAGATCAACCTCGGTAGAGGGATGTGGAGGATGTTCCCCATCCCCCTCAGGGGTGACCGATGAGAACCCCTTCCAGGTTCCCTCCTCGGATGGAGCTTCAAATATATCCCTTAGCGTCTGGTTGCTCCTTCCTTCCTGTGTAGTGTATAACCCTTCACAAGTGTCTTCATCGGTGGTTTCCTGGAATATCTGTCGTAACCGTTGGGTTGCTATTTCTTCCTCTGCTGCAGAGGACGAGGACGTAGCTACGTCTCCTTGTAGGACTACTACCTCGGGCTTGGATTTTCTCTTCTTTCCTGTCCCCCTTCTTTCCACGCATAACGTCATCTGCCGAAGCTCCTTATATAAGGGACAGTCTCTCCCGATCAATAATGGTACCTTCAGCTGGGGCACTTTCCCTGCCCTGACTGTACACCTTCCTTTTGGAGTGAGAATCGGCAGATTCACAGTGGGGTAATAGTGGGTGTCTCCATGGATACAGGATACGGCTACTTTGTCTGGTAGCAGTGTTGCGGAGGTCACCAGCCGCTCCTCTACTAACGTAACCATACTTCCCGAGTCGAGAATGGCTACCACATCTTGTCCTTCGACTTGAACTGGAATCTCTGGGGCTGGAGCTATTTCTGCTAACCAACAGTGTTGACCCTGCCCCCTCAAACCGAGATGTGTGGGGGTGGGCAGTGATGACTCTGTGACCATGGGCTCGTCCTTGCTAGGACATTGTGGGGCATAATGGCTGGGAGACTGACATTTATAACACCGACCCTGCTGTGTGGGGGATGATTTCTCCCACCTCCGGAGGGGGTTTGGACGTTTCGGTGGCAGACGCGCCGGCATGAGTCGGGGTACGGAATCGGAAGAATCCCTCCGTTCCTCCTTGTCACTTTTTAACAACTCCCCTGTAGACCGATATGTTTCCATCGCCTGTGCTATGTCGTCGGCTGACAACGGGTTGGCTTGCCCCACAACCCTTTTTAAGTCACTGGGTAATTCCCTCAATATCTTGTCCACTACAAGAGTCTCTATCACCTGTCCTACTCCCTTTTCAGGTTCTAGCCACTGTTTTGTCAGTCGTATTAATGCAAAAATCTGGGAACGGACGGGCTTGTCAGCTGTGTAGGTCCATTGATGGAACTTTACGGCCCTATCTCTGGCAGTCAGCTGGAACCGGGATAGGATCTCGGTTTTTAGTCGCCCATAGTCTGCAGCTTCGCGGGCATCCAGGTCAAAATAGGCTTCCTGAGCCACCCCGGTCAAAAGAGGGGCTAATGCGCTCGCCCATTCTGTGGGCGGCCACTCTTCCAAGGTGGCCGTCCTTTCGAAGGTCATGAGGAAGGCCTCAATATCATCCTCCTTGGAGAGACGAGGTAAGATGGCGTGAGCAGCCGCTCTTGGCTTAACTCTAGGTTCTTCTCGCCGGCTCAGCTGTTGTTGCAGGAGTTCTATGGTTGTATGCTGTGCCGTGATCAATTGTTGTAGTAGGGCATTATCCATCGTACTTGAATGGTTCCTCCTGGTCTACTGGAAGAATCTTGATTTACTCACTTATCCTTGTGTCACTCGTCCACCTAATGCCCACATTCTCCACCAATGTGAGCGGACCAAGTAATTGGGCGTCACTCTAAAGCGGGAAGGTGGAACAAACGAGTCAGGAGTAGGTTTTCTTGATTGAACAAAGTTCTATATTGAGGGCATTTGGACAACACAAACACTCCAACAGAATCAATGAAACTCTCCAAAGGAACAAAACATATATCTTCTTCTCCAGAGCAAAACAGGAACACAATATGATTGTCTTTAAATTACAACAAAAAGTCACGACATTGTCACCGTCTTAATGGTTCTTCCTAGATAGCTCCTCTGTCTCGGTGGCCATCTTCCAGAGATAGTTTTTCCTCTTGCTGGTTCCATACTCTCTCTTATAGGGGAAGGAGAATATCTCATTAGTAGTGTCAGCTGTGCTTAATTGCCTCTGGTTCACTTGTCTCCCATGCCTTGTTGGGCTACCATCCGTGAGCTCAGCCTGCCCTCTGGTGGTCCTTCCACATTACATATTACTGCACTGTTGGAGCTAGAAACACAAGCATTTCACTACACCTGCAATAACATCTGCTAAACATGTGTATGTGACCAATAAAGTTTGATTTGATTTGATTCCTACTTCTATCCACATTATTCTTTTTCAAATTCTGGGGTGGCAGCGTAGCCTAGTGGTTAGAGCGTTGGACTAATAACCGAAAGGTTGCAAGATTGAATCACGAGCTGACAAGGTACAAATCTATCGTTCTGCCCTTGAACAAGGCAGTTCAAGGGCAGAACATTGTTCCTAGGTTGTCATTGAAAATAAGAATTTGTTCTTAAATGACTTGCCTAGTAAAATAAAATTATTTTTTTAAATTCTTCATGCTCTGTTGGTTGTTGATCATTGCTAGACAGCCATGTTCAAGTCTTGCCATAGATTTTCTAGCCGATTTAGGTAAAACTGTAACTAGGCCACTCAGGATCATTCAGTATTGTCTCTTGGTAAGCAACTCCACTGTATATTTGGCCTTGTGTTTTAGGTTATTGTCCTGCTGAAATATTAATTTGTCTCTCCCAGTGTCTGTTGGAAAGCAGGTTTTCCTCTAGGATTTTGCCTGTGCTTAGCTTAATTCCGTTTCTTTTTATCCTAAAAAACTCCCTAGTCCTTGCCGATGACAAGCATACCCATAACATGATGCAGCCACCACCATGCTTGAAAATATGAGCGGTACTGTTGTGTGTTGTGTTTGATTTGCCCCAAACAATGCTTTGTATTCAGGACATTTCATTGCCATATTTTTAGCAGTTTAAACTTTAGTGCCTTATTGCAAACAGGATGCATGTTTTGGAATATTTTTTATTCTGTACAGGCTACCTGCTTTTCACGGTCATTTAGGTTTGTATTGTGGAGTAACTACAATGTTGTTGATCCATCTTCAGTTTTCTCCTATCACTGCCATTAAACTCTGTTTTAAAGTCAACTTTGGTGTCATGGTGAAATCCCTGAGCGGTTTCCTTCCTCCCCAGCAACTGAGTAAGAGGTAGTGGCAGTGGCGACCCACCATTCAGGGTTTTTGGGTCTGTTTTGCATGTTATTTTGGCATTAATACATGTCACATATAAGTTTGCAAACGATGTTAAAACAAATCATTGAGTTAATAAAGCCGCATACAAACATTGTGCTTTTTGCTTTCTTGGGCAAGGCAGCTCCAAAAGACAGGTGTTTCAGCCTAGCTCAGTGCTATCTGTGGTGGTGGGGCAGCCAGTGCAAAATACAATGTGTAGGGGTTGTTAACGTTCTCTAGTTGCGCGGTGATTGGCTCAGTGTTCTGTCACTCATGGGGACACTACGTCGCTGAAAAATCTACAGGGTGTGTAAGAAATTTGAAGTCCCTTGGGTGCTGCTGTAACCGATGTGAAATGGCTATCTAGTTAGCGGTGGTGCGCACTAATAGCCTTTCAATCGGTGACGTCACTCGCTTTGAGACCTTGAAGTAGTGGTTCCCTTGCTCTGCAAGGGCCGGGGCTTTTGTGGAGCGATAGGTAACGATGCTTCGTGGGTGACTGTTGTTGATGTCTGCAGAGGGTCCCTGGTTCGATCCCGGGTATGGGCGAGGGGACGGATATAAAGTTAAACTGTTACACTGCCATAGATTTATATTAGAAGTGCCTATCCAAGAAGGCTCAAGGTCATTGGCCACAGATAAAATTACTTACAATCGTGTTATATCTACCGTTGCTTTGATTGGAATGATGTCAACATCATACTTTCAAAATCTTAGCTAGCAAGCTAGACAAGCAGTATTCACGATGAATCAAGTCGACAATCTACTGGCAAATCCTTTTCAGCCTTGTCATATGAAGATACATTATAGATAGAACGTATCGGTGCTCATCAGCCATTGAACATAAACATTACATAACAAGTTGGAAATCACAAATTCAACAATGAGTGGTTTGGAAGGAACAGTGGCACACTGCAAGTGTTGCAAAGCAATCACTAGCCTGCTATTCAGTGGAGAGGGTGTGTGGTCCAAGTCTGGGTTTAAGGGTCTCTTTTCCAAGCTTAAAAGGATAAACATTCACATGTGGTAGCAGTTGATGTTATTCTTTATAGCACAGACCCCAAAGCAAAGCAGGAGGAGGAAAGAAGGTTTATTCAAATAGGATAAATCATAGATGTTATGCTGAGAGGTAGATGGCAGATGTTCATGCTCCCCTGTCCTCAGTGATTCTCTCTCAGTGATTCTCCCCTATCCTCAGTGATTCTCTCTCAGTGATGCTCCCCTGTCCTCAGTGATTCTCCCCACAGAACAAGTGAACAGGCTGTAGTTTATAGCCCAGCCCTAGCCTGTGGTTGACCAATTAGAATTCTTTGCAATAAAACTGTGCCAATGGCCAAATAACAAGCATTCTATTTCAGACTCAATATATAGACAAATTCCTCCCATGTCTCTGCATTAATGCCCTATTACAGAAAAAAACACTATTTCCATTGATGATTAGTACTCCATTGATTTTTAGTCTTCTGTCTCTGTGTTGTGTATTTATCTTCAAAATATTCTTATACTCCCCCTAGACCATTTAAAAAATAAATATACTTAAAATATATTTTAAAGGGCCTCCCGGGTGGCGCAGTGGTCTAGGGCACTGCATCGCAGTGCTAGCTGCGCCACCAGAGTCTTTGGGTTCGCGCCCAGGCTCTGTCGCAGCCGGCCGCGACCGGGAGGTCCGTGGGGCGACGCACAATTGGGCTAGCGTCGTCCGGGTTAGGGAGGGTTTGGCCGGTAGGGATATCCTTGTCTCATCGCGCTCCAGCGACTCCTGTGGCGGGCCGGGTGCAGTGCGCGCCAGCCAAGGGGGCCAGGTGCACGGTGTTTCCTCCGACACATTGGTGCGGCTGGCTTCCGGGTTAGAGGCGCGCTGTGTTAAGAAGCAGTTGGTTGGGTTGTGCTTCGGAGGACGCGTGTCTTTCGACCTTCGTCTCTCCCGAGCCCGTACGGGAGTTGTAGCGATGAGACAAGGTAGTAATTACTAGCGATTGGATACCACGAAAATTGGGGAGAAAAGGGGATTAAAAAAAATATATATATATTTTTTTTAAATATATATATTTTAAGAAAACAATTGAAAACATGAAAAAATAGACAGTCTAAAAAACATTAGCAGTATGCATAAAATAATTCTATAAAACACAAAGGACATATTCTACTTGCTTTTACAATAAGAAATATTTTTCAAACAAAGTTATAGAAAATAAGTATTAGTAGGTGTAATGATGATGTCTCTTACGGTTCCTACCACATCCTGTATTAGGAGGAAGCTCACAAATAAATAAAAGTGACCAGCTCCTCCAAATCGGTATCAGTCCCCCATAGATAACTATTAGAAATGATGTTCTGACAGTGTGCCAGTAGTGAGGAATTCTTCCGTTCCACTGGTTGCACTTCACCGGTGATCTTGTATCGTTTCAGGTACAGTCCTTGAATCGAAGGATATTGCTCCAGCTTCAGACAGTAGATTCTCATAACCTGTAATGAAGGAAACTAAAAAGTGAACGCAACATGTTCTGGTTTCAAGAGAAATTGATATTTCATATAGATTTCCCTAAATTAGCATGTCCCAATTTTTTGGAAAAAGTTGGACATTTCACCTAGATATCCCTAATATGATGACTGCAATGTACAACATAGAAGCTTATCAGGTTCTGATCATCTTACTATGCTTCTTCACCCGAGATTGGCCCCCGACTGCTAATCAATCAGTTCTTTATTCTCCAGGATCCGCTTTGTCATCAAAATGGACAACTTTGCAATGAGTGACATATATCCATCGTGATTTTCCCTGGACTTTCACTGCTGACCTCGTTATGAGAAAATCTTGATAAGGACCTTCCTATTTTGGCCCTAATGTGTCTGTTACATATTTTTTACCATCACCCACTGTCCTGGTACTACGTCATGTCCCCCCTCGGGACTTATTTCCCTGGCCTCTTTTACTTGTCTGTCTGCTTCCCATACTGCATTAGTGAGTTGAATGCAATAGTTAAGCATTGTGTCACTCATAAAGTAAACGTCTGCTTTTCTCAAGTCTAACGTATCTGGTAGTGGCATGGGTTGACCTGTGACAATCTCATACGGACTCAATCCTGTGGTTGTATTATGTGTTGCCCGTATAATACATAATAAGGTAGGCAATGCATCTGGCCATGCCATCCCTTCTTGATGCATCTTTGAAAGTCTCTCTTTCATAACTAAATTGGTGCGTTCTACCTGTCCACTAGATTGAGGATGATAAGGGCAGTGTAGTTGCCAGTCTATGTTCAGAAGGTGAGCTACAACCTGACACACTTTTCCTGTGAAATGTGTGCCTTGGTCCGGAAATCCCCATCGGGGAAGGATTTCTCGAAACAGAATTTTAGCTGTGTGTTGTGCAGTTCCTTTCTCAGTAGGGTAGGCTTCAACCAATCGTGAGAAACTATTAACAACGACCAGCACATCTTCATGTTCTTTACATTTGGGCAGCATGATGTAATCAAGCTGTGGATGTCTGAAGGGTCCTGGTAGGGCAGGCGCTCGTCGTGTCTGTACTTTCACTAGTCCCTTGGTGTTGTTTTCCATACAAATGTTGCAATTCACCTCAACAGCCTTAGCCTCTTTCCACACACCTGGGTTCCACAATTTGCACACAAAACGATAAACTATCTTGTCCACAACAATGTGTCCCAAAGAGGGGATCAGTGTCACCACGTAGGGTAAGAGTGCATTTGGTGCTACACATCTCAGGTTGTATTTCCACACACCTTCTTGACTGAGTTTACATCCTGAGGCCATCCATTCCCACACTTCATCTTTTGGTGCACTGCTTTGCATATCTCTAATGTGTTGCGATGTATCCACTAATCAGTTTAGGTGACAGTGTTCTCTTGGCAGCCGCCTTGGCAGCTCTGTCAGCCAAATCATTACCTTTAGTCTCGTCTGTAAAGATTCTTCCATGTGCTTTCATTTTCAAAATTGCAACTTGTAGAGGTAACTGGAGAGCATTCAGTAGAGCCATCACATTTTTTTAAAACATTTTTAGTCATTTAGCAGACGCTCTTATCCAGAGCGACTTACAGTAGAGTGCATACATTTTATTACATTTTTACATTTTACATACTGAGACAAGGATATCCCTACCGGCCAAACCCTCCCTAACCCGGACGACGCTATGCCAATTGTGCGTCGCCCCACGCCTCACCTCTGGTCCGTTCTTCAGAGGAGCTCCCAGTTATGTTATGAATCCTTTGTTTTTCCATATTTTTCCAAAATCTTGGGTAACACCAAAAGCAGACCTTGAGTCTGTGTAGATATTAGCTGTTTTCCTTCAGCTTGTTTACATGCTTCTGTTAAAGCCACTAATTCTGAAAACCTGTGCTGATGTTCCTGCAGGTAACGTGCCTGTCACTGTCACATTGTCCATTGTAGTAACTGCCCAGCCTGCCATCCTCACACCCCTCTCCAAAATGCTTGAACCGTCTGTGTATAAGATAAACTCAGGGTTTACCAATGGATGACTCTTAATAAACCCATCCGAGAGCTGATCCAAAACCAACTCACAACAGTCGTGCTCAAGTAATGTGGTATCTAGGAAGCATCAGAGTAGCTGGATTACATGGTGTGCCACGTTGTATGATGATGTTAGGAGCCTCCACTACTTTAGTAGCAGCTATAGCTTTCTTTGCTAGCACACTGGTTCCATATCCAAAGTTCCACACTCATTTTTCTTTGTAGTCCAAATAACATCAATGCCTAAAATAGGTTGTTCAAATGAGCCTATCCACACCCCTGCACCAATCTTCATTGGACCAATAGAAATTGATGGTTTGGTTGGTTTCATACCCCCCCCCCCCCCCCTCCCCCACCACTCCTGTTGCTCTCATCTTCTTGCCGTGTACTGAGGACATATATGTTTTGCATATGATATGGGCAATACAGTGACTTCAGCACCCGTATCTACTAAAGAATATACTGCAAAGTTGTTAACCATCATGTTCACATACATTTTATCCAATTTCATATTTACACCAGCTGAGATGGGACGTAAGATGGGGTCTACTAGTTTCCCTCCACAGAATCCAGCAAAGTAGATGCTAAGCCGCAGAGAGTTTCTTAAATTTCTGCATCAACATTGTGTCATTGGGGCTGTTGTCTTGATTCTATTTTCCCTTAGACGGACCTTGCTTCTCCTGGCCATTCCTCATAAGAACACGTTTTCTTTTCCGACATTCTTGTTGCCAGTGACCAGAAATCCCACAATAATGACAAACACCAGGTTTCTCTTCTGCTGAATGAATAATGTTGTTGGTTTCACTCTGAACCTGCACAACTCTGATAACAGCCGGTTTATTATGTTGATTGATGTCTCTGTCCAGTAGTGACAACCTGTCGATGATGTCCCACGTAGTTTTGTCTCTCCTAGTCATTAGTTGTGGGGAAAAAAGTTTTTCGCAAATCATCATGTATGGATTGCATCAGCTGATGAGTGACTGCCCCCTTTTTGGAGGAATTGAGTGTATCTTCATCTTTCATGTCAGGTAACCCACTATCTCTAACCATCTCTGCTCTAAACCTTTCTTCAAATTAAACAAACGGTTTGTTTGGTTTTTCTCTCACCAATTGGTCGTTGCATTGGTCGGACCCTTAAGGAAAACATGTATGGCTCTCCATTCATCGGCCACATCTTGCTCTTCACCACCCACAACTCTATAAACCTTTTCTTCAAGTACACCATGTTCACGGTTGTTCAAAACAAAGGCTAATACCTGTAACCCATCATAAGGATGTAGATTGTGGAGTTTCTTATAACACTTCAAATGGTCCCACGTCTTCATACCCACTTCTCGGAGATGTTTCAACGTTTTCGACCGTTCATCCAACTGTTTTGGAGATGCTGATTTATGTGTGATTACTGTCACCGGTGGGTTTAATTTTACCACATTTTACAGCCAGTGTTCTGGTTGGCCTAAGACATCGTTCGTCACCGCTGTCAGTATCTGTTGACTCAAAACCAGGAAGTGCTGACCAGATGCTTGAAACCCGATCATCCTTGCGCAACTCAGCCTGAGGGTTGATTGAAGGAACAAAGGGTCCTCCACATGTTGGAGACAAGTCTGTTTTTATGAACCTTGCCTGTAATTGTTGAATTTCTTCTTTCAAGGTTTTGATCTGTCCACCAAGAAATTCCAAAATGTCTTTATCTCTCTGCAATGTCCGATCATGATTCTCCAGAAATAATTTCGCATCCCGTTTTCTTACTTCGGCTAATACAGTTAAAGACCATTGTGTCTTTGTCAAGGAATTAGACATTCTCTGCACTTTTCCCCAAGCTTTATATATATCAGATAGATTCCATATTCCATCTTTGTCAACAATGACAGAATATGTTTTTTATTATCTCTTTTTATTACTCCCCTACATTGAAATGGTTCTTCATATGACTAGACAATGAATTCAAAATGTTTTTCATGCTCACATCCGGAGGAGCTGTTCCGCCCTTTTCCAGAGTGGTTTTCTCACTAAACAATGGCATTATATTAACTTCAAAAGTTGTATGAAGTCCTAACATTTAATCCTAGTAAAAATTCCCTGTCTTAGGATCACCACTTTATTTTAAGAATGTGAAATGCCAGAATAATAGTAGAGAGTATTCTTTATTTCAGCTTTTATTTCTTTCATCACATTCCCAGTGGGTCAGAAGTTTACATACACTCAATTAGTATTTGGTAGCATTGCCTTTAAATTGTTTAACTTGGGTCAAACATTTCGGGTAGCCTTCCACAAGCTTTCCACAATAAGTTGGGTGAATTTTGGCCCATTCATCCTGACAGAGCTGGTGTAACTGAATCAGGTTTGTAGGCCTCCTTGCTCGCACATGCTTTTTCAGTTCTGCCCACAAATGTTCAATAAGATTGAGGTCAGGGCTTTGTTATGGCCACTCCAATACCTTGACTTTGTTGTCCTTAAGCCATTTTGCCACAACTTTGGAAGTTTGCTTGGGGTCGTTGTCCATTTGGAAGACCCATTTGCGACCAAGCTTTAACTTCCTGACTGATGTCTTGAGATGTTGCTTCAATATAGCCACATCATTTTCCTCCCTCATGATGCAATCTATTTTGTGAAGTGCACCAGTCCCTCCTGCGGCAAAGCACCCCCACAACATGATGCTGTCACCCCCATGTTTCACGGTTGGGATGGTGTTCTTCGGCTTGCAAGCCTACCCCTTTTTCCTCCAAACATAACAATGGTCATTATGGCCAAACAGTTCTATTTTTGTTTCATCAGACCAGAGGCCATTTCTCCAAAAAGTACGATCTTTGTCCCCATGTGCAGTTGCAAACCGTAGTCTGGCTTTTTAATTGTGGTTTTGGAGCAGTGGCTTCTTCCTTGCTGAGTGACCTTTCAAGTTATGTCGATATAGGACTCGTTTTACTGTGGATATAGATACTTTGTACCGATTTCCTCCAGGATCTTTACAAGGTCCTTTGCTGTTGTTCTGGGATTGATTTGCACTTTTTCCACCAAAGTACGTTCATCTCTAGGAGACAGAACGCGTCTCATTCCTGAGCGGTATGACGGCTGCATGGTTCCATGGTGTTTATACTTGCGTCTATTGTTTGTACAGATGAACGTGGTAACTTCAGGTGTTTGGAAATTGCTCCCAAGAATGAGGCAGACTTGTGGAAGTCTACAATTTTTTTCTGAGGTCTTGGCTGATTTCTTTTGATTTTCCCATGATGTCAAACAAAGAGGCACTGAGTTTGAAGGTGAGCCTTGAAATACATCCACAGGTACACCTCCAATTGACTCAAATTATGTCAATTCGCCTATAAGAAGCTCATAAAGCCATGACATCGTTTTCTGGAATTTTCCAAGCTGTTTAAAGACACAGTTAACTTAGTGTATGTAAACTTCAGACCCACTGGAATTGTGATACAGTGAATTATAAGTGAAATAATCTGTCTAAACAATTGTTGGAAAAATTACTTGTGACATGCACAAAGTAGATGTCCTAACCGACTTGCCAAAACTATAGTTAGTTAACAAGAAATGTGTGGATTGGTTGAAAAACGAGTTTTAATGACTCCAACCTAAGTGTATGTGAACTTCCGACTTCAACTGTATATATATACACTGCTCAAAAAAATAAAGGGAACACTTAAACAACACAATGTAACTCCAAGTCAATCACACTTCTGTGAAATCAAACTGTCCACTTCGGAAGTAACACTGATTGACAATAAATTTCACATGCTGTTGTGCAAATGGAAAAGACAAAAGGTGGAAATTGTAGGCAATTAGCAAGACACCCCCAATGCTATGCTTCCTGGCTGATGTTTTGGTCACTTTTGAATGCTGGCGGTGCTCTCACTCTAGTGGTAGCATGAGACAGAGTCTACAACCCACACAAGTGGCTCAGGTAGTGCAGTTCATCCAGGATGGCACATCAATGCGAGCTGTGGCAAAAAGGTTTGCTGTGTCTGTCAGCGTAGTGTCCAGAGCATAGAGGCGCTACCAGGAGACAGGCCAGTACATCGGGAGACGTGGAGGAGGCCGTAGGAGGGCAACAACCCAGCAGCAGGACCGCTACCTCTGCCTTTGTGCAAGGAGGTGCACTGCCAGAGCCCTGCAAAATGACCTCCAGCAGGCCACAAATGTGCAGGTTCAAAAACTTACATTATCCACACTTATAAAAATTGCTACTCAACTAGCAACTCACTTCTATGCAACAAGAAGGTTTCACAAAAAGAAAGGACTCTAACCTTTTAATAGAGAAAGGACTCAAACCTTTTAATAGAGGACTTGATCCCCTATAATAGAGAACAAATAAAACAGTGGACTCTAACCTTATACATCACTGGATTTAACAAAAGCCCTCAACCTTTATATAGAGGACTCAACCTCCTATACATCACAGATATGTATCACTCATTCCATGCACTTATATTAACCTGATTTGGATATTTTAAAATTATATTGGACTAGACTCACCCAGCACTTCTGCCATCAATCAGGAGATTAAGAGTTGACTCTCCCAAAGTGGGTTGTGCTCAGCCTTCTCTCTTTCTTCTGGATCAACACAAACTTTAGTTTTTCTTGTTGTTCAGACCAAATCTTCCAGGTCACGGCACCAAATGTTAGCAGTTGATGTTAGTCTTTAAGAGCACAGACCACCAAAGCAAATCAGGAGGAGGAAAAAAGGTTTATTCAAATAGGATAAATCATAGATGTTATGCTGAGAGGTAGATGGCAGATGTTCATGCTCCCCTATCCTCAGTGATTCTCTCTCAGTGATTCTCCCCTATCCTCAGTGATTCTCTCTCAGTGATTCTCCCCTGTCCTCAGTGATTCTCTCTCAGTGATGCTCCCCTGTCCTCAGTGATTCTCTCTCAGTGATGCTCCCCTGTCCTCAGTGATTCTCCCCACAGAACACATGAACAGGATGTAGTTTATAACCCAGCCCTGGCCTGTGGTTGACCAATTAGAATTCTTTGCAACAAAACTGTGCCAATGGCCAAATAACAAGTATCCTATTTCAGACTCAATATATAGACAAATTCCTCCCACATCTCCGCATTAATCACGTATTACAGAAAAAAACACTGTTTCCATTGATGGTTAGTACTCCATTGACTTTTAGTCTTCTGTCTCTGCGTTGTGTATTTATCTTCAAAATATTCTTATAAGTGCAACACGATGGGTCAGAAAATGTTGAATACATTGACCATGCTGTCAATCCAACTTTCAAAACAACTGGAAACTCTGAACTGGGAAATCTCAGACTTCAGTTCGAGACAACTGGGAACTCTGAAAAAAACTAGCTCTGACTGGAAAAATACGTTTTGAACAGTCATCCAACTCGGAATTCCAAGTTGGGAACTTGGTCCTCTTTCTTGAGCTCCGACTTGAAGATCACAGACGTCATGATTCAACCTTGTTTTTTTCCCGAGGTCCCAGTTGTCTTGAAAGCACCATAAATCCAGAGAATGCCAGATTTTGATGATAAAGTTTCATGACAAAATGTACCCACAAGAAGGACCGTGCGCCACCTTCCTACTCAAGTGAGTACAGAACAACAAGGTGAGTCCAAAAATGTATTGTATGCAGCTGCATAAATGATGTAATATTCCACGGAGAGGGTGGTAGGCAGAAGTCTTTCTGCTGGTGGGTGCATGCTCTACATTCCTCAGGTGTTGTCAGCCTGCTAAATAATTACCTCAGTGATAACAGCAGACTCCTTTTACCAGGCTAGATACCTGCAAGACAAACACACACACGTACACGCACTCGCACACGCACACGCACACGCGCGCACACACACACACACACACACACACACACACACACACACACACACACACACACACACACACACACACACACACACAGACACACACACACACACACACACACACACACACACACACACACAGAGAGAGACTCTGACAGTACCCTCACAACCGAGACCACGTGTAACCACGCCAGCCCAGGTGTAATGCATCTGTGTGTAGCTGGTGAGATGAGTCAGGCGCAGGACAGCAGATATGAGTAATGAAAGCAATTTTACTCAATAATATAACAATACACATCGTGTAAATACAAGGCCACAAATACGCACCGAAATACAATAAACAATTACTCACAAACAAACATGGGGGAACAGAGGGTTAAATAATGAACAAGTAATTGGGGAATTGAAACCAGATGTGTAAGACAAAGACAAAACAAATGGAAAATGAAAAGTGGATTGGCAATAGCTAGAGGGCCGGTGACGTCGACCGCCGAATGCCGCCCGAACAAGGAGACGGACCGACTTCGGCGGAAGTCGTAACACCAGGACCTCCACATCTGGCTTCTTCACCTGCAGGATCATCTGAGACCAGACACCCGGACAGCTGATGAACCTGAGGAGTATTTCTGTCTGTAATACATCCCCTTTGTAATACATCACCTTCTCTCCCCCTACACAGGTATCCCTCCACCTCCTCTCCCCCTACACTGGCATCCCTCCACCTCCTCTCCCCCTACACTGGTACCCCTCCACCTCCTCTCCCTCTACACTGGTATCCCGCCGCCTCCTTTTCACTACACTAGTATCCATCCACCTCCTATCCCTCTACACTGGTATCTCTCCACTTCCTTTTTACTATACTGTTATCCCTCCACCTCCTCTCATCCTACACTGGTAACCCTCCAGCTCTTCTTCCCCTACACTGGTATCCCTCCACCTCCATTTCAATACACTGGTATCCCTCCACCTCCTCTCCTGCTACACTGATATCCCTCTACCTCCTTTTCACTACACTGGTATCCCTCCACCTCCTTTCACTACACTGGTATCCCTCCACCTCCTTTTCACTACACTGGTATCCCTCTACCTCCTTTCACTACACTGGTATCCCTCCACCTCCTTTTCACTACACTGGTATCCCTCCACCTCCTTTCACTACACTGGTATCCCTCCACCTCTTTTTCACTACACTGGTATCCCTCCACCTCCTTTTCACTACACTGGTATCCCTCCACCTCCTTTTCACTACACTGGTATCCCTCCACCTCCTTTCACTACACTCATCCTTTTTTCCCTCCCTACACTCACCCCCTCACTTCCTCCCTGCTACACTCGCCCCCCTTTCCCTACCTCTCTCAACCCCTCCTCGACTTCGCACTCTGTTCGCTTTCACAGAATTCATAGATTACCTGTAAAATACACAAAACTTGCTGGTACATGTAATGACATTACTTTGGTACAAGGCTGAATGGAATGTGTTTGGGGCAAAGACAAAATTGTATATCGAGGGGTGAATGTAAAAAGTACATCATTGCACAACACAACAGAGTTTTGCCTAAAGACTGAAAAACATTTTTTATGAATAAGTCTGCGTCTGGAATTTGTGTCCTAACCTTTACCCTCCATCCTGACCTCAGTCACTGTAGCTAGGCCCCTTTCTTGAATACTTTCCCGTTACTGGTGATGAGGACACTTCTGCTGAAGTCACAGGTTGCGTCCCAAATGGTACCCAGAGCTTTGTAGACCCTGTAGGCTCTGGTCAAAAGTAGTGCACTATATAGAGAATAGGGTGCCTTTTGGAACCATACCCAGTGTGGGCTGGACGCTGGCTCTGACACAAACTGACTGAGTCACTCTACAAATTGTTCTTGGGAAGAAGGAAACACACCCTGTCTGGCCAGGACTGAACATTGACACTGCTGGTCCACTTTTGTCCCACTTTACAACAAGTGTCCAAACCTACAGTTCTGGCCCCTCTTTAGCTCACAACAGGTGTCAAAAACCTGTGTATTTACACGGTTGCTGGTAGTTACAATGTAACAACCATAGATATAGAACATTGTTATATTGTCTGTGGTAATAAAAATGTAGGTACATACATTATAGCCTGCTTACAATTGTTATTGCCTACATGTCCCCCCATGAAAATAAAACAATATCCTCTAAAATATGCTCAATGTTTCTGTGTAAATTCAAGTCCAAACTATAACTCAGATCAAACTGCAATGCTCCTGCACCCATCCGGTAATAACATTCCCTTGATTTGGTATAAGTCACTTTAGTCACACTGTCCTGGCTCGTAACAGACGGAACACAATAGTTATACATTCCGCTCTGCTTCTACTCTGACTAGACACGATGATGAAATCTGGGTGAAATCCCACTTTTCCTAATATGTCAATGAGATAAATGGGAGCCTATTTCTGTGTTCTGCCTAGTCCAAACTGGCCTAAACTGGCCTTTAAAGGAGTTTTGAACTGTCATTTGTGGCGGTGTATTTCAGTATCTGAAAGAACATTTGCAGTTGAATCTGTCATGTGAACGAATTCATTGTGCTGTTATGTGTTTATTATCTAATCTGAATGAATCTGTCATGTGAATGAATTCATTGTGCTGTTATGTGTTTATTATCTAATCCGAATGAATCTGTCATGTGAATGAATTCATTGTGCTGTTATGTGTTTATTATCTAATCCGAATGAATCTGTCATGTGAATGAATTCATTGTGCTGTTATGTGTTTATTATCTAATCTGAATGAATCTGTCATGTGAATGAATTCATTGTGCTGTTATGTGTTTATTATCTAATCTGAATGCCGCAACCGAAGGTCTCTGTGGAAATAATCACGTTTTTCTATGTTATTCTGTTCTATGCACATTCATACTACCATGTAGATGAGAGTGAACACTTGCATACACATGTTGTGCACCCTTGAGGGCTAATCAGGGTAGATACACAAGGAGCCAAGGCAGAGAGAGGGTTGAGGGACTGACTGTGTTGCCAAGCGACTTGCAGTTGATTATAAAAACAATGTCATTACATAATTAGAAGACATCAGTGTCCTGAACATGACATAAGGTTTAGAGATCATTCATGACCCACTGCCATACTTTATAGTGATGGTGATGGTGTAATGCCATGCACCTTTGGTAAAATATAAATTGGGCCATGGTCAATATTACGAACCTATAGGCCTATTAGACTTTTAGTCCAAATGTTAGATATGATTAATGATATGTATTTATAATGTATAATCTTTTTGAGGACTATAAAAGCCTTTATACAATACCAATGAAAGTTAAATGTATGTACAGACATTTACACTTAATAGAACATTAAAAAGTCATTATGTCTAAAGCCTACATGTTATCTGTCTGGTGGTATCCAGGTTTCCTAAATAGCCATACATGGAAAAAGGAACACAGGAAAGCGCGCTCTTCAACGCACATATACAGTACATAGGCTGCCGCTACACCAATGGCTGAGAGCTGGGAGAGCGCCACTCAAATCACAACTCCAGTCAGTTTCCAATCTGAATTTCCTTGGCTGACGTCAGCTGAGGACTGCCTGCTTGGATGTGCTCTCTGCTCCGGACATAGTGCTGTAAAAATGCTGCTCTCTGTGCCGCCAAGGACAGGATTCAACCCATACAACGGCTATACCAGCAGACTTAGTAAAAAGGTAAAGCGATACTGTATTCTATTTACTCCATCTGAATGTTATGTAATGGTAGTGTATAGTATATGCCGCTATCATTCCTGGATCGGCTTTGGCAGTTAGGTTGCTCGGCTATAAACTGCAGTGTCCTTGAAAGTGGACCATATAGAAATCAACTGTAGGCTATTTTGTAGATTTAACATTGTTTTGAACTGTTTTCTATCCTCCAAATAAGATTGGGAATAGATCATAGAATATAATACCGGTATAATGAATGAATTATAGGCTATGCGTCGGGGGCGACCCGAACGTTAGTGTTCTTCCTCTCTTTATCCATAGGCACAGAGAAAGTCAATGCATGGATTAAATTTGCGCTGCGAATATCCTAGAGATCATTTTGCGCTCATTCTCGGGTTTAAACCAATGGCTAATTGTAAACCCAACGACCAATTGTTGGATGTGTCAAATCAGTTTTACATATTGATGAGAATAAGGTCTCTCTTTAAATAGATCGCAACGTAAGTTAACCAAATATAATAGCTTTCTTTACGCGTAAAGATTTGCCCCACCCCTTGAAATGGCTGGGAACGTTGGCTTTGTTTTCCTAATATAAAACAGTTACTCTTACAGATATAGAAATGCTGAATATATACCAAACAGAAATATAAACGCAACATTCAACAATTTCAATGAATTTACTGAGTTACAGTTCATATAAGGAAATCAGCCAATTGAAATACATTCATTAGGCCATAATCTATGGATTTCACATGATTGGGTAGGGGTGCAGTTTCATCAGCTGTCCTGGTGGCTGGTCTCAGATGATCCCACAGGTGAAAAAGCCGGATGTGGAGGTCTTGGGCTGGCATGTTTACAAGGGGTCTGCAGTTGTGAGGCCGGTTGTATGTAATGCCAAATTCTCTTAAACTACATTGGAGGTGGCTTATGGTAGAGAAATTAACATACTATTCTCTGGCAACAGCTCTGGTGGAAATTCCTGCAATCAATGGTGGGCATTCCTGCAATCAGCATGCCAATTGCACGCTCCCTCAAAACTTGAGACATCTGTGGCATTGTGCGGTGTGACAAAACTGCACATTTTAGAGTGGCCTTTTATTGTCTCCAGCACAAGGTGCAACTGTGTAATATTCATGCTGTTTAATCAGCTTCTTGATATGCCACACCTGTCAGGTGGATGGATTATATTGGCAAAGAAAAAATGCTCACTAACAGGGAAGTAAACAAATTTGTGCACAAAATTTTAGAGAAATAAGCTTTTTGTGTGTCTGGAACATTTCTGGGGTCTTTTATTTCAGTTAATGAAACATGAAACCAACACTTTACATGTTGTGTTTATATTTTTGTTCAATATACACTACTGGTCAAAGGTTTGGACACAGCTACTCATTGAAGGGTTTTTCTTTATTTGTACTATGTTCTGCATTGTAGAATAATAGTGAAGACATCAAAACTATGAAATAACACATATGGAATCATGTAGTAACCAAAAAAGTTTTAAACAAATCAAAATATATTTTAGATTTGAGATAATTTAAATAGCCACCCTTTGCCTTGATGACAGCTTTGCACACTCTTGACATTCTCTCAACCAGCTTCATCTGGAATGCTTTTTCAACAGTCTTGAAGGAGTTCCCACATAATGCTGAGCACTTGTTGGCTGCTTTTCCTTCATTCTGCGGTCCGACTCATCCCAAACCATCTCAATTTGTTTGCGTTCGGCGGATTGTGGAGGCATGGTCATCTGACTCATCACTCTCCTTCTTGGTAAAATAGCCCTTACACAGCCTGGAGGTGTGTTGGTTCATTGTCCTGTTGAAAAACAAAGGATAGTCCCACTAAGCCCAAACCAGATGGGATGGCGTATCGCTGCAGAATGCTGTGGTAGCCATGCTGGTTAAGTGTGCCTTGAATTCTAAATAAATCACAGACAGTGTCACCAGCAAAGCACCCCCACACCATAACACCTCCTCCTCCATGTTTTACGGTGGGAAATACACATGCAGAGATCATCCGTTCACCCACACCGCGTCTCACAGACACAGCGGTTGGAACCAAAAATCTCCAGTTTGGACTCCAGACCAAAGGACAAATTTCCACCGGTCTAATGTCCATTGCTCGTGTTTCTTGGCCCAAGCAAGTCTCTTCTTCTTATTGGTGTCCTTCAGTAGTCGTTTCTTTGCAGCAATTTGACCATGAAGGCCTGATTCACACAGTCTCCTCTGAACAGTTGATGTTGAGATGTGTCTATTACTTGAACTCTTGAAGCATTTATTTGGGCTTATTTCTGAGGCTTTCTATTTCTGAGGCTGGTAACTCTAATGAACTTATCCTTGGGAGCAGAGGTAACTCTGGGTATTCCATTACTGTGGCGGTCCTCATGAGAGCCAGTTTCATCATGGCTCTTGATGGTTTTTGCAACTGCACTTGAAGAAACTTTCAAAGTTCTTGACATTTTCCGTATTGACTGACCTTCATGTCTTAAAGTAATGATGGACTGTCGTTTCTCTTTGCTTATTTGAGATGTTCTTGCCATAATATGGACTTGGTCTTTTACCAAATAGGGCTATCTTCTGAATACTAACCCTACCTTGTCACAACACAACTGATTGGCTCAAATGCATTCAGAAGGAAAGAAATTCCACAAATTAACCTTTAACAAGGCACACCTGTTAATTGAAATTTATTCCAGGTGACTACCTCATGAAGCTGGTTGAGAGAATACCAAGAGTGTGCAAAGCTGTCATCAAGGCAAAGGGGGCCCATTTGAAGAATTGCAAATATAAAATATATTTTGATTTGTTTACCCTTGTTTGGTTACTACATGATTCCATATGTGTTATTTCATAGTTTTGATGTCTTCACTACTTTTCTACAATGTAGAAAATAATAAAAAGAAAGAAAAACCCTTGAATGAGTAGGTGTTCTAAAACTTTTGACCGGTAGTGTATATAGGTCTACTATTGGCATTATTAACCAATAATTATCTAATGTTGCATCCACATTAGAGTTGTCTGAATGTAAAATGCTAGTGCACAGCTGAAAATACTGTAGCCTACTGTAAATACTGTAGCCTACTGTAAATACTGAAGCCTACTGTAAATACTGTAGTCTACTGTAAATAGTTAAATTGAATATGCTGATTGATTATTATGTAAGATATTTGCAACAGCTGAAGCAGTTTGTAATGATAATGATATTGATTGGTAGTTGATAAGATGTATTTTGTTTTAAAATGAACCATTTAAAAGTGCAATCTGCAGGTGCTACATCCAATTCTTGACTTATAAATTAATTATATGTCCCCATTGATTCTTGAAGTATAAATGCCTCATGCGCTTAATTCAACTGTCATTCCCCATCAGAACACAAAATGTAAGCTTGTTTTACTCCAATGTTTGTAAACAAAGTAAATGTAAACAAACACTGTATAGCCTCAAAACATGGTTTAAAACTATCATTTTGATATCATGGATTGTCAGTCCTTGCATCCATAGCTCTCCCTGTCTATGAATTTGAGGGTGGTTACATTTCTCCAGCCTCATCGGCAATCTTTTTACAGAAACAGTGGTGGGGAAGACACTTTGTTATTGTTTCATCTGCTGATTGCCACTTTAAAGATGTACTCTGATGATTTGCTATGGAACATCCAAAGAACATAATAAAATGCTGAAGTTGACTATGGTGTTAGACGGTGAGATATTAAGGGAATTTAAATGAAGAAACTATAAAGCGTATATTTTTCCACAGGTAATTGTACAATTCAAAATTAGAATTCACTTTTTTGTGATCCTAGATCCTAGTTTTCATTCATTTCAGCTTTCACATGTGTCTTGTTTCTGAACATTGCTGAAACAGGCCTAGGTAGTGTTTAACTTTCTTGAAACATAACACTAGCTCCCCCCTCCCGGGCTGTGTTATTCCTTTCCCTGCCTCGTGGTTGGCAGGAATTCAGATTGCTCAGATTAATGACCTGGAATTCATGGAATTCTGTTTGCGTCCCAAATGGCACCCTATTCCCTATAGTGCATTACTTTTGACCAGAGTGCTATGGGCCTTGGTCAAAAGCAGTGCACTACATAGGGAGTAGGGTGCCATTTGGGATGCCACTTCTGGTTTCAAACAATGTGCTCATTTCAGGATAGAAGGGGTGTCTGTTACTCTGCACTTGCAAACTCAAGCCTTTTTTTGCCAGGAAAACGTTTAGTCTCATTGTGAGAGCTCAAAAGTTACTGAGGGAAAACTTGTAAAACCAACGTCAAGTGGTAAACTCTGCTCTGTGTCTTTTTACTAGGAAGGAAAAAGGGTCTAGCAAAGAGAAGAATTTACAGATTTTTTCTCTTTCTTTCTCCTGCTTTTGATTACACACCAATCCCTTCCCCTTCTCTCTTCTCCTCCTCTCCCATTTTCTTCTTTTTTTCACACTCTGTTTTACATACCTTGACTTCTTTGGCTGTCAGTGGTTCTGTTCCCATGGACAAGGGAGCCAGCAAATATTTCCTTTCTCTGTACAGACTGAAGTTAACCCCTTTTCTCAAATCCTGTGTGTTCCTCTTTCTTCGGTGTCTTTCAATGTCTTTCATCAATGTCTTTTTTGCACATCTAAAACAACAGTTTGCTGGTTTAGGCTTTTTGCACTTTTGAATGTAGAACTGGATTGACTCAGAGAGGGAGAGAAGAATGAAGACTCATCAGTTGTCTCTAAATTGTTGGTGAGGTTGCAGGTTGCAGTCGACGTATCAGAAGACTGCCATCGCTATTTTTCCACCATCTTTTGTTTTTCCCAAAACCTTTTCTGCACACTGTAACCGAATACAGTACCAGGCAGCAAATAGAGAGAGCTTGTGTATTTTCATAAACATTATATTCTGTACAGTGCCTCTGAATATCACTTGTGCCAAGCAGGTAGCCCTTTGCTTTTTCAGATAGAAGTCTAAGATAAAACAATTGAATACTTTTTGCAGAAATTGAGTGATGTGCAATGTTTGATGTGTTTGTGCCAAATGTGCAATGTTGACAGATTTAGAAAGTGTGTTTTATTGAGAACTGAGTATAAATGACACTAGGATCGTTTCACTCCTTGGATTTTCTTCTCCTTGCTTCCCTGTGAAGCTTTGAGGAGGAGGCAAGGAGAGTGGATTCGAGGAATCGAGAAAACTACTTTTGAGATTCACCTCATGTGTGAGTTGTGTGAGCAAAACTCCATCATGTGCAGTCGTACAATTACATACTGTACATTGTGGACAACGACACATGCCAGGTCAGGAATGTTTTCATCTCTTTTTCATGGGAGCCCTGCTGTTCTGTGTGTCAGAAGATAACACCTGTAGCTGGCAGGCAGGCAGGCAGGCAGGCAGGCAGGCAGGCAGGCAGGCAGCAGGCAGGCAGGCAGGCAGGCAGGCAGGCAGGCAGGCAGGCAGGCAGCAGGCAGGCAGCAGGCAGGCAGGCAGGCAGGCAGGCAGGCAGCAGGCAGGTGGGAGCCTAGTGCAAAAAAAGTGCAAAAAAGGCTCCCATCTGATTCTCTGGTTCTCTGCCATTTTCCTTTTCTCAGAATGAACAGAGCATAGCAGAGCAGCCTTAATGAGTCAGTACCTTCTGACCGGAGAGCACATGAGAGGGATTAGCGCCTTCCGCTAACCAGCTCACAACCCCAATTAGACAGGCCTCAATGGCCCACGCCCATCCATCCAGCCCCATCCATCCATGCAGACAGGCTTCCTCCAGCAACACCTAGATCCAGACAGGCCTCAATGGCCCACGCCAATCCATCCAGACCCATCCAGACAGGCTTCCTCCAGCAACACCTAGATCCAGACAGGCCTCAATGGCCCACGCCAATCCATCCAGACCCATCCAGACAGGCTTCCTCCAGCAACACCTAGATCCAGACAGGCCTCAATGGCCCACGACAATCCATCCAGACCCATCCAGACAGGCCTCATCCAGCAGCACACAGCTCTAATCAGCACCAAGCCCAGGCTCCTTCCTCTGTCAAGCATCACACAAATCCTATAAGCAGGCCCAGGCCCATCTATCCAGCCCCATCATCCAACCAACAGACAGATCCAGACAGGTCTCATCTAGGCCTAGGCTCCTTTCAGCATACATATTCTATAACTATTAAGCATACAATTCCTGTCTACCACCAGGCTCCATACACCTCCATCCAGTATCATACAGATTCTATAGCCATCCCCAGTCCCAGCTCTATCCATTCACCAGCCATGTACAGATCCTATCTACCCAGTACCCAGGCAGCTGCATCCCTCCTGATAGGGTCTTCAGACAGGAAGAGGTTGTGATTGTAGGAAAACAAACAAGGCACTGCTTACTATTGATGCTGAAGAGATGCAGATTAGAGGTGTAGAATGGGCATGATGAAAGAAGGGGCTCTGTGAGAGTAACAACAGTGATAAATGAAGGGGTGGTAAAACTCCTCTGATTCATGGAGGGGTTCAAGGCTCGGTGCTCCTGGATGTTGTGAAGGCCATGTTGAATACAAAACTGAGCGAAGACAGAAAGGTAGAGTAGAAAGACAGTCAGAAAGGTAGAGGAGTAGAAAGACAAAAGTACATTTACATTACATTATTTAGCAGACGCTCTTATCCAGAGCGACTTACAAATTGGAAAGTTCATACATATTCATCCTGGTCCCCCCGTGGGAATTGAACCCACAACCCTGGCGTTGCAAGCGCCATGCTCTACCAACTGAGCCACACGGGAAAGTAGAGGAGTAGAAAGACAGTCAGAAAGGTAGAGTAGAAAGACAGTCAGAAAGGTAGAGGAGTAGAAAGACAAAAGTAGAGGAGTAGAAAGACAGTCAGAAAGGTAGAGTAGAAAGACAGTCAGAAAGGTAGAGGAGTAGAAAGACAAAAGTAGAGGAGTAGAAAGACAGTCAGAAAGGCAGAGTAGAAAGACAGTCAGAAAGGTAGAGGAGTAGAAAGACAGTCAGAAAGGTAGAGGAGTAGAAAGACAGTTGGGAAGGTAGAGGAGTAGAAAGACAGACGAAGGTAGAGTAGTAGAAAGACAGTCAGAAAGGTAGAGTAGAAAGACAGTCAGAAAGGTAGAGTAGAAAGACAGTCAGAAAGGTAGAGTAGAAAGACAGTCAGAAAGGTAGAGTAGAAAGACAGTCAGAAAGGTAGAGTAGAAAGACAGTCAGAAAGGTAGAGGAGTAGAAAGACAGTCAGAAAGGTAGAGGAGTAGAAAGACAGTCAGAAAGGTAGAGGAGTATAAAGACAGAAAGGTAGGAGTAGAAAGACAGTCAAAAGGGTAGAGGAGTAGAAAGACAGACAAAGGTAGAGGAGTAGAAAGACAGACAAAGGTAGAGGAGTAGAAAGACAGTCAGAAAGGTAGAGGAATAGAAGACAGTAGAAGACATGTTCTGTTATAATCTCCACCCGGCACAGCCAGAAGAGGACTGGCCCCCCCTCAGAGCCTGGTTCCTCTCTATGTTTCTTCTTAGGTTCTGGCCTTTCTAGGGAGTTTTTCCTAGCCACCGTGTTTCTACATCTGCATTGCTTGCTGTTTAGGGTTTTAAGCTGGGTTTCTGTTCAGCACTTTGTGACATCGGCTGATGTAAAAAGGGCTTTGGACATAAATGTGATTGAGTCAGAAAGGTAGAGCAATAGAAAGACAGAAATGGAGAGCAGCAGAAAGACAGTCAGAAAGGGAGAGCAGCAGAAAGACAGTCAGAAAGGGAGAGCAGCAGAAAGACAGTCAGAAAGGGAGAGCAGCAGAAAGACAGTCAGAAAGGGAGAGCAGCAGAAAGACAGTCAGAAAGGGAGAGCAGCAGAAAGGGAGAGGAAGAGTAGAACTATCAAGGCGAGGGCACAAGGCGAGACCCAGATACAGACACAGGTGTCACGATCGTCTTCGTGAGAGAGAGAGGACCAAGGCGCAGCGCGTGAAAAATACATCTTCTTAAATGAAGGAAAAAAACAAACACTTACAAAATGAACAAAACAAACGATCGTGAAGCTAAACAGAACTAAGTGCACACATGCAACATAGAACATAGACAACACCCCACAAAAGCCTACTGCCTATGGCTGCCTTAAATATGGCTCCCAATCAGAGACAATGAATGACAGCTGTCTCTGATTGAGAACCAATCTAGGCAGCCATAGACATAACTAGACAACATTACTCTACTCTGCCCCATACACATACAACACCCCTAGACACTACAAACACATACATTCCCCATGTCACACCCTGACCTAACTAAAAAACATAAAGAAAACAAAGAATACTAAGGCCAGGGCGTGACAACAGGAGGCAGATGGTTGGAGTCTTAGATGTTTTTTTTTATTTAAAAAAAAATAAAAATTATTTCATTTTCTCCCCAATTTTCGTGGTATCCAATCGCTAGTAATTACTACCTTGTCTCATCGCTACAACTCCCGTATGGGCTCGGGAGAGACGAAGGTCGAAAGCCATGCGTCCTCCGAAGCACAACCCAACCAGCCGTACTGCTTCTTAACACAGCGCGCCTCCAACCCGGAAGCCAGCCGCACCAATGTGTCGGAGGAAACACTGTGTACCTGGCCCCCTTGGTTGGCGCGCACTGCGCCCGGCCCGCCACAGGAGTCGCTGGAGCGCGATGAGACAAGGATATCCCTACCGGCCAAACCCTCCCTACCCCGGACGACGCTATGCCAATTGTGCGTCGCCCCACGGACCTCCCGGTCGCGGCTGCGACAGAACCTGGGCGCGAACCCAGAGACTCTGGTGGCGCAGTTAGCACTGCGATGCAGTGCCCTAGACCACTGCGCCACCCGGGAGGCCCCTGAGTCTTAGATGTTTATTGATCCAAAAAGGTGTAGGAAAGAGAATGGTCGTGGACAGGTAAAAGGTCAAAACCCGTTCAGAGTCCAGGAGGTACAGAGTGGCAGGCAGGCTCGAGGTCAAGGCAGGCAGAATGGTCAGGCAGGCGGGTACATAGCCCAGAAACAGGCATCGGTCAAAAATCGGGAGGACTAGCAAAACGAGAATAGAAAAGGCATGCACACGGGAAAACCACACTGGTTGACATGGACATACAAGACAAACTGGCACAGAGAAACAGGGATAAATACACTGGCACAGAGAGACAGGAAACACAGGGATAAATACACTGGCGCAGAGAGACAGGAAACACAGGGATAAATACACTGGGGAAAACAAGTGACACCTGGAGAGGGTGGAGACAATCACAAGGACAGGTGAAACAGATCAGGGTGTGACAACAACTGTGGTTTGGGGAAGGATGTAAGTTGTTAGAGAGAGAGGAGGAGGGGAAAGAGGAGGAACCGTTTCATTAGAGCAGGTCACCAATTGCGCGCAAAGGAAACAATGGTCCCAGCTAGTTGGACACCACAAGGTCAGTACTGGAGCAGAGTGGAGCAGGGGGTTATTAACAGAGTGGGAGTTGACTACAGAGGGCTGGAATGAAGCTCATTAGGCTAACTGAGCTTCATCCATTTTGAGACACACTGCTTGCTTTCACCTTCTACTGTATCTAATATGCGCAATCTCCTTTTCCACCAAACTGACAGCATGGATTCACAGGGGCCTGTCATTGGTTTGAACAGTAACTGATTTCCACTCCAAAGCGCGGTTAGCTCAGTATTGATATAAATGTACTTGTTGCTGTAGCAGCCGTGTAAAGTGCTGACTGAAATGTGATTCATGTGAAATGTGATTCATGTGAAGAGTTCTCTGTCTAGAAGTGTATCCATGGTCTGGTGATTATAGGTCAAGATGGTAATGTTTATGTTAATATTGCCCTATTAGCAGATCAGGGTATTCCTATACTGAAAGCCTATCTAGCAGACAGTTAAGTACACTGAAAGCCTATCTAGCAGACATTTAAGTACACTGAAAGCCTATCTAGCAGGCAGTGTGGTTAGATTACAAAAACGGTTTTATTGTCACATACACCAGATAGGTGCAGTGGAATGTGTTGTTTTACAGGGTCAGCCATAGTAGAACGGCACCCCTGGAGCAAATTAGGGTTAAGTGCCTTACTCGAGCACATCGACATATGTTTCACCTTGTCAGCTCAGGTGTTCAAACTAATGATCATTTGATTAGTGGCCCAACACTCTTAACTGCTAGGCTACCTGCCACCCTAAGCAAATTGCTATTGATTTGTCAGCCCTGACCCCAGATCTGTAGGGTACCATATTGAAATGTTGCCTTTTTGCTAATTGTTTTCTTCATTGATTTGTGTAAATTAGGCTACACTCAGTGGGGCCATGAGAAGCCTGGGGCCTCATTCATCAATCATGTGTAGACACAAATCTATGTGTAAACCATGCGTGGGATCATTTCCACGCAAAGTGTGAGATTTATCCATATGAACGTTTGCTTGAGAGTGTGGTAAATTTACACACAGCCATGACTATGTGTACACACAGTGTCAAGTGGTGAAATAAGGGAACTGCAAGAGTAGAATGGGGAAAATACTGTATATGTTGAAAATGTGTGAAATTGTGAGCGCAATAATAAATCAAAATGTTTCAGTTCATTGTATTTCCATTGTGAATTCATGCAACATATTGACATGCTATATAATCTGACCAAATCAGTTCATTTGTTACGATAATAATCCATATCATGTACAGTATTTTGTTCAATTAAAGGTACGTGTGAAAGTGAAACCATTGTTGAAATACTATAAAAGTCTGAGATAATGAGAAATCGAATGAGATGTCTGATCTTGCTCTGTTGTTAGATTTGGCACATGCTGCATTTCGCATAGAAAGCATTTTTAGAGACAGGTGGGACTTTTTTTTGCAGAAAGTACAGATTGGCTCATCAGATATTGTTTCCCAAAACAAATCTTATAGGATTTTGTCGGGTCGCCCAAAAAGTTAACAATTGCAGCTTTAAGACCTACTTTAAAAAGGTGAACACATGCCATTCCGGTGCACATCCAAGTCCTATCCACCCTCTGGTTTTTGGCAACTGGCACTTTTCAGGGGGAGCTTGTCCATCGGCATCTCACAGCCCTCGATGAGCCAATGTTTTGGATGCAATCATCAGCTCCAGAGTGGTGCAGCGTTCTAAGGCACTACATCTCAGTGCAAGAGGCAGTACCTGTACCTACAGTACCTACAGTACCTGGTTTGAATCCAGGCTGTATCACATCCGGCCGTGATTGGGAGTCCCATAGGGCAGCGCACAATTGGCCGCCATTGTAAATAAGAATATGTCCTTAACTGACTTGCCTAGTTAAAATAAAACATTTAATCAACAAAACGAACCATAGCACATACAATTTCCATACACCATTGAACAACAGGTTGAAGTCAAGAGGGGTTTCATTACCATGATGCCATCAATGGGTTCGCAAATACAAATGGCCCCCACATTGCCATAAAATCCCCATTCCAAAATGATTTCAACTATGTGAACAGAAAAGGCTTCTACTCTTAATGTGCAGGTTATGTGATGTGCAGAAGACACTGCTGAATGTGGTGGCACAACTCAAACCTTCTGCAGAACAGCCATGTTGGCCTATACTCCTACATTAGGGAGCTGTTGAGGATGGATGAGTGTTGCCTACTCATTTTAACTATATTTTACCATTGCTAAAGCATCTTTAGTTGTCCTAATGGTCATCTCTTTGTAGCTATGTTTTTATTTTTACTGGTCAAGCCACAACTGAGTGAGCCAAATAAAACCTTTTGGTTGTACTCAATCTCTGACACTAGCACGTCTATTTCAGTCTCTGAAACTTTCTTTCTTAGCGCCATTGTATTTCATGACACAGCATTGTATATTCCAGCCACGTCACCTGTCAGTATTCAACGTCCATCCATGTCTAAGGATGTCGGGAGATGACGTGGAAACCGGCCACTAGAAGCAATAGTGAGCGCTGTTACCTTCAAGTTGGTGTCAGTTTTGCGGACGGGGATGGTCGTAAGCATCTGCCCCTGATTCCAAAGGTTGGAAGTTCAATTCCTGCAATATAAAGTTGTTTTTGATATTTTTCTTATAAGCCTATTCCAAACCTTAACACTTATCTTAACCATTTAGAGTTAATGCCTAACCTTAAGAATTTGGAGTTGAAGCCTGAACTTAACCTTAACAATTCTGAGTTAATGCCTAAACTTAACCTTAAACTCTGCCAATTTTAACGTTTAGAATAACTTAGACATTTGAGATACATGGATGAACATCTGATTCTGATGTAGACTGTGAGAGCCGGTAGTCATATTCCCCACAGGTTTTAAAGAGATGATTTTGACCATACAGTATATGGATAGTTAGGGGGGTTTCGAAATGCAAACAGCCATGGTCGTGCACAAGAACTGAGGCTGAGAACAATTGGTATTTATCAATGATTATCTCCTACCGGTATGTGTATGACGCTCGCAGGATTGTTTGATAAATTACACTTTCTATGTGTACGACCATTCTAAATTCCGTTCATAAGTGCTATTTTTAAATAGTTTCTATGCAATATTGACAAATGAGGCCCCTGGAGAGTTGACTGATAACAGCACTGATTTTATCTGATGGTTGTGCCTTTTCAAGATGGTGGACTGTAGAGGATTGTAGGATTGCACTGTGACAATTTGGCATTTAAATCTGTCTCCTGCACATTTTAGCCTTCTGAGCTAAAGCCTATAGGCATAAAATCTAAACTCAAGCAAGGTTAGCCTACTCTACATGCAAATTTGTTTTACCAAAACCCCCCTGTTACATTACCACCAGATGTCTAATCTCACCCAGAACCAAATCTCCCGTAACATGCTGGCCAGCTACTACCCAATGTCATCATATCATGTTGCTGGTGTCATATCCTGTCTCTGTCTTGCCCCAGCCGACGTATGTGTCCTCCAGCCACCAGATGGCTCCACCCAGCCCCAACCACACCACCAGCAGCAGCAGTAGCGGCAGCCTCAGTGGAGAGCAGCTGAGCAAAACTAACCTCTACATCCGCGGCCTCCACCCGGGAACCACAGATCAGGACCTGGCCAAACTGTGTCAGCCGTGAGTAGCTCATCAACAAACTACTCTTCCACAACACCTCACAATAAATCTATGGATCTGTGTGATATAAATGAACTAAGCTAGAAGAGGATAGTGATTGAGGAAATTGTGTTAATGGGGGCCTGAAATAATGCTTAAGCTGAAAAGAGCAAGAAGTGGGTGTACAAGTATGTCACCAGTCTGTGGCCTGTGGAAAGATCAACAGGAGCTTGGGTTGCAACATCAAACCTTTCAGAGTGGCACCACTTCGTATTGTCCAAGGGCCTTACATGTTCTGTTTAGAGGCCAATTGTCTCTGGAAGCCAAAACAGACAAATACTCCATCTAAACATGAATCAATTCTCAATTACGGCACGGATCTACAAACATAAACCCCTCTAGTTTCATTTCAAATCAAAATAATTTCACAAATGCAAAATATGCACTTACTGTAGACTGTTTTAACCCGTTTTAACACAGTTGCAGCCGACAGTATTTTTCAGTGACATGTTTGTGGCGTGCATCCGTCTTCCGTTTACACACAGGTGTTTTGTTTTTTGGAAATAATTTATTGCTGATATGAAAGATACTGTTCAGATTATGTTTCCAAAACCATACTGCAAGTGATGTGTTTTAAAGTTCAGAAAGTGCGACGAGGCTCTTAACAAAACTCCCCCGGCCAGAAGATACTATCGTCAATAGGCGCTAAAGGTAGTTAGCATCTATGAATGGCTTGAATTGAGGGGAGACTTTCCAACAGCTAGCTTACGAAGCATATTTTGTCTCACTCCCTGTAGTTAGCAGATTGTTATGGGCTAATGTGCTGCAGTTCTATTAACTGGATAGGTACTGTTTGGCGTAGCCCAGACAATTAATTAATTTGATGATACAATCTTCATTCTCGATTCGGCCAAACATGTATTTTCTAAAATGTCTGTGTTCAGTTGCAGGAGGTTCGTTTGAATTTAGAAAATGCTCCGTTATTAAAATAAATACATGTTGTGCTCCATGAAGTAATCCAATGATGTGTACGCCGCCGTGATGAAATAGACAAGATGGCGACGTACACATCTTTGGATTCCTTCATGGAGCAAAACATGTATTTATTTAATAACGGAGCATTTTCTACATGAAAAGGAACCACCTGCAACTGGATACAGACATCTGCTAGCTGTTCTCCTTGGTGCTTCCTCTCTGTATGATGGTCTTGCCATCACCAGGGAATGGGCTCACTAAGCTTCCAGTGGTTGGAGTGGTTGGTATCTCTGAATAATAAAACCCACATGATTGCAGTCACAAACATGTGCTTTACCTTGATATATCAATATGCATTATACACACAACAGTGATAACAAGAACGGAATGCCAGAGTCACTTGGTCTGTGTTTGTTAGATATTCAGTGAAAGAGTCGTGAGTCAGAGTCGTGTGTATAGGTGGCAGGGAAGTCAGGCGCAGGAGAGTACAACGGAGTGTAAAATGGAGTCTTTTAATGAAAGTCCAAATACATGCTCCATAACACTAATAAGAAACGAACAAACAAAATATGGGTACGAAGACCCGTCGCGCACCTATACACATAAAAAACAATACTAACAAGAAACAATCCCTGACAAAGATATGAGGGGAAACAGAGGGTTAAATACACAAGAGGTAATGGATGGGATTGAAAACAGGTGTGTGGGAAGACAAGACAAAACCAATGGAAAATGAAAAATGGATCGATGATGGCTAGAAGACCGGTGACGTCGACCGCCGAACACCGCCCGAACAAGGAGAGACAAGGAGAGGCAACGACTTCGGCAGAAGTCGTGACAGAAACAGAGGAAAGAGACAGTTGGGTGAAGATGAACGAGCTTCTGAAAACTGGAGCCTGGTGAGAAACAAAATGGTGGAAAGAGAGAGAGACATTGAGAGGAGAGCGATGGAAGGAAGGGGAAAGAGAGGGAAGAATGAATGGAAAGTGAGATATATATATATATATATATATATATATATATATATATATATATATATATATGAGATTGGGAGGCTGGAGAGAATGAAGAAGAGCGAGAATCAGACAGAGGGGAGGTGAGAGAGAGGGGGGAGGTGAGAGTGGGGGAGGTGAGAGAGAATGAAGAAGAGCGAGAAAGGGTGGGAAGGAGAGAGCGAGAGACAGACAGAGGGGAGGTGTGAGAGTGGGGGAGGTGAGAGAGAATGAAGAAGAGCGAGAAAGGGTGGGAAGGAGAGAGCGAGAGACAGACAGAGGGAAGGTGAGAGAGAGGGGGGAGGTGAGAGTGGGGGAGGTGAGAGAGAATGAAGAAGAGCGAGAACGGGTGGGAAGGAGAGAGCGAGAGACAGACAGAGGGAAGGTGAGAGAGAGGGGGGAGGTGAGAGTGGGGGAGGTGAGAGAGAGGGGGAGGTGAGAGAGAGGGAGGGGGGAAGCAAGAGAGAGAGGGGTAAGAGAGAGGGGGGAGGTGCGAGAGAGTGACAGAGGGGAGGTGAGAGAGAGCGGGGAGAGGCAGGGGGAGGCGAGAAAGAGAGAGAGAGAGGGGGGGTGAGAGTGAATGAAGGACAACAAGAAAAGGCGGGGAGAGAAAGAAAGAGACTGAAAAGGAGAGCGATAAAGGGTGGGAAATAGAGAGAGGTAGGGAATAATTCAGAGAGAGAGAGAGAGTTGGGGCAGGAGAGAAGGAAAGGGAGTGAGGCCTGCTATTTTACAGCTGTCTGGAAGATATGGCTCACATGAGGCTGCCCAACCCTACAGGAAACCCCGAGCCCAGGGGAAAAGGAAAGACAAACAAGACCAATGGCATGAAGAGGGGGAAGGAGGGAGGGATAGAGAGGAGGGAGGGATAGAGAGGGGGGGTGGACGGAGAGAGGGCGGGATAATCAGACAGAGGAATATAGGCGGGATAATCAGACAGAGGAATATAGGGAGCTAAGGTTTTCTGTATCAGACTGGTGGTATGTGGGTAGTTAGGTTTCTAATGTGGTTTTTACAGAGTAGATAAAATCACTCGTGAAATTTGTTTTTGAGTAGAGGAGGGCTTTAAAAAAGGCGTACAGTTTTGTGTACCATTACTGAGATGAAAATATGTTATTTTAAAAAAGGCAATAAAACAGGAATGCATGTTGATAAGCAAAGTCTACCATATATACACTACATGGGTGCAAAGTCTACCATATATACACTACATGGCTACAAAGTCTACCATATATACACTACATGGCTACAAAGTCTACCATATATACACTACATGGCTACAAAGTCTACCATATATACACTACATGGCTACAAAGTCTACCATATATACACTACATGGCTACAAAGTCTACCATATATACACTACATGGCTACAAAGTCTACTATATATACACTACATGGCTACAAAGTCTACCATATATACACTACATGGCTACAAAGTCTCCCATATATACACTGCATGGCTACAAAGTCTACCATATATACACTACATGGCTACAAAGTCTATCATATATACACTGCATGGCTACAAAGTCTACCATATATACACTACATGGCTACAAAGTCTACCATATATACACTACATGGCTACAAAGTCTACCATATATACACTGCATGGCTACAAAGTCTACCATATATACACTACATGGCTACAAAGTCTACTATATATACACTACATGGCTACAAAGTCTACTATATATACACTGCATGGCTACAAAGTCTACCATATATACACTGCATGGCTACAAAGTCTACCATATATACACTACATGGCTACAAAGTCTACCATATATACACTACATGGCTACAAAGTCTACCATATATACACTACATGGCTACAAAGTCTACCATATATACACTACATGGCTACAAAGTCTACCATATATACACTACATGGCTACAAAGTCTACCATATATACACTACATGGCTACAAAGTCTACCATATATACACTACATGGCTACAAAGTCTACCATATATACACTACATGGCTACAAAGTCTACCATATATACACTACATGGCTACAAAGTCTACCATATATACACTACATGGCTACAAAGTCTACCATATATACACTACATGGCTACAAAGTCTACCATATATACACTACATGGCTACAAAGTCTACCATATATACACTACATGGCTACAAAGTCTACCATATATACACTACATGGCTACAAAGTCTACCATATATACACTACATGGCTACAAAAAGTATGTGCACATTCAAATTAGCGGATTCGACTATTTCAGTCACACCCGTTGCTGACAGGTGTATAAAATTGAGCACACAGCCATGCAATCTCCATAGACAAACAGTGGCAGTGGAATGGCCTGTACTGAAGAGCTCAGTGACTTTCAACTTGGCACCGTCATAGGATGCCACCTTTCCAACAAGTCAGTTTGTCAAATTTTTTGCCCTGCTAGAGCTGCTCTGGTCAACTGTAAGTGCTGTTATTGTGAAGTGGAAATGTCTAGGAGCAACAACGGCTCAGCCGCGAAGTGGTAGGCCACACAATTTCACAGAATGGGACTGCCGAGTGCTGAAGCACGTAGCGCGTAAAAATCATCTGTCCTCGGTTGCAACACTCACTACCGAGTTCCAAACAGCCTCTGGAAGCAACATCAGCACAAGAACTGTTTGTCAGGAGCTTCATGAAATGGGGTTCAATGGCTGAGCAGCCACACACAAGCCTAAGATGCAATGCCAAGCGTCGGCTGGAGTGGTGTAAAGCTCGCCGCCATTGGACCATCTGGAGTGATGAATCACACTTCACCATCAGGCAGTCCGACGGACGAATATGGGTTTGGTGTATACCAGGATAACGCTAACTGCCCGAATGCATAGTGCCAACTGTAAAGTTTGGTGGAGGAGGAATAATGGTCTGGGGCAGTTTTTCATGTTTTTCTTAGTTCCAGTGGAGGGAAATATATAGTAACATTGTAGAATAATTGTCAATACATACAAACTATGAAATAACAAATATGGAATCATGCAGTAACCAAAAAAGTGTTAAACAAATCTAAATATATTTTATATTTGAGATTCTTCAAGTATAGCCACCTTTTGCCTTGATTACGGTTTTGAACACTCTTGGCTTTCTCTCAACCAAGTTAACCTGAAATGCTTTTCCAACAGTCTTGAAGGAGTTCCCACATATGATGTGCATTTGTTGGCTGCTTTTCCTTTACTCTGCGGTCCAACTCATCCCAAACCATCTCAATTGGGTTGAGGTCGGGTGATTGTGGAGGCCAGGTCATCTGATGCAGCACTCCATCACTCTCCTTCTTGGTCAAATAATATTGACTGACCTTCATGTCTTAAAGTAATGATGGACTGTCGTTTCTCTTTGCTTATTTGAGCTGATCTTGCCATAATATGGACTTGGTCTTTTACCAAATAGGGCTATCTTCTGTATACCACCTCTACCTTGTCACAACACAACTGATTGGCTCAAATGCATTAAGAAGGAAAGAAATTCCACAAATGAACCTATAACAAGGCACCCCTGTTAACTTCTCTAGGAGGGATGCTACCGTCCCACTTGGCCAAAAGCCAGTAAAAATGCAGAGCGCCAAATTCAAATATATTACTATAAAAATCAAACTTTCATGAAATCACACATGAAAGACACCAAATTAAAGCTACACATGTTGTGAATCCAGCCAACATGTCTGATTTCAAAAAGGATGTACGGCGAAAGCACATCAAACGATTATGTTAGGTCAGTACATAGCCACAGAAAAACACAGCCATTTTTTCCAGCCAAAGAGAGGAGTAACAAAAAGCAGAAATAGAGATAAAATGAATCACTAACCTTCGATGATCTTCATCAGATGACACTCATAGGACTTCATGTTACACAATACCTGTATGTTTTGTTCGGTAAAGTTCATATTTATATCCAAAAATTTGAGTTTAGGCGGGACGCCAATGTCTCACTTGGAAAAAAGCAAGAGAAAATGCAGAGCGCCAAATTCAAATTAATTACAATGAAAATTACTATAAAAATCTAACTTTCATTAAATCACACATGAAAGTTACCAAATTAAATCTACACTGGTTGTGAATCCAGCTGTAAAGGCAGTCATTGTTGTTCTCCTCCTCAAACGAGGAGGAGCATGGATAGGACCAAGATGCGGATTGAGGGAAATAAGCCATCTTTTAATAAAAACAGCAAACAAGACACTACAAAACTACAAAACAACAAATGAGACTAACCTTCAACTGTCCTGTGAGGACACAGGAACAAACACCCACAAAAGCCTACTGCCTATGGCTACCTTAAATCTGGCTCCCAATCAGAGACAAATGAATGACAGCTGTCTCTGATTGAGACCCAATCTAGGCAGCCATAGACATAACTAGACAACCTAACAAACACTATCCCATACACATACAACACCCATGGAATAACCAAACACACACAACATACAATGCCCACCCCAACTCACGCCCTGACCAACTAAACATAATCAAAATAACATAAAAATAGGTCAGGAACGTGACATAACCCCCCCCTCAAGGTGCGTACTCCGAACGCACCACCAAAAGTCTAGGGGAGGGTCTGGGTGGGCATCTGTCCACGGTGGTGGCTCCGGCTCTGGACGCTGTCCCCACACCACCATAGTCACTCCCCGCTTCCGTATCCCCCACCCAATGACCACCCTCCAACTAAACCCACCTAACTGAATGGGCAGCATCGGGATAAGGGGCAGCATCGGGATAAGGGGCAGCACCGGGATAAGGGGCAGCACCGGGATAAGGGGCAGCACCGGGATAAGGGGCAGCACCGGGATAAGGGGCAGCACCGGGACAAGGGGCAGCACCGGGACAAGGGGCAGCACCGGGACAAGGGGCAGCACCGGGACAAGGGGCAGCACCGGGACAAGGGGCAGCACCGGGACAAGGGGCAGCACCGGGACAAGGGGCAGCACCGGGACAAGGACCAGCACCGGGACAAGGACCAGCACCGGGACAAGGGGCAGCACCGGGACAAGGGGCAGCACCGGGACAAGGGGCAGCACCGGGACAAGGGGCAGCACCGGGACAAGGGGCAGCACCGGGACAAGGGGCAGCACCGGGACAAGGGGCAGCACCGGGACGAGGGACTCCGGCAGGTCCTGGCTGAGGGACTCCGGCAGGTCCTGGCTGAGGGACTCCGGCAGGTCCTGGCTGAGGGACTCCGGCAGGTCCTGGCTGAGGGACTCCGGCAGGTCCTGGCTGAGGGACTCCGGCAGGTCCTGGCTGAGGGACTCCGGCAGGTCCTGGCTGAGGGACTCCGGCAGGTCCTGGCTGAGGGACTCCGGCAGGTCCTGGCTGAGGGACTCCGGCAGGTCCTGGCTGAGGGACTCCGGCAGGTCCTGGCTGAGGGACTCCGGCAGGTCCTGGCTGAGGGACTCCGGCAGGTCCTGGCTGAGGGACTCCGGCAGGTCCGGGCTGAGGGACTCCGGCAGGTCCGGGCTGAGGGACTCCGGCAGGTCCGGGCTGAGGGACTCCGGCAGGTCCGGGCTGAGGGACTCCGGCAGGTCCGGGCTGAGGGACTCCGGCAGGTCCGGGCTGAGGGACTCCGGCAGGTCCGGGCTGAGGGACTCCGGCAGGTCCGGGCTGAGGGACTCCGGCAGGTCCGGGCTGAGGGACTCCGGCAGGTCCGGGCTGAGGGACTCCGGCAGGTCCGGGCTGAGGGACTCCGGCAGGTCCGGGCTGAGGGACTCCGGCAGGTCCGGGCTGAGGGACTCCGGCAGGTCCGGGCTGAGGGACTCCGGCAGGTCCGGGCTGAGGGACTCCGGCAGGTCCGGGCTGAGGGACTCCGGCAGGTCCGGGCTGAGGGACTCCGGCAGGTCCGGGCTGAGGGACTCCGGCAGGTCCGGGCTGAGGGACTCCGGCAGGTCCTGGCTGAGGGACTCCGGCAGGTCCTGGCTGGACGGCTCTGGCAGGTCCTGGCTGGACGGCTCTGGCAGGTCCTGGCTGGACGGCTCTGGCAGGTCCTGGCTGGACGGCTCTGGCAGGTCCTGGCTGGACGGCTCTGGCAGGTCCTGGCTGGACGGCTCTGGCAGGTCCTGGCTGGACGGCTCTGGCAGGTCATGGCAGGACGGCTCTGGCAGGTCATGGCAGGACGGCTCTGGCAGGTCATGGCAGGACGGCTCTGGCTGGTCATGGCAGGACGGCTCTGGCTGGTCATGGCAGGACGGCTCTGGCTGGTCATGGCAGGACGGCTCCGGCGCTAGGCAGACGGCAGACTCTGGCCGGCTGAGACGCACTATAGGCCTGGTGCGTGGTACCGGAACTGGAGGCACCGGGCCGTGGGCACGCACCTCAGAGCGAGTGCGGGGAACAGGAACTGGGCACACTGGACTCTCGTGGCGCACTCCAGGCCTGGTGCGTGGTACCGGAACTGGAGGCACCGGGCTGGAGACCCGCACCATAGGGAGAGTGCGTGGAAGAGGAACAGGGCTCTGGAGATGCACTGGAAGCCTGGTGCGTGGTGTAGGCACTGGTGGTACTGAGCTGGGGTGGGAAGGTGGCGCCGGATATACCGGACCGTGAAGGAGGACACGTGCTCTTGAGCACCGAGCCTTCCCAACCCTACCAGGTTGAATGGTCCCCGTAGCCCTGCCAGTGCGGTGAGGTAGAATAGCCCGCACTGGCCTATGCAGGCGAACCGGGGACACCACCTGTAAGGCTGGTGCCATGTACGCCGGCCCGAGGAGACGTACTGGAGACCAGATACGTTGGGCCGGCTTCATGGCACTCGGCTCGATGCCCAACCTAGCCCTCCCAGTGCGGCAAGGTGGAATAGCCCGCACTGGGCTAAGCACGCGTACTGGGGACACCGTGCGCTTTACCGCATAACACGGTGTCTGACCAGTACGACGCCCTCTTACTCCACGGCAAGCCCGGGGAGTTGGCTCAGGTATCCAACCCGGCTTCGCCACACTCCCCTTTAGCCCCCCCCCCAAGAAATTCTTGGGTGATCCTCTCGGGCTTCCAGCCTCTCATACGTGCTGCCTCCTCAATCCACCGCTCCTGGGCTGTGGCTGCCTTCTTCACCTCCCGAGAGCGCCGATTCTCTCCAACCCTTCCCCAGGGTCCTTTTCCGTCCATGATCTCCCAAGACCATTCCTCCTGTGTCCAGTGCCTTAGTTCTTTTTCTCTCTCCTCAATCCGCTTGGTCCTGTTGTGGTGGGTGTTTCTGTAAAGGCAGTCATTGTTGTTCTCCTCCTCAAACGAGGAGGAGCATGGATAGGACCAAGATGCGGATTGAGGGAAATAAGCCATCTTTTAATAAAAACAGCAAACAAGACACTACAAAACTACAAAACAACAAATGAGACTAACCTTCAACTGTCCTGTGAGGACACAGGAACAAACACCCACAAAAGCCTACTGCCTATGGCTACCTTAAATCTGGCTCCCAATCAGAGACAAATGAATGACAGCTGTCTCTGATTGAGACCCAATCTAGGCAGCCATAGACATAACTAGACAACCTAACAAACACTATCCCATACACATACAACACCCATGGAATAACCAAACACACACAACATACAATGCCCACCCCAACTCACGCCCTGACCAACTAAACATAATCAAAATAACATAAAAATAGGTCAGGAACGTGACACCAGCCAATGTGTCAGAATTCAAATAGGCTTTTCGGCGAAGGCAAACGATGCTATTATCTGAGTTAGCACCATTGTAAACAAAGTGAGATAAGCATATTTCAACCCTGCAGGCGCGACACAAAACGTAGAAATAAAAATATAATTAATGCCTTACCTTTGACGAGCTTCTATTGTTGGCACTCCAATATGTCCCATAAACACCACAAATGGTCCTTTTGTTCGATTAATTTTGTCAATACATATCCAAAATGTCCATATATTGATCCAGAAAAACACTGATTCCAAATTGTTCAAACGTGACTACAAAATATCTCAAAGGTTACCTGTAAACTTTGCCAAAAAATTCAAACTACTTTTGTTATACAACTTTAGGTATTTTTTAACGTTAATAATCGATAAAATTGAAGACGGGATGATCTGTGTTCAATATAGGATTAAAACCAATTATAGCCAGCTTTCTGGTTACGCGCTTCTATCTAAAAGGACACTTATTGTGACTCTCGTTCAAGATGGCCGTACTTCTTCATTACACAAAGGAATAACCTCAACCAATTTCTCTAGACTGTTGACATCCAGTGGAAGCGGTAGGAACTGCAAGCAAGTCAATTAGAAATCTGGTTTCCCAATTAGAACTTATTGAAAAGAGAGTGACCTAAAAATAAAACATCTGAATGGTTTGTCCTCTGGGTTTCGCCTGCTAAATAAGTTCTGTTATACTCACAGACATGATTCAAACAGTTTTAGAAACTTCAGAGTTTTCTATCCAAATCTACTAACAATATGCTTATCTTATCTTCTGGGGATGAGTAGCTGGCAGTGGAATTTGGGTATGCTTTTCATCCAAACGTGAAAATGCTGCCCCCTATCCTAGAGAAGTTAATTGAAATTCATTCCAGGTGACTAACTCATGAAGCTGGTTGAGAGAATAACAAGAGTGTGCAAAGCTGTCATCAAGGCAAAGGGTGGCTATTTGAAGAATGTCAAATAAAAAATATATTTTGATTTGTTTAACACTTTTTTGGTTATTACATAATTCCAAATGTGTTATTTCATAGTTTTGATATCTTCACTATTATTTTACAATGTAGAAAATAGTAAAAATAAAGAAAAAACCCTTGAATGAGTTGGTGTTCTAAAACTTTTGACTGGTACTGTATATAGGTCTACTGTATATATGTTATTATAGAGAGCAGGAATGTCTACTGTAGATATGTTATTATAGAGAGCAGTAAGGTCTACTGTATATATGTTATTATAGAGAGCAGTAAGGTCTACTGTATATGTATTATTATAGAGAGCAGTAAGGTCTAATGTGTATATGTTATTATAGAGAGCAGTAAGGTCTACTGTATATATGTTATTATAGAGAGCAGTAAGGTCTGCTGTGTATATGTTATTATAGAGAGCAGTAAGGTCTACTGTATATATGTTATTATAGAGAGCAGTAAGGTCTACTGTATATATGTTATTATAGAGAGCAGTAAGGTCTACTGTGTATATGTTAATAAAGAGAGCAGTAAGGTCTACTGCGTATATGTTATTATAGAGAGCAGTAAGGTCTACTGTATATATGTTAATATAGAGAGCAGTAAGGTCTACTGTATATATGTTAATATAGAGAGCAGTAAGATCTACTGTATATATGTTATTATAGAGAGCAGTAAGGTCTACTGTATATATGTTATTATAAAGAGCAGTAAGGTCTACTGTATATATGTTATTATAGAGAGCAGGAAGGTCTACTGTATATATGTTATAGAGAGCAGTAAGGTCTACTGTATATATGGTCTATAGAGAGCAGTAAGGTCTGCTGTATATATGTTATAGAGAGCAGTAAGGTCTAATGTGTATATGTTAATATAGAGAGCAGTAAGGTCTACTGTATATATGTTATTAGAGAGCAGTAAGGTCCACTGTATATATGTTATTATAGAGAGCAGTAAGGTCTATTGTATATATGTTATTATAGAGAGCAGTAAGGTCTACTGTATATATGTTATAGAGAGCAGTAAGGTCTACTGTATATATGTTATTATAGAGAGCAGTAAGGTCTACTGTATATATGTTATAGAGAGCAGTAAGGTCTACTGTATATATGTTATAGAGAGCAGTAAGGTCTAGTGTATATATTGTATTATAGAGAGCAGTAAGGTCTACTGTATATATGTTATTATAGAGAGCAGTAAGGTTTACTGTATATATGTTCTATAGAGAGCAGTAAGGTCTACTGTATATATGTTATAGAGAGCAGTAAGGTCTACTGTATATATGTTATTATAGAGAGCAGTAAGGTCTACTGTATATATGTTATTATAGAGAGCAGTAAGGTTTACTGTATATATGTTCTATAGAGAGCAGTAAGGTCTACTGTATATATGTTATTATAGAGAGCAGTAAGGTTTACTGTATATATGTTCTATAGAGAGCAGTAAGGTCTACTGTATATATGTTATTATAGAGAGCAGTAAGGTCTACTGTATATATGTTATTATAGAGAGCAGTAAGGTCTACTGTATATATGTTATTATAGAGAGCAGTAAGGTCTACTGTATATATGTTATTATAGAGAGCAGTAAGGTTTACTGTATATATGTTATAGAGAGCAGTAAGGTTTACTGTATATATGTTCTATAGAGAGCAGTAAGGTTTACTGTATATATGTTCTATAGAGAGCAGTAAGGTCTACTGTATATATGCTATTATAGAGAGCAGTAAGGTCTACTGTATATATGTTATTATAGAGAGCAGTAAGGTCTACTGTGTATATGTTCTATAGAAAGCAGTAAGGTCTACTGTATATATGTTATTATAGACAGCAGTAAGGTCTACCGTATATATGTTATAGAGAGCAGTAAGGTCTACTGTATATATGTTATAGAGAGCAGTAAGGTCTACTGTATATATGTTTTTACAGAGAGCAGTAAGGTCTACTGTATATATTTTATTATAGAGAGCAGTAAGGTCTACTGTATATATTTTTATTATAGAGAGCAGTAAGGTCTACTGTATATATGTTATTATAGAGAGCAGTAAGGTTTACTGTATATATGTTCTATAGAGAGCAGTAAGGTCTACTGTATATATGTTATAGAGAGCAGTAAGGTCTACTGTATATATGTTTTTATAGAGAGCAGTAAGGTCTACTGTATATATGTTATTATAGAGAGCAGTAATGTTTACTGTATATATGTTCTATAGAGAGCAGTAAGGTCTACTGTATATATGTTATTATAGAGAGCAGTAAGGTCTACTGTATATATGTTATTATAGAGAGCAGTAATGTCTACTGTAGATATGTTATTATAGAGAGCAGTAAGGTCTACTGTATATATGTTCTATAGAGAGCAGTAAGGTCTACTGTATATATGTTTTATAGAGAGCAGTAAAGTCTGCTGTATATATGTTATAGAGAGCAGTAAGGTCTAATGTGTATATGTTAATATAGAGAGCAGTAAGGTCTTCTGTATATATGTTATTATAGAGAGCACTAAGGTCTACTGTATATATGTTAATATAGAGAGCAGTAAGGTCTACTGTATATATGTTATTATAGAGAGCAGTAAGGTCTACTGTATATATGTTATTATAGAGAGCAGTAAGGTTTACTGTATATATGTTATAGAGAGCAGTAAGGTTTACTGTATATATGTTCTATAGAGAGCAGTAAGGTCTACTGTATATATTTTATTATAGAGAGCAGTAAGGTCTACTGTATATATGTTATTATAGAGAGCAGTAAGGTCTACTGTGTATATGTTAATATAGAGAGCAGTAAGGTCTACTGTGTACATGTTATTATAGAGAGCAGTAAGGTCTACTGTATATATGTTATTATAGAGAGCAGTAAGGTCTACTGTGTATATGTTCTATAGAGAGCAGTAAGGTCTACTGTATATATGTTATTATAGAGAGCAGTAAGGTCTACTCTATATATGTTAATATAGAGAGCAGTAAGGTCTACTTTATATATGTTATTATAGAGAGCAGTAAGGTTTACTGTATATATGTTATTATAGAGAGCAGTAAGGTCTACTGTATATATGTTATTATGGAGAGCAGTAAGGTCTACTGTATATATGTTATTATAGAGAGCAGTAAGGTCTACTGTATATATGTTATTATAGAGAGCAGTAAGGTCTACTGTATATATGTTATTATAGAGAGCAGTAAGGTCTACTGTATATATGTTAATATAGAGAGCAGTAAGGACTACTGTATATATGTTAATATAGAGAGCAGTAAGGTGTACTGTATATATGTTATTATAGAGAGCAGTAAGGTTTACTGTATATATGTTATTATAGAGAGCAGTAAGGTCTACTGTATATATGTTATTATGGAGAGCAGTAAGGTTTACTGTATATATGTTATTATAGAGAGCAGTAAGGTCTACTGTATATATGTTATTATAGAGAGCAGTAAGGTCTACTGTATATATGTTATTATAGAGAGCAGTAAGGTCTACTGTATTATGTTATTATAGAGAGCAGTAAGGTCTACTGTGTATATGTTCTATAGAGAGCAGTAAGGTCTACTGTATATATGTTCTATAGAGAGCAGTAATGTCTACTGTATATATGTTATTATAGAGAGCAGTAAGGTCTACTGTATATATGTTAATATAGAGAGCAGTAAGGTCTACTGTCTATGTGTTATTATAGAGAGCAGTAAGGTATGCTGTGTATATGTTAATATAGAGAGCAGTAATGTCTACTGTATATATGGTCTTTAGAGAGCAGTAAGGTCTACTGTATATATGTTATTATAGAGAGCAGTAAGGTCTACTGTATATATGTTATTATAGAGAGCAGTAAGGTCTACTGTATATATGTTATTATAGAGAGCAGTAAGGTCTACTGTGTATATATTCTATAGAGAGCAGTAATGTCTACTGTATATATGGTCTTTAGAGAGCAGTAAGGTCTACTGTATATATGTTATTATAGAGAGCAGTAAGGTCTACTGTATATATGTTATTATAGAGAGCAGTAAGGTCTACTGTATATATGTTATTATAGAGAGCAGTAAGGTCTACTGTATATATGTTATTATAGAGAGCAGTAAGGTCTACTGTAGATATGTTAATATGGAGAGCAGTAAGGTCTACTGTGTATATGTTAATATAGAGAGCAGTAAGGTCTACTGTATATATGTTATTATAGAGTGCAGTAAGGTCTACTGTATATATGTTAATATAGAGAGCAGTAAGGACTACTGTATATATGTTATCATAGAGAGCAGTAAGGTCTACTGTGTATATGTTCTATAGAGAGCAGTAAGGTCTACTGTATATATGTTATTATAGAGAGCAGTAAGGTCTACTCTATATATGTTAATATAGAGAGCAGTAAGGTCTACTTTATATATGTTATTATAGAGAGCAGTAAGGTCTACTGTATATATGTTATTATAGAGAGCAGTAAGGTCTACTGTATATATGTTATTATAGAGAGCAGTAAGGTTTACTGTATATATGTTATAGAGAGCAGTAAGGTTTACTGTATATATGTTCTATAGAGAGCAGTAAGATTTACAGTATATATGTTCTATAGAGAGCAGTAAGGTCTACTGTATATATGCTATTATAGAGAGCAGTAAGGTCTACTGTATATATGTTATTATAGAGAGCAGTAAGGTCTACTGTGTATATGTTCTATAGAAAGCAGTAAGGTCTACTGTATATATGTAATTATAGACAGCAGTAAGGTCTACCGTATATATGTTATAGAGAGCAGTAAGGTCTACTGTATATATTTTATTATAGAGAGCAGTAAGGTCTACTGTATATATTTTATTATAGAGAGCAGTAAGGTCTACTGTATATATGTTATTATAGAGAGCAGTAAGGTTTACTGTATATATGTTCTATAGAGAGCAGTAAGGTCTACTGTATATATGTTATAGAGAGCAGTAAGGTCTACTGTATATATGTTTTTATAGAGAGCAGTAAGGTCTACTGTATATATGTTATTATAGAGAGCAGTAATGTTTACTGTATATATGTTCTATAGAGAGCAGTAAGGTCTACTGTATATATGTTATTATAGAGAGCAGTAAGGTCTACTGTATATATGTTATTATAGAGAGCAGTAATGTCTACTGTAGATATGTTATTATAGAGAGCAGTAAGGTCTACTGTATATATGTTCTATAGAGAGCAGTAAGGTCTACTGTATATATGTTTTATAGAGAGCAGTAAAGTCTGCTGTATATATGTTATAGAGAGCAGTAAGGTCTAATGTGTATATGTTAATATAGAGAGCAGTAAGGTCTTCTGTATATATGTTATTATAGAGAGCAGTAAGGTCTACTGTATATATGTTAATATAGAGAGCAGTAAGGTCTACTGTATATATGCTATTATAGAGAGCGGTAAGGTCTACTGTGTATATGTTAATATAGAGAGCAGTAAGGTCTACTGTATATATGTTCTATAGAGAGCAGTAAGGTCTACTGTGTATATGTTAATATAGAGAGCAGTAAGGTCTACTGTATATATGGTCTATAGAGAGCACTAAGGTCTACTGTATATATGTTAATATAGAGAGCAGTAAGGTCTACTGTATATATGTTATTATAGAGAGCAGTAAGGTCTACTGTATATATGTTATTATAGAGAGCAGTAAGGTCTACTGTATATATGTTCTATAGAGAGCAGTAAGGTCTACTGTATATATGTTATTATAGAGAGCAGTAAGGTTTACTGTATATATGTTCTATAGAGAGCAGTAAGGTCTACTGTATATATTTTATTATAGAGAGCAGTAAGGTCTACTGTATATATGTTATTATAGAGAGCAGTAAGGTCTACTGTGTATATGTTAATATAGAGAGCAGTAAGGTCTACTGTGTACATGTTAATATAGAGAGCAGTAAGGTCTACTGTATATATGTTATTATAGAGTGCAGTAAGGTCTACTGTATATATGTTAATATAGAGAGCAGTAAGGACTACTGTATATATGTTATCATAGAGAGCAGTAAGGTCTACTGTGTATATGTTCTATAGAGAGCAGTAAGGTCTACTGTATATATGTTATTATAGAGAGCAGTAAGGTCTACTCTATATATGTTAATATAGAGAGCAGTAAGGTCTACTTTATATATGTTATTATAGAGAGCAGTAAGGTCTACTGTATATATGTTATTATAGAGAGCAGTAAGGTCTACTGTATATATGTTATTATAGAGAGCAGTAAGGTTTACTGTATATATGTTATAGAGAGCAGTAAGGTTTACTGTAAATATGTTCTATAGAGAGCAGTAAGATTTACAGTATATATGTTCTATAGAGAGCAGTAAGGTCTACTGTATATATGCTATTATAGAGAGCAGTAAGGTCTACTGTATATATGTTATTATAGAGAGCAGTAAGGTCTACTGTGTATATGTTCTATAGAAAGCAGTAAGGTCTACTGTATATATGTAATTATAGACAGCAGTAAGGTCTACCGTATATATGTTATAGAGAGCAGTAAGGTCTACTGTATATATTTTATTATAGAGAGCAGTAAGGTCTACTGTATATATTTTATTATAGAGAGCAGTAAGGTCTACTGTATATATGTTATTATAGAGAGCAGTAAGGTTTACTGTATATATGTTCTATAGAGAGCAGTAAGGTCTACTGTATATATGTTATAGAGAGCAGTAAGGTCTACTGTATATATGTTTTTATAGAGAGCAGTAAGGTCTACTGTATATATGTTATTATAGAGAGCAGTAATGTTTACTGTATATATGTTCTATAGAGAGCAGTAAGGTCTACTGTATATATGTTATTATAGAGAGCAGTAAGGTCTACTGTATATATGTTATTATAGAGAGCAGTAATGTCTACTGTAGATATGTTATTATAGAGAGCAGTAAGGTCTACTGTATATATGTTCTATAGAGAGCAGTAAGGTCTACTGTATATATGTTTTATAGAGAGCAGTAAAGTCTGCTGTATATATGTTATAGAGAGCAGTAAGGTCTAATGTGTATATGTTAATATAGAGAGCAGTAAGGTCTTCTGTATATATGTTATTATAGAGAGCAGTAAGGTCTACTGTATATATGTTAATATAGAGAGCAGTAAGGTCTAGTGTATATATGCTATTATAGAGAGCAGTAAGGTCTACTGTGTATATGTTAATATAGAGAGCAGTAAGGTCTACTGTATATATGTTCTATAGAGAGCAGTAAGGTCTACTGTGTATATGTTAATATAGAGAGCAGTAAGGTCTACTGTATATATGGTCTATAGAGAGCACTAAGGTCTACTGTATATATGCTAATATAGAGAGCAGTAAGGTCTACTGTATATATGTTATTATAGAGAGCAGTAAGGTCTACTGTATATATGTTATTATAGAGAGCAGTAAGGTCTACTGTATATATGTTCTATAGAGAGCAGTAAGGTCTACTGTATATATGTTATTATAGAGAGCAGTAAGGTTTACTGTATATATATGTTCTAAAGAGAGCAGTAAGGTCTACTGTATATATTTTATTATAGAGAGCAGTAAGGTCTACTGTATATATGTTATTATAGAGAGCAGTAAGGTCTACTGTGTATATGTTAATATAGAGAGCAGTAAGGTCTACTGTGTACATGTTATTATAGAGAGCAGTAAGGTCTACTGTATATATGTTATTATAGAGAGCAGTAAGGACTACTGTATATATGTTATTATAGAGAGCAGTAAGGTCTACTGTGTATATGTTCTATAGAGAGCAGTAAGGTCTACTGTATATATGTTATTATAGAGAGCAGTAAGGTCTACTCTATATATGTTAATATAGAGAGCAGTAAGGTCTACTTTATATATGTTATTATAGAGAGCAGTAAGGTTTACTGTATATATGTTATTATAGAGAGCAGTAAGGTCTACTGTATATATGTTAATATAGAGAGCAGTAAGGTCTACTGTATATATGTTATTATAGAGAGCAGTAAGGTTTACTGTATATATGTTATTATAGAGAGCAGTAAGGTCTACTGTATATATGTTATTATGGAGAGCAGTAAGGTCTACTGTATATATGTTATTATAGAGAGCAGTAAGGTCTACTGTATATATGTTATTATAGAGAGCAGTAAGGTCTACTGTATATATGTTATTATAGAGAGCAGTAAGGTCTACTGTATATATGTTATTATAGAGAGCAGTAAGGTCTACTGTATATATGTTATTATAGAGAGCAGTAAGGTCTACTGTATTATGTTATTATAGAGAGCAGTAAGGTTTACTGTATATATGTTATAGAGAGCAGTAAGGTTTACTGTATATATGTTCAATAGAGAGCAGTAAGATTTACAGTATATATGTTCTATAGAGAGCAGTAAGGTCTACTGTATATATGCTATTATAGAGAGCAGTAAGGTCTACTGTATATATGTTATTATAGAGAGCAGTAAGGTCTACTGTGTATATGTTCTATAGAAAGCAGTAAGGTCTACTGTATATATGTAATTATAGACAGCAGTAAGGTCTACCGTATATATGTTATAGAGAGCAGTAAGGTCTACTGTATATATTTTATTATAGAGAGCAGTAAGGTCTACTGTATATATTTTATTATAGAGAGCAGTAAGGTTTACTGTATATATGTTCTATAGAGAGCAGTAAGGTCTACTGTATATATGTTATAGAGAGCAGTAAGGTCTACTGTATATATGTTTTTATAGAGAGCAGTAAGGTCTACTGTATATATGTTATTATAGAGAGCAGTAATGTTTACTGTATATATGTTCTATATAGAGCAGTAAGGTCTACTGTATATATGTTATTATAGAGAGCAGTAAGGTCTACTGTATATATGTTATTATAGAGAGCAGTAATGTCTACTGTAGATATGTTATTATAGAGAGCAGTAAGGTCTACTGTATATATGTTCTATAGAGAGCAGTAAGGTCTACTGTATATATGTTTTATAGAGAGCAGTAAAGTCTGCTGTATATATGTTATAGAGAGCAGTAAGGTCTAATGTGTATATGTTAATATAGAGAGCAGTAAGGTCTTCTGTATATATGTTATTATAGAGAGCAGTAAGGTCTACTGTATATATGTTAATATAGAGAGCAGTAAGGTCTACTGTATATATGCTATTATAGAGAGCAGTAAGGTCTACTGTGTATATGTTAATATAGAGAGCAGTAAGGTCTACTGTATATATGTTCTATAGAGAGCAGTAAGGTCTACTGTGTATATGTTAATATAGAGAGCAGTAAGGTCTACTGTATATATGGTCTATAGAGAGCACTAAGGTCTACTGTATATATGTTAATATAGAGAGCAGTAAGGTCTACTGTATATATGTTATTATAGAGAGCAGTAAGGTCTACTGTATATATGTTATTATAGAGAGCAGTAAGGTCTACTGTATATATGTTCTATAGAGAGCAGTAAGGTCTACTGTATATATGTTATTATAGAGAGCAGTAAGGTTTACTGTATATATGTTCTATAGAGAGCAGTAAGGTCTACTGTATATATTTTATTATAGAGAGCAGTAAGGTCTACTGTATATATGTTATTATAGAGAGCAGTAAGGTCTACTGTGTATATGTTAATATAGAGAGCAGTAAGGTCTACTGTGTACATGTTATTATAGAGAGCAGTAAGGTCTACTGTATATATGTTATTATAGAGAGCAGTAAGGTCTACTGTAGATATGTTAATATGGAGAGCAGTAAGGTCTACTGTGTATATGTTAATATAGAGAGCAGTAAGGTCTACTGTATATATGTTATTATAGAGTGCAGTAAGGTCTACTGTATATATGTTAATATAGAGAGCAGTAAGGACTACTGTATATATGTTATTATAGAGAGCAGTAAGGTCTACTGTGTATATGTTCTATAGAGAGCAGTAAGGTCTACTGTATATATGTTATTATAGAGAGCAGTAAGGTCTACTCTATATATGTTAATATAGAGAGCAGTAAGGTCTACTTTATATATGTTATTATAGAGAGCAGTAAGGTTTACTGTATATATGTTATTATAGAGAGCAGTAAGGTCTACTGTATATATGTTATTATGGAGAGCAGTAAGGTCTACTGTATATATGTTATTATAGAGAGCAGTAATGTCTACTGTATATATGTTATTATAGAGAGCAGTAAGGTCTACTGTATATATGTTAATATAGAGAGCAGTAAGGACTACTGTATATATGTTAATATAGAGAGCAGTAAGGTCTACTGTATATATGTTATTATAGAGAGCAGTAAGGTTTACTGTATATATGTTATTATAGAGAGCAGTAAGGTCTACTGTATATATGTTATTATGGAGAGCAGTAAGGTCTACTGTATATATGTTATTATAGAGAGCAGTAAGGTCTACTGTATATATGTTATTATAGAGAGCAGTAAGGTCTACTGTGTATATGTTCTATAGAGAGCAGTAAGGTCTACTGTATATATGTTCTATAGAGAGCAGTAATGTCTACTGTATATATGTTATTATAGAGAGCAGTAAGGTCTACTGTATATGTGTTATTATAGAGAGCAGTAAGGTTTACTGTATATATGTTCTATAGAGAGCAGTAAGGTCTACTGTGTATATGTTAATATAGAGAGCAGTAAGGTCTACTGTGTATATGTTAATATAGAGAGCAGTAAGGTCTACTGTATATATGTTCTATAGAGAGCAGTAAGGTCTACTGTGTATATGTTAATATAGAGAGCAGTAAGGTCTACTGTATATATGGTCTATAGAGAGCACTAAGGTCTACTGTATATATGCTAATATAGAGAGCAGTAAGGTCTACTGTATATATGTTATTATAGAGAGCAGTAAGGTCTACTGTATATATGTTATTATAGAGAGCAGTAAGGTCTACTGTATATATGTTCTATAGAGAGCAGTAAGGTCTACTGTATATATGTTATTATAGAGAGCAGTAAGGTTTACTGTATATATATGTTCTAAAGAGAGCAGTAAGGTCTACTGTATATATTTTATTATAGAGAGCAGTAAGGTCTACTGTATATATGTTATTATAGAGAGCAGTAAGGTCTACTGTGTATATGTTAATATAGAGAGCAGTAAGGTCTACTGTGTACATGTTATTATAGAGAGCAGTAAGGTCTACTGTATATATGTTATTATAGAGAGCAGTAAGGACTACTGTATATATGTTATTATAGAGAGCAGTAAGGTCTACTGTGTATATGTTCTATAGAGAGCAGTAAGGTCTACTGTATATATGTTATTATAGAGAGCAGTAAGGTCTACTCTATATATGTTAATATAGAGAGCAGTAAGGTCTACTTTATATATGTTATTATAGAGAGCAGTAAGGTTTACTGTATATATGTTATTATAGAGAGCAGTAAGGTCTACTGTATATATGTTAATATAGAGAGCAGTAAGGTCTACTGTATATATGTTATTATAGAGAGCAGTAAGGTTTACTGTATATATGTTATTATAGAGAGCAGTAAGGTCTACTGTATATATGTTATTATGGAGAGCAGTAAGGTCTACTGTATATATGTTATTATAGAGAGCAGTAAGGTCTACTGTATATATGTTATTATAGAGAGCAGTAAGGTCTACTGTATATATGTTATTATAGAGAGCAGTAAGGTCTACTGTATATATGTTATTATAGAGAGCAGTAAGGTCTACTGTATATATGTTATTATAGAGAGCAGTAAGGTCTACTGTATTATGTTATTATAGAGAGCAGTAAGGTTTACTGTATATATGTTATAGAGAGCAGTAAGGTTTACTGTATATATGTTCAATAGAGAGCAGTAAGATTTACAGTATATATGTTCTATAGAGAGCAGTAAGGTCTACTGTATATATGCTATTATAGAGAGCAGTAAGGTCTACTGTATATATGTTATTATAGAGAGCAGTAAGGTCTACTGTGTATATGTTCTATAGAAAGCAGTAAGGTCTACTGTATATATGTAATTATAGACAGCAGTAAGGTCTACCGTATATATGTTATAGAGAGCAGTAAGGTCTACTGTATATATTTTATTATAGAGAGCAGTAAGGTCTACTGTATATATTTTATTATAGAGAGCAGTAAGGTTTACTGTATATATGTTCTATAGAGAGCAGTAAGGTCTACTGTATATATGTTATAGAGAGCAGTAAGGTCTACTGTATATATGTTTTTATAGAGAGCAGTAAGGTCTACTGTATATATGTTATTATAGAGAGCAGTAATGTTTACTGTATATATGTTCTATATAGAGCAGTAAGGTCTACTGTATATATGTTATTATAGAGAGCAGTAAGGTCTACTGTATATATGTTATTATAGAGAGCAGTAATGTCTACTGTAGATATGTTATTATAGAGAGCAGTAAGGTCTACTGTATATATGTTCTATAGAGAGCAGTAAGGTCTACTGTATATATGTTTTATAGAGAGCAGTAAAGTCTGCTGTATATATGTTATAGAGAGCAGTAAGGTCTAATGTGTATATGTTAATATAGAGAGCAGTAAGGTCTTCTGTATATATGTTATTATAGAGAGCAGTAAGGTCTACTGTATATATGTTAATATAGAGAGCAGTAAGGTCTACTGTATATATGCTATTATAGAGAGCAGTAAGGTCTACTGTGTATATGTTAATATAGAGAGCAGTAAGGTCTACTGTATATATGTTCTATAGAGAGCAGTAAGGTCTACTGTGTATATGTTAATATAGAGAGCAGTAAGGTCTACTGTATATATGGTCTATAGAGAGCACTAAGGTCTACTGTATATATGTTAATATAGAGAGCAGTAAGGTCTACTGTATATATGTTATTATAGAGAGCAGTAAGGTCTACTGTATATATGTTATTATAGAGAGCAGTAAGGTCTACTGTATATATGTTCTATAGAGAGCAGTAAGGTCTACTGTATATATGTTATTATAGAGAGCAGTAAGGTTTACTGTATATATGTTCTATAGAGAGCAGTAAGGTCTACTGTATATATTTTATTATAGAGAGCAGTAAGGTCTACTGTATATATGTTATTATAGAGAGCAGTAAGGTCTACTGTGTATATGTTAATATAGAGAGCAGTAAGGTCTACTGTGTACATGTTATTATAGAGAGCAGTAAGGTCTACTGTATATATGTTATTATAGAGAGCAGTAAGGTCTACTGTAGATATGTTAATATGGAGAGCAGTAAGGTCTACTGTGTATATGTTAATATAGAGAGCAGTAAGGTCTACTGTATATATGTTATTATAGAGTGCAGTAAGGTCTACTGTATATATGTTAATATAGAGAGCAGTAAGGACTACTGTATATATGTTATTATAGAGAGCAGTAAGGTCTACTGTGTATATGTTCTATAGAGAGCAGTAAGGTCTACTGTATATATGTTATTATAGAGAGCAGTAAGGTCTACTCTATATATGTTAATATAGAGAGCAGTAAGGTCTACTTTATATATGTTATTATAGAGAGCAGTAAGGTTTACTGTATATATGTTATTATAGAGAGCAGTAAGGTCTACTGTATATATGTTATTATGGAGAGCAGTAAGGTCTACTGTATATATGTTATTATAGAGAGCAGTAATGTCTACTGTATATATGTTATTATAGAGAGCAGTAAGGTCTACTGTATATATGTTAATATAGAGAGCAGTAAGGACTACTGTATATATGTTAATATAGAGAGCAGTAAGGTCTACTGTATATATGTTATTATAGAGAGCAGTAAGGTTTACTGTATATATGTTATTATAGAGAGCAGTAAGGTCTACTGTATATATGTTATTATGGAGAGCAGTAAGGTCTACTGTATATATGTTATTATAGAGAGCAGTAAGGTCTACTGTATATATGTTATTATAGAGAGCAGTAAGGTCTACTGTGTATATGTTCTATAGAGAGCAGTAAGGTCTACTGTATATATGTTCTATAGAGAGCAGTAATGTCTACTGTATATATGTTATTATAGAGAGCAGTAAGGTCTACTGTATATGTGTTATTATAGAGAGCAGTAAGGTTTACTGTATATATGTTCTATAGAGAGCAGTAAGGTCTACTGTGTATATGTTAATATAGAGAGCAGTAAGGTCTACTGTGTATATATTCTATAGAGAGCAGTAATGTCTACTGTATATATGGTCTTTAGAGAGCAGTAAGGTCTACTGTATATATGTTATTATAGAGAGCAGTAAGGTCTACTGTATATATGTTATTATAGAGAGCAGTAAGGTCTACTGTATATATGTTATTATAGAGAGCAGTAAGGTCTACTGTGTATATATTCTATAGAGGGCAGTAATGTCTACTGTGTATATGTTATTATAGAGAGCAGTAAGGTCTACTGTGTATATAATCTATAGAGAGCAGTAAGGTCTACTGTATATATGTTCTATAGAGAGCAGTAAGGTCTACTGTATATATGTTCTATAGAGAGCAGTAAGGTCTACTGTATATATGTTCTATAGAGAGCAGTAAGGTCTACTGTATATATGTTCTATAGAGAGCAGTAAGGTCTACTGTGTATATGTTCTATAGAGAGCGTTAAGGTCTACTGTGTATATAATCTATAGAGAGCAGTAAGGTCTACTGTATATATGTTCTATAGAGAGCAGTAAGGTCTACTGTATATATGTTCTATAGAGAGCAGTAAGGTCTACTGTATATATGTTATAGAGAGCAGTAAGGTCTACTGTATATATGTTTTTATAGAGAGCAGTAAGGTCTACTGTATATATGTTATTATAGAGAGCAGTAATGTTTACTGTATATATGTTCTATAGAGAGCAGTAAGGTCTACTGTATATATGTTATTATAGAGAGCAGTAAGGTCTTCTGTATATACGTTATTATAGAGAGCAGTAAGGTCTACTGTATATATGTTAATATAGAGAGCAGTAAGGTCTACTGTATATATGCTATTATAGAGAGCAGTAAGGTCTACTGTGTATATGTTAATATAGAGAGCAGTAAGGTCTACTGTATATATGTTCTATAGAGAGCAGTAAGGTCTACTGTGTATATGTTAATATAGAGAGCAGTAAGGTCTACTGTATATATGGTCTATAGAGAGCACTAAGGTCTACTGTATATATGTTAATATAGAGAGCAGTAAGGTCTACTGTATATATGTTATTATAGAGAGCAGTAAGGTCTACTGTATATATGTTATTATAGAGAGCAGTAAGGTCTACTGTATATATGTTCTATAGAGAGCAGTAAGGTCTACTGTATATATGTTATTATAGAGAGCAGTAAGGTCTACTGTATATATGTTATTATAGAGAGCAGTAAGGTCTACTGTGTATATGTTAATATAGAGAGCAGTAAGGTCTACTGTGTACATGTTATTATAGAGAGCAGTAAGGTCTACTGTATATATGTTAATATAGAGAGCAGTAAGGTCTACTGTGTACATGTTATTATAGAGAGCAGTAAGGTCTACTGTATATATGTTATTATAGAGAGCAGTAAGGTCTACTGTAGATATGTTAATATGGAGAGCAGTAAGGTCTACTGTGTATATGTTAATATAGAGAGCAGTAAGGTCTACTGTATATATGTTATTATAGAGAGCAGTAAGGTCTACTGTGTATATGTTAATATAGAGAGCAGTAAGGTCTACTGTGTACATGTTATTATAGAGAGCAGTAAGGTCTACTGTATATATGTTATTATAGAGAGCAGTAATGTTTACTGTATATATGTTCTATAGAGAGCAGTAAGGTCTACTGTATATATGTTATTATAGAGAGCAGTAAGGTCTACTGTATATATGTTATTATAGAGAGCAGTAATGTCTACTGTAGATATGTTATTATAGAGAGCAGTAAGGTCTACTGTATATATGTTCTATAGAGAGCAGTAAGGTCTACTGTATATATGTTTTATAGAGAGCAGTAAAGTCTGCTGTATATATGTTATAGAGAGCAGTAAGGTCTAATGTGTATATGTTAATATAGAGAGCAGTAAGGTCTTCTGTATATATGTTATTATAGAGAGCAGTAAGGTCTACTGTATATATGTTAATATAGAGAGCAGTAAGGTCTACTGTATATATGCTATTATAGAGAGCGGTAAGGTCTACTGTGTATATGTTAATATAGAGAGCAGTAAGGTCTACTGTATATATGTTCTATAGAGAGCAGTAAGGTCTACTGTGTATATGTTAATATAGAGAGCAGTAAGGTCTACTGTATATATGGTCTATAGAGAGCACTAAGGTCTACTGTATATATGTTAATATAGAGAGCAGTAAGGTCTACTGTATATATGTTATTATAGAGAGCAGTAAGGTCTACTGTATATATGTTATTATAGAGAGCAGTAAGGTCTACTGTATATATGTTCTATAGAGAGCAGTAAGGTCTACTGTATATATGTTATTATAGAGAGCAGTAAGGTTTACTGTATATATGTTCTATAGAGAGCAGTAAGGTCTACTGTATATATTTTATTATAGAGAGCAGTAAGGTCTACTGTATATATGTTATTATAGAGAGCAGTAAGGTCTACTGTGTATATGTTAATATAGAGAGCAGTAAGGTCTACTGTGTACATGTTAATATAGAGAGCAGTAAGGTCTACTGTATATATGTTATTATAGAGTGCAGTAAGGTCTACTGTATATATGTTAATATAGAGAGCAGTAAGGACTACTGTATATATGTTATCATAGAGAGCAGTAAGGTCTACTGTGTATATGTTCTATAGAGAGCAGTAAGGTCTACTGTATATATGTTATTATAGAGAGCAGTAAGGTCTACTCTATATATGTTAATATAGAGAGCAGTAAGGTCTACTTTATATATGTTATTATAGAGAGCAGTAAGGTCTACTGTATATATGTTATTATAGAGAGCAGTAAGGTCTACTGTATATATGTTATTATAGAGAGCAGTAAGGTTTACTGTATATATGTTATAGAGAGCAGTAAGGTTTACTGTAAATATGTTCTATAGAGAGCAGTAAGATTTACAGTATATATGTTCTATAGAGAGCAGTAAGGTCTACTGTATATATGCTATTATAGAGAGCAGTAAGGTCTACTGTATATATGTTATTATAGAGAGCAGTAAGGTCTACTGTGTATATGTTCTATAGAAAGCAGTAAGGTCTACTGTATATATGTAATTATAGACAGCAGTAAGGTCTACCGTATATATGTTATAGAGAGCAGTAAGGTCTACTGTATATATTTTATTATAGAGAGCAGTAAGGTCTACTGTATATATTTTATTATAGAGAGCAGTAAGGTCTACTGTATATATGTTATTATAGAGAGCAGTAAGGTTTACTGTATATATGTTCTATAGAGAGCAGTAAGGTCTACTGTATATATGTTATAGAGAGCAGTAAGGTCTACTGTATATATGTTTTTATAGAGAGCAGTAAGGTCTACTGTATATATGTTATTATAGAGAGCAGTAATGTTTACTGTATATATGTTCTATAGAGAGCAGTAAGGTCTACTGTATATATGTTATTATAGAGAGCAGTAAGGTCTACTGTATATATGTTATTATAGAGAGCAGTAATGTCTACTGTAGATATGTTATTATAGAGAGCAGTAAGGTCTACTGTATATATGTTCTATAGAGAGCAGTAAGGTCTACTGTATATATGTTTTATAGAGAGCAGTAAAGTCTGCTGTATATATGTTATAGAGAGCAGTAAGGTCTAATGTGTATATGTTAATATAGAGAGCAGTAAGGTCTTCTGTATATATGTTATTATAGAGAGCAGTAAGGTCTACTGTATATATGTTAATATAGAGAGCAGTAAGGTCTAGTGTATATATGCTATTATAGAGAGCAGTAAGGTCTACTGTGTATATGTTAATATAGAGAGCAGTAAGGTCTACTGTATATATGTTCTATAGAGAGCAGTAAGGTCTACTGTGTATATGTTAATATAGAGAGCAGTAAGGTCTACTGTATATATGGTCTATAGAGAGCACTAAGGTCTACTGTATATATGCTAATATAGAGAGCAGTAAGGTCTACTGTATATATGTTATTATAGAGAGCAGTAAGGTCTACTGTATATATGTTATTATAGAGAGCAGTAAGGTCTACTGTATATATGTTCTATAGAGAGCAGTAAGGTCTACTGTATATATGTTATTATAGAGAGCAGTAAGGTTTACTGTATATATATGTTCTAAAGAGAGCAGTAAGGTCTACTGTATATATTTTATTATAGAGAGCAGTAAGGTCTACTGTATATATGTTATTATAGAGAGCAGTAAGGTCTACTGTGTATATGTTAATATAGAGAGCAGTAAGGTCTACTGTGTACATGTTATTATAGAGAGCAGTAAGGTCTACTGTATATATGTTATTATAGAGAGCAGTAAGGACTACTGTATATATGTTATTATAGAGAGCAGTAAGGTCTACTGTGTATATGTTCTATAGAGAGCAGTAAGGTCTACTGTATATATGTTATTATAGAGAGCAGTAAGGTCTACTCTATATATGTTAATATAGAGAGCAGTAAGGTCTACTTTATATATGTTATTATAGAGAGCAGTAAGGTTTACTGTATATATGTTATTATAGAGAGCAGTAAGGTCTACTGTATATATGTTAATATAGAGAGCAGTAAGGTCTACTGTATATATGTTATTATAGAGAGCAGTAAGGTTTACTGTATATATGTTATTATAGAGAGCAGTAAGGTCTACTGTATATATGTTATTATGGAGAGCAGTAAGGTCTACTGTATATATGTTATTATAGAGAGCAGTAAGGTCTACTGTATATATGTTATTATAGAGAGCAGTAAGGTCTACTGTATATATGTTATTATAGAGAGCAGTAAGGTCTACTGTATATATGTTATTATAGAGAGCAGTAAGGTCTACTGTATATATGTTATTATAGAGAGCAGTAAGGTCTACTGTATTATGTTATTATAGAGAGCAGTAAGGTTTACTGTATATATGTTATAGAGAGCAGTAAGGTTTACTGTATATATGTTCAATAGAGAGCAGTAAGATTTACAGTATATATGTTCTATAGAGAGCAGTAAGGTCTACTGTATATATGCTATTATAGAGAGCAGTAAGGTCTACTGTATATATGTTATTATAGAGAGCAGTAAGGTCTACTGTGTATATGTTCTATAGAAAGCAGTAAGGTCTACTGTATATATGTAATTATAGACAGCAGTAAGGTCTACCGTATATATGTTATAGAGAGCAGTAAGGTCTACTGTATATATTTTATTATAGAGAGCAGTAAGGTCTACTGTATATATTTTATTATAGAGAGCAGTAAGGTTTACTGTATATATGTTCTATAGAGAGCAGTAAGGTCTACTGTATATATGTTATAGAGAGCAGTAAGGTCTACTGTATATATGTTTTTATAGAGAGCAGTAAGGTCTACTGTATATATGTTATTATAGAGAGCAGTAATGTTTACTGTATATATGTTCTATATAGAGCAGTAAGGTCTACTGTATATATGTTATTATAGAGAGCAGTAAGGTCTACTGTATATATGTTATTATAGAGAGCAGTAATGTCTACTGTAGATATGTTATTATAGAGAGCAGTAAGGTCTACTGTATATATGTTCTATAGAGAGCAGTAAGGTCTACTGTATATATGTTTTATAGAGAGCAGTAAAGTCTGCTGTATATATGTTATAGAGAGCAGTAAGGTCTAATGTGTATATGTTAATATAGAGAGCAGTAAGGTCTTCTGTATATATGTTATTATAGAGAGCAGTAAGGTCTACTGTATATATGTTAATATAGAGAGCAGTAAGGTCTACTGTATATATGCTATTATAGAGAGCAGTAAGGTCTACTGTGTATATGTTAATATAGAGAGCAGTAAGGTCTACTGTATATATGTTCTATAGAGAGCAGTAAGGTCTACTGTGTATATGTTAATATAGAGAGCAGTAAGGTCTACTGTATATATGGTCTATAGAGAGCACTAAGGTCTACTGTATATATGTTAATATAGAGAGCAGTAAGGTCTACTGTATATATGTTATTATAGAGAGCAGTAAGGTCTACTGTATATATGTTATTATAGAGAGCAGTAAGGTCTACTGTATATATGTTCTATAGAGAGCAGTAAGGTCTACTGTATATATGTTATTATAGAGAGCAGTAAGGTTTACTGTATATATGTTCTATAGAGAGCAGTAAGGTCTACTGTATATATTTTATTATAGAGAGCAGTAAGGTCTACTGTATATATGTTATTATAGAGAGCAGTAAGGTCTACTGTGTATATGTTAATATAGAGAGCAGTAAGGTCTACTGTGTACATGTTATTATAGAGAGCAGTAAGGTCTACTGTATATATGTTATTATAGAGAGCAGTAAGGTCTACTGTAGATATGTTAATATGGAGAGCAGTAAGGTCTACTGTGTATATGTTAATATAGAGAGCAGTAAGGTCTACTGTATATATGTTATTATAGAGTGCAGTAAGGTCTACTGTATATATGTTAATATAGAGAGCAGTAAGGACTACTGTATATATGTTATTATAGAGAGCAGTAAGGTCTACTGTGTATATGTTCTATAGAGAGCAGTAAGGTCTACTGTATATATGTTATTATAGAGAGCAGTAAGGTCTACTCTATATATGTTAATATAGAGAGCAGTAAGGTCTACTTTATATATGTTATTATAGAGAGCAGTAAGGTTTACTGTATATATGTTATTATAGAGAGCAGTAAGGTCTACTGTATATATGTTATTATGGAGAGCAGTAAGGTCTACTGTATATATGTTATTATAGAGAGCAGTAATGTCTACTGTATATATGTTATTATAGAGAGCAGTAAGGTCTACTGTATATATGTTAATATAGAGAGCAGTAAGGACTACTGTATATATGTTAATATAGAGAGCAGTAAGGTCTACTGTATATATGTTATTATAGAGAGCAGTAAGGTTTACTGTATATATGTTATTATAGAGAGCAGTAAGGTCTACTGTATATATGTTATTATGGAGAGCAGTAAGGTCTACTGTATATATGTTATTATAGAGAGCAGTAAGGTCTACTGTATATATGTTATTATAGAGAGCAGTAAGGTCTACTGTGTATATGTTCTATAGAGAGCAGTAAGGTCTACTGTATATATGTTCTATAGAGAGCAGTAATGTCTACTGTATATATGTTATTATAGAGAGCAGTAAGGTCTACTGTATATGTGTTATTATAGAGAGCAGTAAGGTTTACTGTATATATGTTCTATAGAGAGCAGTAAGGTCTACTGTGTATATGTTAATATAGAGAGCAGTAAGGTCTACTGTGTATATATTCTATAGAGAGCAGTAATGTCTACTGTATATATGGTCTTTAGAGAGCAGTAAGGTCTACTGTATATATGTTATTATAGAGAGCAGTAAGGTCTACTGTATATATGTTATTATAGAGAGCAGTAAGGTCTACTGTATATATGTTATTATAGAGAGCAGTAAGGTCTACTGTGTATATATTCTATAGAGGGCAGTAATGTCTACTGTGTATATGTTATTATAGAGAGCAGTAAGGTCTACTGTGTATATAATCTATAGAGAGCAGTAAGGTCTACTGTATATATGTTCTATAGAGAGCAGTAAGGTCTACTGTATATATGTTCTATAGAGAGCAGTAAGGTCTACTGTATATATGTTCTATAGAGAGCAGTAAGGTCTACTGTATATATGTTCTATAGAGAGCAGTAAGGTCTACTGTGTATATGTTCTATAGAGAGCGTTAAGGTCTACTGTGTATATAATCTATAGAGAGCAGTAAGGTCTACTGTATATATGTTCTATAGAGAGCAGTAAGGTCTACTGTATATATGTTCTATAGAGAGCAGTAAGGTCTACTGTATATATGTTATAGAGAGCAGTAAGGTCTACTGTATATATGTTTTTATAGAGAGCAGTAAGGTCTACTGTATATATGTTATTATAGAGAGCAGTAATGTTTACTGTATATATGTTCTATAGAGAGCAGTAAGGTCTACTGTATATATGTTATTATAGAGAGCAGTAAGGTCTTCTGTATATACGTTATTATAGAGAGCAGTAAGGTCTACTGTATATATGTTAATATAGAGAGCAGTAAGGTCTACTGTATATATGCTATTATAGAGAGCAGTAAGGTCTACTGTGTATATGTTAATATAGAGAGCAGTAAGGTCTACTGTATATATGTTCTATAGAGAGCAGTAAGGTCTACTGTGTATATGTTAATATAGAGAGCAGTAAGGTCTACTGTATATATGGTCTATAGAGAGCACTAAGGTCTACTGTATATATGTTAATATAGAGAGCAGTAAGGTCTACTGTATATATGTTATTATAGAGAGCAGTAAGGTCTACTGTATATATGTTATTATAGAGAGCAGTAAGGTCTACTGTATATATGTTCTATAGAGAGCAGTAAGGTCTACTGTATATATGTTATTATAGAGAGCAGTAAGGTCTACTGTATATATGTTATTATAGAGAGCAGTAAGGTCTACTGTGTATATGTTAATATAGAGAGCAGTAAGGTCTACTGTGTACATGTTATTATAGAGAGCAGTAAGGTCTACTGTATATATGTTAATATAGAGAGCAGTAAGGTCTACTGTGTACATGTTATTATAGAGAGCAGTAAGGTCTACTGTATATATGTTATTATAGAGAGCAGTAAGGTCTACTGTAGATATGTTAATATGGAGAGCAGTAAGGTCTACTGTGTATATGTTAATATAGAGAGCAGTAAGGTCTACTGTATATATGTTATTATAGAGAGCAGTAAGGTCTACTGTGTATATGTTAATATAGAGAGCAGTAAGGTCTACTGTGTACATGTTATTATAGAGAGCAGTAAGGTCTACTGTATATATGCTATTATAGAGAGCTGTAAGGTCTACTGTGTATATGTTAATATAGAGAGCAGTAAGGTCTACTGTATATATGTTCTATAGAGAGCAGTAAGGTCTACTGTGTATATGTTAATATAGAGAGCAGTAAGGTCTACTGTATATATGTTATTATAGAGAGCAGTAAGGTCTACTGTATATATGTTCTATATAGAGCAGTAAGGTCTACTGTGTATATGTTCTATAGAGAGCGGTAAGGTCTACTGTGTATATAATCTATAGAGAGCAGTAAGGTCTACTGTATATATGTTCTATAGAGAGCAGTAAGGTCTACTGTATATATGTTCTATAGAGAGCAGTAAGGTCTACTGTATATATGTTCTATAGAGAGCAGTAAGGTCTACTGTATATATGTTCTATAGAGAGCAGTAAGGTCTACTGTGTATATGTTCTATAGAGAGCGTTAAGGTCTACTGTGTATATAATCTATAGAGAGCAGTAAGGTCTACTGTATATATGTTCTATAGAGAGCAGTAAGGTCTACTGTATATATGTTCTATAGAGAGCAGTAAGGTCTACTGTATATATGTTATAGAGAGCAGTAAGGTCTACTGTATATATGTTTTTATAGAGAGCAGTAAGGTCTACTGTATATATGTTATTATAGAGAGCAGTAATGTTTACTGTATATATGTTCTATAGAGAGCAGTAAGGTCTACTGTATATATGTTATTATAGAGAGCAGTAAGGTCTTCTGTATATACGTTATTATAGAGAGCAGTAAGGTCTACTGTATATATGTTAATATAGAGAGCAGTAAGGTCTACTGTATATATGCTATTATAGAGAGCAGTAAGGTCTACTGTGTATATGTTAATATAGAGAGCAGTAAGGTCTACTGTATATATGTTCTATAGAGAGCAGTAAGGTCTACTGTGTATATGTTAATATAGAGAGCAGTAAGGTCTACTGTATATATGGTCTATAGAGAGCACTAAGGTCTACTGTATATATGTTAATATAGAGAGCAGTAAGGTCTACTGTATATATGTTATTATAGAGAGCAGTAAGGTCTACTGTATATATGTTATTATAGAGAGCAGTAAGGTCTACTGTATATATGTTCTATAGAGAGCAGTAAGGTCTACTGTATATATGTTATTATAGAGAGCAGTAAGGTTTACTGTATATATGTTCTATAGAGAGCAGTAAGGTCTACTGTATATATTTTATTATAGAGAGTAGTAAGGTCTACTGTATATATGTTATTATAGAGAGCAGTAAGGTTTACTGTGTATATGTTAATATAGAGAGCAGTAAGGTCTACTGTGTACATGTTATTATAGAGAGCAGTAAGGTCTACTGTATATATGTTATTATAGAGAGCAGTAAGGTCTACTGTAGATATGTTAATATGGAGAGCAGTAAGGTCTACTGTGTATATGTTAATATAGAGAGCAGTAAGGTCTACTGTATATATGTTATTATAGAGTGCAGTAAGGTCTACTGTATATATGTTAATATAGAGAGCAGTAAGGACTACCGTATATATGTTATTATAGAGAGCAGTAAGGTCTACTGTGTATATGTTCTATAGAGAGCAGTAAGGTCTACTGTATATATGTTATTATAGAGAGCAGTAAGGTCTACTCTATATATGTTAATATAGAGAGCAGTAAGGTCTACTTTATATATGTTATTATAGAGAGCAGTAAGGTTTACTGTATATATGTTATTATAGAGAGCAGTAAGGTCTACTGTATATATGTTATTATGGAGAGCAGTAAGGTCTACTGTATATATGTTATTATAGAGAGCAGTAAGGTCTACTGTATATGTGTTATTATAGAGAGCAGTAAGGTCTACTGTATATATGTTATTATAGAGAGCAGTAAGGTCTACTGTATATATGTTAATATAGAGAGCAGTAAGGACTACTGTATATATGTTAATATAGAGAGCAGTAAGGTCTACTGTATATATGTTATTATAGAGAGCAGTAAGGTCTACTGTGTATATGTTAATATAGAGAGCAGTAAGGTCTACTGTGTACATGTTATTATAGAGAGCAGTAAGGTCTACTGTATATATGTTATTAGAGAGAGCAGTAAGGTCTACTGTAGATATGTTAATATGGAGAGCAGTAAGGTCTACTGTGTATATGTTAATATAGAGAGCAGTAAGGTCTACTGTATATATGTTATTATAGAGTGCAGTAAGGTCTACTGTATATATGTTAATATAGAGAGCAGTAAGGTTTACTGTATATATGTTATTATAGAGAGCAGTAAGGTCTACTGTGTATATGTTCTATAGAGAGCAGTAAGGTCTACTGTATATATGTTATTATAGAGAGCAGTAAGGTCTACTCTATATATGTTAATATAGAGAGCAGTAAGGTCTACTTTATATATGTTATTATAGAGAGCAGTAAGGTTTACTGTATATATGTTATTATAGAGAGCAGTAAGGTCTACTGTGTACATGTTATTATAGAGAGCAGTAAGGTCTACTGTATATATGTTATTATAGAGAGCAGTAAGGTCTACTGTAGATATGTTAATATGGAGAGCAGTAAGGTCTACTGTGTATATGTTAATATAGAGAGCAGTAAGGTCTACTGTATATATGTTATTATAGAGTGCAGTAAGGTCTACTGTATATATGTTAATATAGAGAGCAGTAAGGACTACTGTATATATGTTATTATAGAGAGCAGTAAGGTCTACTGTGTATATGTTCTATAGAGAGCAGTAAGGTCTACTGTATATATGTTATTATAGAGAGCAGTAAGGTCTACTCTATATATGTTAATATAGAGAGCAGTAAGGTCTACTTTATATATGTTATTATAGAGAGCAGTAAGGTTTACTGTATATATGTTATTATAGAGAGCAGTAAGGTCTACTGTATATATGTTATTATGGAGAGCAGTAAGGTCTACTGTATATATGTTATTATAGAGAGCGGTAAGGTCTACTGTATATATGTTATTATAGAGAGCAGTAAGGTCTACTGTATATATGTTATTATAGAGAGCAGTAAGGTCTACTGTATATATGTTAATATAGAGAGCAGTAAGGACTACTGTATATATGTTAATATAGAGAGCAGTAAGGTCTACTGTATATATGTTATTATAGAGAGCTGTAAGGTCTACTGTGTATATGTTAATATAGAGAGCAGTAAGGTCTACTGTGTACATGTTATTATAGAGAGCAGTAAGGTCTACTGTATATATGTTATTAGAGAGAGCAGTAAGGTCTACTGTAGATATGTTAATATGGAGAGCAGTAAGGTCTACTGTGTATATGTTAATATAGAGAGCAGTAAGGTCTACTGTATATATGTTATTATAGAGTGCAGTAAGGTCTACTGTATATATGTTAATATAGAGAGCAGTAAGGTTTACTGTATATATGTTATTATAGAGAGCAGTAAGGTCTACTGTGTATATGTTCTATAGAGAGCAGTAAGGTCTACTGTATATATGTTATTATAGAGAGCAGTAAGGTCTACTCTATATATGTTAATATAGAGAGCAGTAAGGTCTACTTTATATATGTTATTATAGAGAGCAGTAAGGTTTACTGTATATATGTTATTATAGAGAGCAGTAAGGTCTACTGTATATATGTTATTATGGAGAGCAGTAAGGTCTACTGTATATATGTTATTATAGAGAGCAGTAAGGTCTACTGTATATATGTTATTATAGAGAGCAGTAAGGTCTACTGTATATATGTTATTATAGAGAGCAGTAAGGTCTACTGTATATATGTTAATATAGAGAGCAGTAAGGACTACTGTATATATGTTAATATAGAGAGCAGTAAGGTCTACTGTATATATGTTATTATAGAGAGCAGTAAGGTTTACTGTATATATGTTATTATAGAGAGCAGTAAGGTCTACTGTATATATGTTATTATGGAAAGCAGTAAGGTCTACTGTATATATGTTATTATAGAGAGCAGTAAGGTCTACTGTATATATGTTATTATAGAGAGCAGTAAGGTCTACTGTATATATGTTATTATAGAGAGCAGTAAGGTCTACTGTATATATGCTATTATAGAGAGCAGTAAGGTCTACTGTGTATATGTTAATATAGAGAGCAGTAAGGTCTACTGTATATATGTTCTATAGAGAGCAGTAAGGTCTACTGTGTATATGTTAATATAGAGAGCAGTAAGGTCTACTGTATATATGGTCTATAGAGAGCACTAAGGTCTACTGTATATATGTTAATATAGAGAGCAGTAAGGTCTACTGTATATATGTTATTATAGAGAGCAGTAAGGTCTACTGTATATATGTTATTATAGAGAGCAGTAAGGTCTACTGTATATATGTTCTATAGAGAGCAGTAAGGTCTACTGTATATATGTTATTATAGAGAGCAGTAAGGTCTACTCTATATATGTTAATATAGAGAGCAGTAAGGTCTACTTTATATATGTTATTATAGAGAGCAGTAAGGTTTACTGTATATATGTTATTATAGAGAGCAGTAAGGTCTACTGTATATATGTTATTATGGAGAGCAGTAAGGTCTACTGTATATATGTTATTATAGAGAGCAGTAAGGTCTACTGTATATATGTTATTATAGAGAGCAGTAAGGTCTACTGTATATATGTTATTATAGAGAGCAGTAAGGTCTACTGTATATATGTTAATATAGAGAGCAGTAAGGACTACTGTATATATGTTAATATAGAGAGCAGTAAGGTCTACTGTTTATATGTTATTATAGAGAGCAGTAAGGTTTACTGTATATATGTTATTATATAGAGCAGTAAGGTCTACTGTGTATATGTTATTATGGAGAGCAGTAAGGTCTACTGTATATATGTTATTATAGAGAGCAGTAAGGTCTACTGTATATATGTTATTATAGAGAGCAGTAAGGTCTACTGTATATATGTTATTATAGAGAGCAGTAAGGTCTACTGTATATATGTTATTATAGAGAGCAGTAAGGTCTACTGTATATATGTTATTATAGAGAGCAGTAAGGTCTACTGTATTATGTTATTATAGAGAGCAGTAAGGTCTACTGTGTATATGTTCTATAGAGAGCAGTAAGGTCTACTGTATATATGTTCTATAGAGAGCAGTAATGTCTACTGTATATATGTTATTATAGAGAGCAGTAAGGTCTACTGTATATATGTTAATATAGAGAGCAGTAAGGTCTACTGTCTATGTGTTATTATAGAGAGCAGTAAGGTATGCTGTGTATATGTTAATATAGAGAGCAGTAAGGTCTACTGTGTATATGTTCTATAGAGAGCAGTAAGGTCTACTGTGTATATGTTAATATAGAGAGCAGTAAGGTCTACTGTGTATATATTCTATAGAGAGCAGTAATGTCTACTGTATATATGTTATTATAGAGAGCAGTAAGGTCTACTGTATATATGTTATTATAGAGAGCAGTAAGGTCTACTGTATATATGTTATTATAGAGAGCAGTAAGGTCTACTGTGTATATATTCTATAGAGAGCAGTAAGGTCTACTGTATATATGGTCTTTAGAGAGCAGTAAGGTCTACTGTATATATGTTATTATAGAGAGCAGTAAGGTCTACTGTATATATGTTATTATAGAGAGCAGTAAGGTCTACTGTATATATGTTATTATAGAGAGCAGTAAGGTCTACTGTATATATGTTATTATTGAGTGCAGTAAGGTCTACTGTATATATGTTAATATAGAGAGCAGTAAGGACTACTGTATATATGTTATCATAGAGAGCAGTAAGGTCTACTGTGTATATGTTCTATAGAGAGCAGTAAGGTCTACTGTATATATGTTATTATAGAGAGCAGTAAGGTCTACTCTATATATGTTAATATAGAGAGCAGTAAGGTCTACTTTATATATGTTATTATAGAGAGCAGTAAGGTTTACTGTATATATGTTATTATAGAGAGCAGTAAGGTCTACTGTATATATGCTATTATAGAGAGCAGTAAGGTCTACTGTGTATATGTTAATATAGAGAGCAGTAAGCTCTACTGTATATATGGTCTATAGAGAGCACTAAGGTCTACTGTATATATGTTAATATAGAGAGCAGTAAGGTCTACTGTATATATGTTATTATAGAGAGCAGTAAGGTCTACTGTATATATGTTATTATAGAGAGCAGTAAGATCTACTGTATATATGTTCTATAGAGAGCAGTAAGGTCTACTGTATATATGTTATTATAGAGAGCAGTAAGGTTTACTGTATATATGTTCTATAGAGAGCAGTAAGGTCTACTGTATATATTTTATTATAGAGAGCAGTAAGGTCTACTGTATATATGTTATTATAGAGAGCAGTAAGGTCTACTGTGTATATGTTAATATAGAGAGCAGTAAGGTCTACTGTGTACATGTTATTATAGAGAGCAGTAAGGTCTACTGTATATATGTTATTATAGAGAGCAGTAAGGTCTACTGTAGATATGTTAATATGGAGAGCAGTAAGGTCTACTGTGTATATGTTAATATAGAGAGCAGTAAGGTCTACTGTATATATGTTATTATAGAGTGCAGTAAGGTCTACTGTATATATGTTAATATAGAGAGCAGTAAGGACTACTGTATATATGTTATTATAGAGAGCAGTAAGGTCTACTGTGTATATGTTCTATAGAGAGCAGTAAGGTCTACTGTATATATGTTATTATAGAGAGCAGTAAGGTCTACTCTATATATGTTAATATAGAGAGCAGTAAGGTCTACTTTATATATGTTATTATAGAGAGCAGTAAGGTTTACTGTATATATGTTATTATAGAGAGCAGTAAGGTCTACTGTATATATGTTATTATGGAGAGCAGTAAGGTCTACTGTATATATGTTATTATAGAGAGCAGTAAGGTCTACTGTATATATGTTATTATAGAGAGCAGTAAGGTCTACTGTATATATGTTATTATAGAGAGCAGTAAGGTCTACTGTATATATGTTAATATAGAGAGCAGTAAGGACTACTGTATATATGTTAATATAGAGAGCAGTAAGGTCTACTGTATATATGTTATTATAGAGAGCAGTAAGGTTTACTGTATATATGTTATTATAGAGAGCAGTAAGGTCTACTGTATACATGTTATTATGGAGAGCAGTAAGGTCTACTGTATATATGTTATTATAGAGAGCAGTAAGGTCTACTGTATATATGTTATTATAGAGAGCAGTAAGGTCTACTGTATATATGTTATTATAGAGAGCAGTAAGGTCTACTGTATATATGTTATTATAGAGAGCAGTAAGGTCTACTGTATTATGTTATTAAAGAGAGCAGTAAGGTCTACTGTGTATATGTTCTATAGAGAGCAGTAAGGTCTACTGTATATATGTTCTATAGAGAGCAGTAATGTCTACTGTATATATGTTATTATAGAGAGCAGTAAGGTCTACTGTATATATGTTAATATAGAGAGCAGTAAGGTCTACTGTCTATGTGTTATTATAGAGAGCAGTAAGGTATGCTGTGTATATGTTATTATAGAGAGCATTAAGGTCTACTGTATATATGTTATTATGGAGAGCAGTAAGGTCTACTGTATATATGTTATTATAGAGAGCAGTAAGGTCTACTGTATATATGTTATTATAGAGAGCAGTAAGGTTTACTGTATATATGTTATTATAGAGAGCAGTAAGGTCTACTGTATATATGTTAATATAGAGAGCAGTAAGGACTACTGTATATATGTTAATATAGAGAGCAGTAAGGTCTACTGTATATATGTTATTATAGAGAGCAGTAAGGTTTACTGTATATATGTTATTATAGAGAGCAGTAAGGTCTACTGTATATATGTTATTATGGAGAGCAGTAAGGTCTACTGTATATATGTTATTATAGAGAGCAGTAAGGTCTACTGTATATATGTTATTATAGAGAGCAGTAAGGTCTACTGTATATATGTTATTATAGAGAGCAGTAAGATCTACTGTATATATGTTCTATATAGAGCAGTAAGGTCTACTGTATATATGTTATTATAGAGAGCAGTAAGCTCTACTGTATATATGGTCTATAGAGAGCACTAAGGTCTACTGTATATATGTTAATATGGAGAGCAGTAAGGTCTACTGTGTATATGTTAATATAGAGAGCAGTAAGGTCTACTGTATATATGTTATTATAGAGTGCAGTAAGGTCTACTGTATATATGTTAATATAGAGAGCAGTAAGGACTACTGTATATATGTTATTATAGAGAGCAGTAAGGTCTACTGTGTATATGTTCTATAGAGAGCAGTAAGGTCTACTGTATATATGTTATTATAGAGAGCAGTAAGGTCTACTCTATATATGTTAATATAGAGAGCAGTAAGGTCTACTTTATATATGTTATTATAGAGAGCAGTAAGGTTTACTGTATATATGTTATTATAGAGAGCAGTAAGGTCTACTGTATATATGTTATTATGGAGAGCAGTAAGGTCTACTGTATATATGTTATTATAGAGAGCAGTAAGGTCTACTGTATATATGTTATTATAGAGAGCAGTAAGGTCTACTGTATATATGTTATTATAGAGAGCAGTAAGGTCTACTGTATATATGTTAATATAGAGAGCAGTAAGGACTACTGTATATATGTTAATATAGAGAGCAGTAAGGCCTACTGTATATATGTTATTATAGAGAGCAGTAAGGTTTACTGTATATATGTTATTATAGAGAGCAGTAAGGTCTACTGTATACATGTTATTATGGAGAGCAGTAAGGTCTACTGTATATATGTTATTATAGAGAGCAGTAAGGTCTACTGTATATATGTTATTATAGAGAGCAGTAAGGTCTACTGTATATATGTTATTATAGAGAGCAGTAAGGTCTACTGTATATATGTTATTATAGAGAGCAGTAAGGTCTACTGTATATATGTTATTATAGAGAGCAGTAAGGTTTACTGTATTATGTTATTATAGAGAGCAGTAAGGTCTACTGTGTATATGTTCTATAGAGAGCAGTAAGGTCTACTGTATATATGTTCTATAGAGAGCAGTAATGTCTACTGTATATATGTTATTATAGAGAGCAGTAAGGTCTACTGTATATATGTTAATATAGAGAGCAGTAAGGTCTACTGTCTATGTGTTATTATAGAGAGCAGTAAGGTATGCTGTGTATATGTTAATATAGAGAGCAGTAAGGTCTACTGTGTATATGTTCTATAGAGAGCAGTAAGGTCTACTGTGTATATGTTAATATAGAGAGCAGTAAGGTCTACTGTGTATATATTCTATAGAGAGCAGTAATGTCTACTGTATATATGGTCTTTAGAGAGCAGTAAGGTCTACTGTATATATGTTATTATAGAGAGCTGTAAGGTCTACTGTATATATGTTATTATGGAGAGCAGTAAGGTCTACTGTATATATGTTATTATAGAGAGCAGTAAGGTCTACTGTGTATATATTCTATAGAGAGCAGTAATGTCTACTGTATATATGGTCTTTAGAGAGCAGTAAGGTCTACTGTATATATGTTATTATAGAGAGCAGTAAGGTCTACTGTATATATGTTATTATAGAGAGCAGTAAGGTCTACTGTATATATGTTATTATAGAGAGCAGTAAGGTCTACTGTATATATGTTATTATAGAGAGCAGTAAGGTCTACTGTAGATATGTTAATATGGAGAGCAGTAAGGTCTACTGTGTATATGTTAATATAGAGAGCAGTAAGGTCTACTGTATATATGTTATTATTGAGTGGAGTAAGGTCTACTGTGTATATGTTAATATAGAGAGCAGTAAGGACTACTGTATATATGTTATCATAGAGAGCAGTAAGGTCTACTCTATATATGTTAATATAGAGAGCAGTAAGGTCTACTTTATATATGTTATTATAGAGAGCAGTAAGGTTTACTGTATATATGTTATTATAGAGAGCAGTAAGGTCTACTGTATATATGTTATTATGGAGAGCAGTAAGGTCTACTGTATATCTGTTAATATAGAGAGCAGTAAGGACTACTGTATATATGTTATCATAGAGAGCAGTAAGGTCTACTGTGTATATGTTCTATAGAGAGCAGTAAGGTCTACTGTATATATGTTATTATAGAGAGCAGTAAGGTCTACTCTATATATGTTAATATAGAGAGCAGTAAGGTCTACTTTATATATGTTATTATAGAGAGCAGTAAGGTTTACTGTATATATGTTATTATAGAGAGCAGTAAGGTCTACTGTATATATGTTATTATGGAGAGCAGTAAGGTCTACTGTATATCTGTTATTATAGAGAGCAGTAAGGTCTACTGTATATATGTTATTATAAAGAGCAGTAAGGTCTACTGTATATATGTTATTATAGAGTGCAGTAAGGTCTACTGTATATATGTTCTATAGAGAGCAGTAAGGTCTACTGTATATATGTTATTATAGAGAGCAGTAAGGTTTACTGTATATATGTTATTATAGAGAGCAGTAAGGTCTACTGTATATATGTTATTATGGAGAGCAGTAAGGTCTACTGTATATATGTTATTATAGAGAGCAGTAAGGTCTACTGTATATATGTTATTATAGAGAGCAGTAAGGTCTACTGTATATATGTTATTATAGAGAGCAGTAAGGTCTACTGTATATATGTTATTATAGAGAGCAGTAAGGTCTACTGTATATATGTTATTATAGAGAGCAGTAAGGTCTACTGTATTATGTTATTATAGAGAGCAGTAAGGTCTACTGTGTATATGTTCTATAGAGAGCAGTAAGGTCTACTGTATATATGTTCTATAGAGAGCAGTAATGTCTACTGTATATATGTTATTATAGAGAGCAGTAAGGTCTACTGTATATATGTTAATATAGAGAGCAGTAAGGTCTACTGTATATATATTCTATAGAGAGCAGTAAGGTCTACTGTGTATATGTTAATATAGAGAGCAGTAAGGTCTACTGTATATATGTTATTATGGAGAGCAGTAAGGTCTACTGTATATCTGTTAATATAGAGAGCAGTAAGGACTACTGTATATATGTTATCATAGAGAGCAGTAAGGTCTACTGTGTATATGTTCTATAGAGAGCAGTAAGGTCTACTGTATATATGTTATTATAGAGAGCAGTAAGGTCTACTCTATATATGTTAATATAGAGAGCAGTAAGGTCTACTTTATATATGTTATTATAGAGAGCAGTAAGGTTTACTGTATATATGTTATTATAGAGAGCAGTAAGGTCTACTGTATATATGTTATTATGGAGAGCAGTAAGGTCTACTGTATATCTGTTATTATAGAGAGCAGTAAGGTCTACTGTATATATGTTATTATAAAGAGCAGTAAGGTCTACTGTATATATGTTATTATAGAGTGCAGTAAGGTCTACTGTATATATGTTCTATAGAGAGCAGTAAGGTCTACTGTATATATGTTATTATAGAGAGCAGTAAGGTTTACTGTATATATGTTATTATAGAGAGCAGTAAGGTCTACTGTATATATGTTATTATGGAGAGCAGTAAGGTCTACTGTATATATGTTATTATAGAGAGCAGTAAGGTCTACTGTATATATGTTATTATAGAGAGCAGTAAGGTCTACTGTATATATGTTATTATAGAGAGCAGTAAGGTCTACTGTATATATGTTATTATAGAGAGCAGTAAGGTCTACTGTATATATGTTATTATAGAGAGCAGTAAGGTCTACTGTATTATGTTATTATAGAGAGCAGTAAGGTCTACTGTGTATATGTTCTATAGAGAGCAGTAAGGTCTACTGTATATATGTTCTATAGAGAGCAGTAATGTCTACTGTATATATGTTATTATAGAGAGCAGTAAGGTCTACTGTATATATGTTAATATAGAGAGCAGTAAGGTCTACTGTATATATATTCTATAGAGAGCAGTAAGGTCTACTGTGTATATGTTAATATAGAGAGCAGTAAGGTCTACTGTGTATATATTCTATAGAGAGCAGTAAGGTCTACTGTGTATATGTTAATATAGAGAGCAGTAAGGTCTACTGTGTATATATTCTATAGAGAGCAGTAAGGTCTACTGTATATATGTTATTATAGAGAGCAGTAAGGTCTACTGTATATATGTTATTATAGAGAGCAGTAAGGTCTACTGTGTATATATTCTATAGAGAGCAGTAATGTCTACTGTATAAATGGTCTTTAGAGAGCAGTAAGGTCTACTGTATATATGTTATTATAGAGAGCAGTAAGGTCTACTGTATATATGTTATTATAGAGAGCAGTAAGGTCTACTGTATATATGTTATTATGGAGAGCAGTAAGGTCTACTGTATATATGTTATTATAGAGAGCAGTAAGGTCTACTGTATATATGTTATTATAGAGAGCAGTAAGGTCTACTGTATATATGTTATTATAGAGAGCAGTAAGGTCTACTGTATATATGTTATTATAGAGAGCAGTAAGATCTACTGTATATATGTTATTATAGAGAGCAGTAAGGTCTACTGTGTATATGTTATTATAGAGAGCAGTAAGGTCTACTGTGTATATGTTATTATAGAGAGCAGTAAGGTCTACTGTATATATGTTATTATAGAGAGCAGTAAGGTCTACTGTATATATGTTATTATAGAGAGCAGTAAGATCTACTGTATATATGTTATTATAGAGAGCAGTAAGGTCTACTGTATATATGTTATTATAGAGAGCAGTAAGGTCTACTGTATATATGTTCTATATAGAGCAGTAAGGTCTACTGTGTATATGTTCTATAGAGAGCGGTAAGGTCTACTGTGTATATAATCTATAGAGAGCAGTAAGGTCTACTGTATATATGTTCTATAGAGAGCAGTAAGGTCTACTGTATATATGTTCTATAAAGAGCAGTAAGGTCTACTGTATATATGTTCTATAGAGAGCAGTAAGGTCTACTGTATATATGTTCTATAGAGAGCAGTAAGGTCTACTGTGTATATGTTCTATAGAGAGCGTTAAGGTCTACTGTGTATATAATCTATAGAGAGCAGTAAGGTCTACTGTATATATGTTCTATAGAGAGCAGTAAGGTCTACTGTATATATGTTCTATAGAGAGCAGTAAGGTCTACTGTATATATGTTCTATAGAGAGCAGTAAGGTCTACTGTATATATGTTCTATAGAGAGCAGTAAGGTCTACTGTGTATATGTTCTTTAGAGAGCAGTAAGGTCTACTGTATATATGTTCTATAGAGAGCAGTAAGGTCTACTGTGTATATGTTCTATAGAGAGCAGTAAGGTCTACTGTATATATGTTATTATAGAGAGCAGTAAGGTCTACTGTATATATGTTCTATAGAGAGCAGTAAGGTCTACTGTGTATATGTTCTATAGAGAGCAGTAAGGTCTACTGTGTATATATTCTATAGAGAGCAGTAAGGTCTACTGTGTATATGTTCTATAGAGAGCAGTAAGGTCTACTGTGTATATGTTCTTTAGAGAGCAGTAAGGTCTACTGTATATATGTTCTATAGAGAGCAGTAAGGTCTACTGTGTATATGTTCTATAGAGAGCAGTAAGGTCTACTGTATATATGTTCTATAGAGAGCAGTAAGGTCTACTGTGTATATGTTCTTTAGAGAGCAGTAAGGTCTACTGTATATATGTTCTATAGAGAGCAGTAAGGTCTACTGTGTATATGTTCTATAGAGAGCAGTAAGGTCTACTGTATATATGTTATTATAGAGAGCAGTAAGGTCTACTGTATATATGTTCTATAGAGAGCAGTAAGGTCTACTGTGTATATGTTCTATAGAGAGCAGTAAGGTCTACTGTGTATATATTCTATAGAGAGCTTGGTGATACAGGGAAGAACCTGAATAAAAGTCATGAAATTGATGAAGTGAAAACCACAGCCCTATCCCCCAATGTGTAGCTGACATAACTCACCAACTGCCAGTTGCTCCATGCGAGGTAAAGCGCTCTGAGCTCTGATGGGGTAATCCTTAGTCGCACAATGGAGAGATGCCTGTCTACTATTGCATTCAGATGGGAGGTCTGACTCCGTAGCTATATAATGTGGAGAGAGGCAGGTTGGAGGGGCAGGAGACTCAGCCATGTGTGAGAGAGCTGAGTACAGTGTCAAGCGTAGCACAGCGCCCATGGTCAGCTGGAGCCAGGCCAGAGCCAGTCAGCCACCAAAAGAAGCGCTCTGCAGGGGCTAGGAGGCAGAACCCCCAAAGCTGGGTTCAAACAGTATTTGTTTTCATCCAAATCATTTGAATGCGTGATTGCACATGCCAATTGTGTGACAGATGGGCACTTGTGAGACTCTTCCATTGGCTCCAATGCACCAGGCCAGCCTAATCAAGAACAGAAAAAGTATTTAAAAGATTGAGTTCTGGGTTCTCTCCTCACACATGGCTGAGTAGACCTTACCATGAAATGCTTACTTACAAGCCCTTAACCAACAATCAGTTTTAAGAAGAAAAAAAGTGTTAAGAAAGCATTTACTAAAATAGACTGAGGTTAAAAAAAATATATATATAAAGTAGCAAGAATAAAATAACAGTAACGAGGCTATATACAGGGGGTACGGGGGCACAGGTTATTCAAGGTAATTTGTACATGTAGGTAGAGGTAAAGTGACTATGCATAGATCATAAACAGAGTAGCAGCAGTGTAAAAATGGATGCGGGGGGGCAATGCAAATAATCCAGGTTGGCATTCGTGTAGCTAGTCAGCAGTCTTATGGCTTGGGGGTAGAAGCTGTTAAGGAGCCTTTTGGACCTAGACTTGGCGCTTCGGTAGCGCTTGCCGTGTGGTAGCAGAGAGAACAGTCTATGACTAGGGTGGCTGGAGGCTGGCAATTGTTTGGGACTTCCTCTGACACTGACTGGTATAGAGGTCCTGGATGGCAGGAATCTTGGATTCCTGGGCCGTTCGCACTATCCTCTGTAGTGCCTTGCGGTCGGAGGCCGAGCAGTTGGCGTACCAGGTGGCGATGCAACCAGTCAGGATGCTCTCAATGGTGCAGTTGTTGAACTTTTTGAGGATCTGGGGACCCATGCCAAATCTTATCAGTCTCCTTAGAGGGATTCGGTTTTGTTTTGCCCTCTTCACGACTGTCTTGGTGTGCTTGGACCATGTTAGTTTGTTGGTGATGTGGACACCAAGGAACTTGAAGCTCTCAACCTGCTCCACTACAGCCCCGTCGATGAGAATGGGGGCGTGCTCGGTCCTCCTTTTCCTGTAGTCCACAATCACATATTCTCTTGATCACATTGAGAGGTTGTTGTCCTGGCACCACACTGCCAGGTCTCTGACCTCCTCCCTATACGCTGTCTTACCGTTGTTGTTGGTGATCAGGCCTGTTGTGTCGTTGGCAAACTTAATGATGGTGTTGGAGTCGTGCCTGGCTGTGCAGTCATGAGTGAACAGTGAGTACGGGGGGGGGGGGGGGGGGGTGAGCATGCACCCCTGAGGGGCCCCCGTGTTGAGGATCAGCGTGGCAGATGTGTTGTTACCTACCCTTACCACCTGAGGGTGGCCCGTCAAAGTCCAGGATCCAGTTGCAGAGGGAGGTGTTTAGTCCCAGGGTCCTTAGCTTATTGATGAGCTTTGTGGGCACTATGGTGTTGAACGCTGAGTTGTACTCAATGAACAGGAGTCTCACGTAGGTGTTCCGTTTGTCCAGGTGGGAAAGGGCAGTGTGGAGTGCAATAGAGATTGCATCATCTGTGGATCTGTTGGTGTGGTATGCAAATTGGAGTGGGTCTAGGGTTTCTGGGGTAATGGTGTTGATGTGAGCCATGACCAACCTTTAACTTGCCCCCATGCAGTTTTTAAAGTTTTTTTTTCATGTGCACACAGAGCAATACTATCAATTGTTTTTTTTTTTTTTTTTTTTTGTAAACTCTGTTTATTAAGTTTTACACACACAGACAAGACAAAGCAATATAAATAATATACTCAACTAGAAAAAAAAACAAATAATACATTTAAAAAAAATAGCTTTAAAGACACCATACTTTAGACAAGTTAAACACACCAGGCAGAAGGCTACAAAGGTTAAAGGGGCAATCTATAGTATAGGGACAGAGCAACCACCTCACCATTGTTCCTGTAAACAGTCAAGGGATGGGGTGGAGAAATGCAACCACTCACAGACAGTCAAGGCCACAGACCAACCATCCACTGGACCAAAAATGAAAAGTTTACAATGCTTTAAAATAAAAAATGAATAATAATAATTTTATGTAGGCGTGAACAAAATTTTAAAAATAAAAATAACTGGGAAAAACAAGCTCACACCTTAGTCTCTGCCCCGGCAAGATGAACAAGGCATCCGCAGGTCACAATCAATAAGCACATCAACCTTAATGCCCCCCCCCCCCAGAAAAAACACAGAGAAATGCTCATCCAACCCCTAAGTAAGTCACAGGGGGGTCAAATACAGACTTATTTTGGTTTTAATAGGAATGCCATCAGAGGATGGACTGTTTAAAGTAACACCGGAATGGAGCCCAAGCCTCATTAAACAGTTTGGGGTTCCCACGTGAATTGAATTTAATTTTTTCTAGTTTCAGAGAGCACAACACATCTCTCACCCAATATGTATAAGATGTATAAGATGGGGGAGCTGCCATCTTCCAGTTCTGTAGTATTAGCCGTCTAGCTAAAAGAGTTGTATAAGCAACAGTGTCCGACTGGATTCTTGACAGGGGGGTACCTATGGGCAGTACATCAAAAAGGGCTGTAAGGGGAGACGGATCTATAACAGTGTCATATATATCAGAGAAACATTTAAATATTAATTCCCAGAAACCTGACAGTTTATGACAGCCCCAGAACATATGCAACAGTGTGGCTGGTTCAATTTTACATCTGACACAGGTAGGATCAAAATCAGAGAATATTCTTCCAAGTCTGGCCCCAGACCAGTGGATACGGTGAACCACCTTGAATTGAATGAGGCTGTGTCTAGTGCTAAAAGAGGACGAATGCACCCTGCGCAGTACAGATTCCCAGGTGTCTTCCCCAAGTTCCTCCCCCAAATCCTTTTCCCATCGAGTCTTTAAAGGCACCAAAGAGGGGTTCTGTAAGTCATGAATGATTGCATATACATCTGAAATTGTGCCCCTAGGAAGCTTGTTCAGCTCCAAGATGCTCTCTATAGCTGTATTCGCAGGCCTATGGGGAAATTCAGGTGTGTTAGCTCTGACAAAGTTCCTAGTCTGGAGATAGCGGAAAAAGTGGGATTGGGGGAGGTTGAACCTTTCCTGTAGCTGAGCAAAAGAGGCAAATGTGTCATCAAAGAATAATTGGGCTAGTGAGGAGAGGCCTAGTGAGTGCCAGATGCCAAAAGCCCCATCATTCAAAGATGGAGGAAATAAAATGTTCTGATTGATTGGGCCTGATAGAGAAAAGCCTCGGAGGCCAAAGGCTAAACGGAACTGATTCCAAATTTTAAGAGACTGCTTTACAATTGGGTTGACACACCTTTTGCCTAGGGACACTGGGAGAGACGAGCACAACACAGAAGAAAGTGCAGCAGGTTTACACGATTCAGACTCCATCTGGACCCAGAGTGGTCTGGGGCCAGTAGGATCAGTCTGCAGCAAGTACAGAAGGGCTCTGAAATTTGCAGCCCAATAGTATGTCTGAAAATTTGGTAGAGCTAAACCCCCCAATGACCTAGGCTTCTGTAAATGTTTTTTACCAATCCGTGGTACCTTGCCATCCCAAATGAAATGCATGAATGTTTGATCCAGTGAAATAAAAAAAGATTTTGGAATAAAAATGGGTAAACATTGAAATAAATATAGAAATTTGGGCAACACACTCATTTTAATGACATTAATCCTTCCGATAAGAGAAAGAGGTAGCGACTTCCAAAAAGTAAAAGATTGTTTCAAACTGTCTGCTAGAGCAACCAAGTTCTCCTGAAACAGATTTGAATATTTCCTTGTCACTTTAACTCCCAAGTAGGTGAATTGATCCCGGACAATCCTAAACTGAGAACTTGTAAAAGAGCACTTTAAAGCAGCCTTGTTTACAGGAAAAAGCTCACTCTTGCCTAGATTCAGCTTGTACCCTGAGATTGATCCAAACCTTTTAAGAACAGATAAGGCGCGTGGCAATGAGGTATCAGGGTTAGAGATAAACAAAAGGAGGTCATCCGCATATAGCGAGACTTTCTGCTCTGAGCCCGTCCTGATTATTCCTTGAATGGCATCATTAGAGCGTAGTGCAATGGCGAGAGGTTCGATTGCCAAAGCAAACAACAAGGGGGAGAGTGGACAGCCCTGTCTGGATCCGCGGTGCAAGGGAAAATAGTCAGAGGACAAGTTGTTAGTCCGTACCGAAGCCATGGGGGAAAAATAAAGAATCTTTATCCACGCAATGAATTTGGGACCAAAGCCAAATCTATAAAGGGTAGCTGTTAGGTAATCCCACTCAACGCGGTCAAACGCTTTTTCTGCATCAAGTGAGACCACTACCTCTGGGTCCTCCGACGCTGGGGAGTACAGTATATTCATAAGGCGCCTAATATTGAAAAACAAATGCCTATTTCTCACAAAGCCAGACTGGTCAGAGTGTATTACTTGGTGCAGCGAGCCTTCCATACGGATGGCTAAAAGCTTGGCTAGAATTTTGTAATCACAGTTTAAAAGCGAGATTGGGCGATAGGATCCACATTCCAGGGGGTCTTTGTTTTTCTTTAATAGTAATGAAATTGAAGCCTGATAAAGAGTAGGCGGTAGCTTTGAGGTATCAAGGCACTCTGCAAATAGTCGAGACAAGAATGGGCAAAGCAGACCAGAAAACGTCCTGTAAAATTCGGTTGGAAAACCATCCGGACCCGGTGATTTACCACTTTTCATTGCGGACACTGCTGTTGCAATCTCCTCAGGTGTAAATTCTTCTTCTAGACAGTCATGGGTGTCTGTATCAATTGAAGGCATATTCAGGCCATTAAAGAAGGAATCAATCAGCAAAGGGTCTTGAGGGGATTCAGAGGTGTATAGCGCAGAGTAAAATTGTTTGAATTGATCATTGATCTCTTTATGTATAACTGTGGTGGCACCAGACGGGGTCCTTATTTGTGGGATTAAACGTGAGGCCTCAGACTTACGGATCTGATGTGCAAGGAGTTTACTGGCCTTGTCGCCTTGTTCATACACTCTGTACCGAGCTCGCAAGAGTAACTGTTCAGCTTGCCTGGTAGAAAGCTCATCAAATTCAGATTGGAGTAGTTGGCGCTCTTTATGCAGATCAGAGGAAGGAACAGTAGCATACTTCTCATCCAATGTGGCTATGGATTCGCTCAGGTCCCGAAGTCGCTGAGAGCGAACTCTGTTTTGGTTGGCTGTATAAGAGATAATTTGGCCACGTAGGTATGCTTTGAGAGACTCCCATATGGTAGAGCAGGACATACCTGGTGTTGAATTAGTTTCTAGGAATAAGGTGATTTCAGAAGAAATGAAATTGACAAACTCCTTATCTGAGAGTAAAATGGGGTTGAGACGCCATTGATAACACATAGGAGGTCGCTGGGGAAACTCTAGTTCAAGCACTAATGGTGAATGGTCAGAAATAACAATACTCTTGTAAGTACACTGCCGAAGGTTAGGCAGAAGTTTTTTGTCCAAAAAGAAGTAATCAATCCGGGAGTATGTTTGATGGACATGAGAATAAAAGGAATACTGTCTATCTGTAGGATGTAGGAAACGCCAGGCCTCAAACATGGCATATTTCTGAAGAAAGGCTTGAATAAGTAGGGCACATTTAGATGGGCCTGTAGTTGTTCGTGAGGACTTGTCAAGAACTGGGGACATTTTGCAGTTGAAATCCCCCCCTAAAATCAACAAATGAGAATCTAAATTGGGTATAGCAGACAAAAAGGAAGAAATGAAACTTGTGTCATCCCAATTGGGAGCATAAACACTAGCCAACACAAGAGGGGTAGAAAACAGCTTACCGGTTACTATGATGTATCGTCCCTTAGGATCAGCGATAACCTCAGAAGCTACAAAGGGAGTAGCTTTATCAACCAAAATGGCAGCCCCTCTTGATTTACTATGAAAGTTAGAGTGGAACACTTGACCAACCCAGTCCCTACGCATCCTAAAGTGCTCACCAGTCCTCAAGTGAGTCTCTTGTAGAAATGCAATATTTGCATTCAAACCCTTTAAGTGTGTCAACACCCTCTTACGCTTCACTGGGTTATTAACCCCTTTGATGTTCCACGAAATGTACTTGATCGCATTGTTTCGGCCCCTCTGGGCATTCCCGTTATACAACCCTGTCATTAGAGCATAGAATGGAAAAGCAATGAGCGCCCAAAAACCCCAGAATAACTTGTCTCAGAGTAATAATGTACGGTGGTAGATGTTTGGAAAAAGTACAGAAAAAAAAACGAAAAAGACAGAATGACAACATTAGAACTGAACAATTCAACCCCTCCCCCCCCCCCTCCCCCCATCCCAGACAATACCTCCCCAAACGAGGTACAAGCCTAAATAGAACATGTTCTCTTCGCACAGTATGTCTGTGAGAGTGCGGTCTTAAACCTAAACCCACAGTCCCGCTCTTTAAAGTCGCGTTTTGTTAGTGGATCAAACAGCAAAAAAAAAAAAGAGAATAATTTTTTAAATAAAAATAAATAAAAGTGAATCCCTTGTGCAAACGAAATTACAAAAGCACCACTTGTAGATGTATATAATTATATTCCCAGTCTTATAACAGGCATTTGAGAGAGAAAATAAATAAAATGTATAAAGGCTCTCAGCCGAAGACCTAATTTGAAGTAAGGAAATCGTAGTAAGACAATCAAAAATAACAATAATGATTATTATTATAATAGTTGTCTAGTCGAATGCTGAGACAGCTTACAACCAATACCAAAAAACAACGTGTGCGCAACGTTGAACGCTTGCTGGGCATAAATGACGCTCAGAACTTTTAAAATTTAAGTGAGGACCCCAAAAAACGTGTCGCCTCGGGAAGCCTTTACTGTTTACTGGGTCAATGCAAACGGATGTAGTAAACAAATAGCCAAGAATATTTTGAGTCACTGAGACACTATGTAAACAAACTGAATAGGTGAGCAAGACAGCCTAGAAACACAGGAGTAAAGTAAAACCTCAATACAATGAAATTAAAATGACTGAATGCTTGTAAGGCAAGCACACTAGATGATCAAAACATTTAATCACATCAAATAAGCCTGAATGGGTTCGCCAACTCCCCAACTATACAAAATTAGCATGTTGTAGCTAAACATAATTGTACCACAGGTGGGTTACTTACTATCCACAGTTCGCAAGCAACAGTTGCTGAACTATGAGCAAGTTCAAGACTTCTTGATGTGACGTTGAATGTGAGAGAGAGCCTCATCCGGAGAATCAAATGTGTAGTCTTTACCATCATGAGATAGCCATAAACGGGCCGGGAATCGCAGACCGTACTTCACACCTGGATGGTCCCGAAGTAGTCGCTTGGCCTGCCCGAAAGCTGCGCGCTGCCTGGAAACAGTGGGGGAGTAGTCCTGGTAGATGGAGAAGCTCTGTCCTTGAAAGCTCAGAGTGGTATTGCGGGCTCGTCGGAGAATCTCCATCTTCTCATGGAAAAAGTGCACTCGAAGAATTATGTCACGGGGCCTCTCCCCATCCCGGGGCTTTGGGCGCAGCGACCGGTGGGCACGATCAATCAGGGGCTTTTCATCTAAGGCAAGAACATCCTTCAGCAGCCCAGAAACGAAATCCGTGGCGCGAGGCATTTCCGCTGACTCTGGGATTGATACAAGTCTCAGGTTATTGCGGCGAGAGAATCCCTCTAAACTTACACAGCTCTCCTTCACCTTTTTCAAATCCGCAGCGAGGCGTTTCACGTCAGCCTCCAGGGATGTAGTTAAGTCGGAGACATTTGTAGCGGAGGTCTCCAGTGCTGCAATCGTTGTAGTGTGCGACGCCATTGTTGTTTTGAGTGATGTGATTGCTGGCACCGTCTCGTTCCGCAGGATGGTTAGATCTGCTTTTAAAGTATCAGAAACCTCCTTTATTCGGGCCTCAATCGTATTAACCACCTCCGTTTTCATTTCAACTATCTCAGAGCGTAGTAGTTTGATGGCCTCGAGAATGTTCATTTCAGCGCCGCCAGGCCAAGCCGCCCCCCCCGGGTAAAGTGTCAGTCCCCGGGCCGTCAGGCTCAGGAGAGGGCGGTGATGAGAGTGTGTCTTGTAGGCCGGGTTTTCTCAAAGTCATGCTTTTAGCCTTATGTTTCGTCGACATGCTGACATTTGGAAGTAAAGTAGTCTTGGTTTTTACGGGAAGGGATCACCAAAATAATATATGAAAATAAATACGGTTCTGCTGCAAAATTCACATAAACTTTAAAAATACCACGGGAGCAAACGGAAAACACGTCAGTCGCACATGGCGTCCCTCCAATCCTCTCCAATTGTTTTTTAAATGTTCTTATTTAACCTTTATTTAAATAGGCAAGTCAATTACGAACAAATTGTTATTTACAATGATGGCCTACCAAGAGGCAAAAGGCTTCCTTTATGGACAGGGGCTGGAATTAAAAATGTATGTTTATCCATAAATAACTAATGAACGTATTGTTCATGTTACTAGAAAATAATGGATATGTTATGCCAAAGAATAATGTAACTGATGGCATCCTGCATAGATCAGGAAATGTAATGTGAAATAGTAATGTTACATTTGAGGTCAAATGCTTTGGAGGTCAAATGTGCTATAAAGCACATTTACAGTATGGTGGAGAATGTCCTTTAGCCAATTCTCTAGAGTTGTTTGGAATTGAGACACTGGGTTCATTCAATCAAACCACCATTGTAGTATACCATTGTAGTATATGCAGAATAGGATATATAAACATAACATATAAAACATATATATATATATATATATATATATATATATATATATATATATATATACACACCAAATACCTGTATACAGTTGGATAAAAGTCTACATAAAAAGACAAGGGGGGGCTCAACTTCCTGTTCTGTCTGGCTCTGTTAGCACAGTGCAGGTTGAGGAACAATGAGAGGTTTGTTTCACAAGGATATCAACACCTGGGTTATCACACTCTCTCAAACACTCTCAAACACTCTCTGGGACTATCACTCTACTACCGCTTGTTCTATTCTTCATAGATTCACTATATCAATCCTACAATATCATCATCAGCTATATGGATTTTCAAAACACCTGTCTCCTTAACAAGTATGATGTTCATTTACTGTAGTAAAGTCGGTGCTGAGAGAGAGCAAGGGCAGCCCTTACTCCTTTAGTTAATGTGTTGCTATACCCTGCAGTGGCACTCGGATAGCTATGCTAGGTAGATAGAGGGGCAGTAAGACCCAGAGACGAGGCTCTGTTCTGGCTGTTGTGTTGCCCAGAGAGAGTGTGGTTGTGGATGTCAGCCAGCCAGGGTTGCTTCTACACCACATAACAGCACAGCCAAGGCAAGGAGAGAGAGATCAAGTTTCAGAACAGCACAGCCAAGGCAAGGAGAGAGAGATCACGTTTCAGAACAGCACAGCCAAGGCAAGGAGAGAGAGATCACGTTTCAGAACAGCACAGCCAAGGCAAGGAGAGAGAGATCACGTTTCAGAACAGCACAGCCAAGGCAAGGAGAGAGAGATCACGTTTCAGAACAGCACAGCCAAGGCAAGGAGAGAGAGATCACGTTTCAGTACAGCACAGCCAAGGCAAGGAGAGAGAGATCACGTTTCAGTACAGCACAGCCAAGGCAAGGAGAGAGAGATCACGTTTCAGTACAGCACAGCCAAGGCAAGGAGAGAGAGATCACGTTTCAGTACAGCACAGCCAAGGCAAGGAGAGAGAGATCACGTTTCAGTACAGCACAGCCAAGGCAAGGAGAGAGAGATCACGTTTCAGAACAGCACAGCCAAGGCAAGGAGAGAGAGATCACGTTTCAGTACAGCACAGCCAAGGCAAGGAGAGAGAGATCACGTTTCAGTACAGCACAGCCAAGGCAAGGAGAGAGAGATCACGTTTCAGTACAGCACAGCCAAGGCAAGGAGAGAGAGATCACGTTTCAGTACAGCACAGCCAAGGCAAGGAGAGAGAGATCACGTTTCAGTACAGCACAGCCAAGGCAAGGAGAGAGAGATTTCAGAACATGCACATGTCTAGAGAGATGCAGGGAGCTGATTGCACCCTGCTGCAGTGTTGGCTCAGAAACAGGGGAGATGGTATAGCTAGGTCTACAGTACCAAGAGTTACTACATTTACATTACATTTAAGTCATTTAGCAGACGCTCTTATCCAGAGCGACTTACAAATTGGTGCATTCACCTTATGATATCGAGTGGAACAACCACTTTACAATAGTGCATCTAAATCTTTTAAGGGGGGGGGGGGGGTAGAAGGATTACTTTATCCTATCCTAGGTATTCCTTAAAGAGGTGGGGTTTCAGGTGTCTCCGGAAGGTGGTGATTGACTCCGCTGACCTGGCGTCGTGAGGGAGTTTGTTCCACCATTGGGGTGCCAGAGCAGCGAACAGTTTTGACTGGGCTGAGCGGGAACTGTACTTCCTCAGAGGTAGGGAGGCGAGCAGGCCAGAGGTGGATGAACGCAGTGCCCTTGTTTGGGTGTAGGGCCTGATCAGAGCCTGAAGGTACGGAGGTGCCGTTCCCCTCACAGCTCCGTAGGCAAGCACCATGGTCTTGTAGCGGATGCGAGCTTCAACTGGAAGCCAGTGGAGAGAGCGGAGGAGCGGGGTGACGTGAGAGAACTAGACACCAATCCAGCTACAACAAACTAATGATCAATCACACATTTTTTATAAGCTAGGTCTACAATATTCATTACTAGACAGCAATAGCTTTCGGCCCTATGTTCCTCTGTATAGCTTCTTTAAGTCTGCAACGTTACTAAACAGCAATGTACAGACCCTATATGTTCCTCCTGAAATGTAGATGGTTAAGTAAACATTTCTGTGGATTATTGTTAAAAGTAGTCTTTGTGCATAGAGTTCTATAGTTTGTTAAACTTTGAAATCAATGTTTTTTGTTTGGTATACTTTTTAAAGTGAAAAATCTGAGTGGCAGCGTACTTCCATTATCATGGAATTGCCAATGAGTAAGATGAGTTAGTTATACAGCCATGTCTGGTTGCTCAGCAACAGAGGAAATCGTATGGGTTTATTTATATTCACAACTAAACAGTGTGTCATTGCTCATCTACAATTTCCATTCAGGACATGAATCACGGGACTGCATGTCTGTTCATTTTTAATACAACAACACCCCCAATTCACTGTGTCCTCCATCTTGACATGACAGGTTTATGATGCACCTCATAGACATTGATGGAGTGATGTTGGATTTTATACAACAGGTGGGTCTAATCCTGAATGCTGATTGGTTAAAACCGCATTCCAGTAGGATGTGGGATTCCTTAAGAGAATTGGTCCCTGGTTCTACTCTCTACCACGTTCCACCTCACAAAACATTTATCTCCACAGATCGATTTGTTCAATTCACATACCGTAATCACTTTGAACTAGATTAAACCCCAAAGCCATTATAATACTTCAATCCTGTCAACATTGCTAACATGATATGATGATAGTAATGAAAAAATTGGTCTGTAGAGTAGAAGCATTGTTTGGTCCCTAGAAACCCTGACCATCCATCCACCTTTGTGTTTTACAGGTATGGGAAAATTGTGTCCACAAAAGCCATCCTGGACAAGACCACTAACACATGCAAAGGTGAGGAGAGGTGTTTTGTGACAAACACCCACACTGCACCTACATGTCAATGTATGTCACACAAAGCTCAAACATCCCAGAGAGCGCCTGTCTGTTTATTCTCAGCATGTGTGTCATGATGTAACCATAACACCACTGTGGACAGCGGGAGCATTGGTTACATAACTCCACATCTGACCACGGTAGACTTTTTCTGTTCTTCAACATGATCCCAAACCTGGCTGAGGTTTTACCTCCATTTAAAGCGTACTGTACATTACCTGGGTACATCACAGTAGTGCTTCCAGAAGTTGATGTCAGGCATAAGATAAGATAGTACTTTAAAGGGCCAGGAGATTTTCATTATCGTGACCCTTTACCTGTCCAGGAACAACTCTGGGCCCTAGCTACAGTTTAACTCCTGCCCCTAGGCCTGTTGCCACATTGTGTATTTCTCAGTGTCACAAGTCAAAGTATGTCTGTCTGTGTCTGCAGGCTATGGCTTTGTAGACTTTGACAGTCCATCAGCAGCACAGAAAGCAGTGACAGCACTGAAGGCTGGTGGAGTCCAGGCTCAGATGGCTAAGGTAAGACGTCTCGTCCTCCCTAACTCGTCTCCTGCCTATGAGTGTGTGTGGGGGGACTTTTGTATGCATGTGTGTGCACCGAGTGGTGTGTGTCTTAGAGAGGTGCTCGGGGAGTGTGTCCAGGCAGGCAGCTACTGCTTCCTCAGCACCCTGTACAAAGGGCTAGCCTGTTCTCCTTGGTGGTGAGGCAGGAGGCTGCGTCACTGTCTGAGCAGCTTTCTCCCCCAGCCTTCCCAGCCCAGTCACCAGGGCCCAGCCATGAGCCTCGGCCCACCGGCCAGCCCCTCGGCACAATCTCAAACCACACATTTGGCAACCATAAACTCTCACACACAGCTCCAACCTCAGCCTCAGTGCCACATCATCAACAACACACACCAAACACACACTTTAAAACCACACACATACTGTTCCAACCATCACCGTCACACGCCAAACACCACAGAGAAGCTGATCTCACCTTGGGCTGGATCACTGACATTCACAAAAGGGTTCTCACTAGCGTTGCAAAATTGCGGGAACTTCAATACATTCACTGATTTTCCAGAAATCCTGATTGGCGGATACCGGATGTCCTCTTTGTTCCGGCATTCCTTTTTTTGCAGCTTTAGTTCTCGCATACCGAATAACTCACATGTATTATTTCAGTCTGTTTGTCTGGCATTCATTAGGAGGTTTACAACCTCATTGTTCATTAGGAGGTTTACAACCTCATTGTTCATTAGGAGGTTTACAACCTCATTGTTCATTAGGAGGTTTACAACCTCATTGTTCATTAGGAGGTTTACAACCTCATTGTTCATTAGGAGGTTTACAACCTCATTGTTCATTAGGAGGTTTACAACCTCATTGTTCATTAGGAGGTTTACAACCTCATTGTTCATTAGGAGGTTTACAAACTCATAGTTCATTAGGAGGTTTACAACCTCATTGTTCATTAGGAGGTTTACAAACTCATTGTTCATTAGGAGGTTTACAACCTCATTGTTCATTAGGAGGTTTACAACCTCATTGTTCATTAGGAGGTTTACAACCTCATTGTTCATTAGGAGGTTTACAACCTCATTGTTCATTAGGAGGTTTACAACCTCATTGTTCATTAGGAGGTTTACAAACTCATAGTTCATTAGGAGGTTTACAAACTCATTGTTCATTAGGAGGTTTACAACCTCATTGTTCATTGGGAGGTTTACAACCGCATTGTTCATTAGGAGGTTTACAACCTCATTGTTCATTGGGAGGTTTACAACCTCATTGTTCATTGGGAGGTTTACAACCTCATTGTTCATTGGGAGGTTTACAACCTCATTGTTCATTGGGAGGTTTACAACCTCATTGTTCATTGGGAGGTTTACAACCTCATTGTTCATTGGGAGGTTTACAACCTCATTGTTCATTAGGAGGTTTACAAACTCATTGTTCATTAGGAGGTTTACAAACTCATTGTTCATTAGGAGGTTTACAAACTCATTGTTCATTAGGAGGTTTACAACCTCATTGTTCATTAGGAGGTTTACAAACTCATTGTTCATTAGGAGGTTTACAACCTCATTGTTCATTAGGAGGTTTACAAACTCATAGTTCATTGGGAGGTTTACAACCTCATTGTTCATTAGGAGGTTTACAACCTCATTGTTCATTAGGAGGTTTACAACCTCATTGTTCATTAGGAGGTTTACAACCTCATTGTTCATTAGGAGGTTTACAACCTCATTGTTCATTAGGAGGTTTACAAACTCATAGTTCATTAGGAGGTTTACAAACTCATTGTTCATTAGGAGGTTTACAACCTCATTGTTCATTAGGAGGTTTACAACCTCATTGTTCATTAGGAGGTTTACAACCTCATTGTTCATTAGGAGGTTTACAAACTCATAGTTCATTAGGAGGTTTACAAACTCATTGTTCATTAGGAGGTTTACAAACTCATTGTTCATTAGGAGGTTTACAACCTCATTGTTCATTGGGAGGTTTACAACCGCATTGTTCATTAGGAGGTTTACAACCTCATTGTTCATTGGGAGGTTTACAACCTCATTGTTCATTGGGAGGTTTACAACCTCATTGTTCATTGGGAGGTTTACAACCTCATTGTTCATTGGGAGGTTTACAACCTCATTGTTCATTGGGAGGTTTACAAACTCATTGTTCATTAGGAGGTTTACAAACTCATTGTTCATTAGGAGGTTTACAACCTCATTGTTCATTAGGAGGTTTACAACCTCATAGTTCATTAGGAGGTTTACAACCTCATTGTTCATTAGGAGGTTTACAAACTCATTGTTCATTAGGAGGTTTACAACCTCATTGTTCATTAGGAGGTTTACAAACTCATTGTTCATTAGGAGGTTTACAACCTCATTGTTCATTAGGAGGTTTACAACCTCATTGTTCATTAGGAGGTTTACAACCTCATTGTTCATTAGGAGGTTTACAACCTCATTGTTCATTGGGTGGTTTACAACCTAGTGAGTCATTTTTTTAAATGAACTTTTTACCCCTTTTTTCCCCCCAATTTCGTGATATCCAATTGGTAGTTACAGTCTTGTCCCATCGCTGCAACTCCCGTATGGACTTGAGAGAGGCGAAGG